>NW_027185655.1:33737658-33760631 GCF_028583685.1 Petaurus breviceps papuanus
TTCCTTCCTTCCTTCCTTCCTTCCTTCCTTCCTTCCTTCCTTCCTTCTTTCTTTTCAGAAATTAGTGTCTTAGGAGGGTGTAATGTAATGCCAAGCAAAGGCAACTTCCCAAGGTTCAGAATACCAGCATAGGTGCTCTCCATTTTATTCAGTGACCAACCAAGAACAGAGATGATCAAAACATGACATCATTCAAAATACAGCATTTACTAAGTGTGATTAAATAATCTCCAAGTACTACCCCACCCCAGGACCTTCCAATCATTCAATCAATTACAAAGTCCCTGTTCTAAATACTACTCCACCCCTAGGCTGTGCCTTCATTTAGTCCACCACAAAGCCCCTCTTCTCAAATGGAGATTAGTTTCCAAACATAAGTAAAGTACCTTCATTTGTTCAATCACAGAGCACAAAAAGGTCAAAAGTTCCCCACCCCTGGATCACAATTGAATCTACCCCAGAGTTACATCAAGTTTAAGCACAGCACTTAATACCCAAATGGAGGTCTTTTCTTCATCTTGACATGAGGCAAGTTCTCAGCAATCTTAGTTCCTGGGGAGACAAGGCTTAGCAAGGCCACAAGATACATTGCCAGTCCCTTCATTAATTCATCCTCTGTCTGCAGAACAGTCCTAGAACCCCTGAAAACATTAGCAAAACCCTCTCCCAGGATTTCTGTAAACATACAACAAGAAAATCCTTCTTCAGGGCTTCTGAACCAACAGAAAGGTTCCCAGACCCCTGCAACAACAGCACTGTCCTTCATCAGTGGACAGTATTCACTCAGTCTGCAGGACAGAGGGATAAAGAATTCCCCTCCCTCATGTCAGTGCCCTGGGACAAAGTCTCAATTGTCCCCTCTTAGTTATAGCTATAGAAAGAGCCTTGTGTAAATGTAAATTAACTAAACATTACTTTGAGGTTCTGCCTCAGCAGGATCACATTGACTGGGCTTCCATCCTTTGGAGAGAACAGTGACTCTTGTAGGTGTGGTCTAAGTCAGATTCAAATTTTGGGAATAACATTGTCCTTTTTTTTTCCCCTTAGGAAAGTAGAATCATTGACTCAATTATTTTCATCAATTAGACAGGACTCTCCCCCCCCCCCCCCATCTCCAATCTATTTCCTTCCAATTGTAGTTTTTTAAGTCATGGTGGTTGTTGTTTGTCCTTTGTTCTCAAAGAGGACCATGACATCAGCTAGGTGATGCCATGATATGTCAGTGAATTGGATTTAAGTGAGGGAGGGTTGTGCAAAGTCACCAGCCTCCTTTCTCCTCTGGAGTCTTCTGAGTCCAGTGGTGAAATATAGATCAGGATAACTGGAGATGATAGCCCAGGATGCAGTGGGAGCCATGGTGGTAGCAAAAGACCAACTAAAGGTACGAGCCATGCATTAAGAACAGTGCTGACTTAAGGGTTAGAGGAACTGAATTTGAATCTGAGCTTTTCTACTTACTACTGGTACTGCCATGGGCAACAGTCTTTTATAAAGTTAAGTATTTGAACTAGATGACCTTGAAATTCTTCTCTAGCTCTGAATTTTATTATCACAGGATTCCTCCTTTGACTTGGGTTAGGAATTGAAGTATGGAGAGAAAGCCTAAAACCAGATTGATGAAAGTCCTCTCCTCCATCCACTCCACCCCCACACCTATGATGTCGCAGGAAGCATGGTGATTCTTTGTCTAATTAAACCCTTCTCTGTAATAGATTCTGAATTATTTCATAGTCATAAAATTTAGGTGCTAGAAAGAACCTTGGGGTTAGTTGGTCCAACTTTCTAATTTTACAGATGAGAAAACTAAGACCCAAAAAAATTCATCAATTTGCAAGGTCATGCAGCAAGATAGTGGCAGCATTGGGATTAGAACTCTGGGCTCCTGATCTGGGATCCTTTGTACCTCACCAAGCTGCCCCTCTTTCTTCTTTTCTTCCAGTAGCCCAAGTTTATTGACATGTATCCTCTCCTGAAACTTCCCCTTTTAAAAGCTAAAATTTCTCCTAAGATTGTCAAAGGTGGAGATGTTTATTTATTTATTTTTACATTGGAAAAAGAAAGATATATGGTTGTATTATTTTACTGAGTCTCTTGTATGTAATAAACTTCAGGCACTTGTTAATAAATCACCTAAGAAATAAAAGCCTCTGCCCTGTGAACCATTCTAGTTAATGTGATCAGCTGGCTGGGTTGGAATTACCCCTGATGGTTGCAATCTGGAGAAGACAGGCTGGGGAAAGCATCTCCATCTGACTCATAATCCCAAAGCTCAGAATACTATCCTTCATAGGAAGCTTGATATTTCCAAAATGCTTGCAATCTCTAATTAGTTAATTGGCTCTTTAGCATCAAAGGCTTTGAGTCATTGAAGGCTTTATTGTTTCCTTTGTAGTTTGTGGCATTCTTTGTGAGTTTACAGTATTTGCTTCTAGCTCCTGGTTTTGGCTTTATTTGGGCATATATTTCTTGGATGGGTTTTTAGTTATTCTTGAAAAAAATTAAGAAACCAAGAAAACTGGGTACATATTTGCCCATAAGTTAATGGGAGAATGAATGACATTTGTATTCTTTGACATCTGCCACGGTGTTAGTTGGATCTTTCCCTGGGAATATGAATATCTCAAGTACTCAGCAAAGTGGAATTCAGGTGCAAAGTAAATAGAGAAATTCTGTATATCATTTTCCTAGGAGAGAGTAGGGAGATTTTTATGCCTGCTATTATTGCAAACAGATTGTTTGCTGTAGGTGGTTTGAAGGACAGGAGAGAGAGGGCTTTTAGAAACTGTATTTTAAGTTATCAAATAACTTGCACACCCACAGTCTGGCTCCTCTAAGTTTGTGAATTGATAGCCAAAATTAAAGTATGGCATCTGACATGCCAAATATTATCCAAGTGAAAATTAGTGGTTTTCTAGGCAAGCAAAATTGTTCCCTACTGTTGGTTGTCACCTGCAAAAAACACATTTCTGGAAATCAGGCAATGTGGTGAATGATGTGGCTACTCGATGAGGGAAAACAAAATTCTACCCATACTGAGCTGACGCTAGTGCTGAGTGGGCCAGATCCCTCTATATCCCTATGCACAATCAGAGCCATTTAAATCCCTCTCAATCCCCCCCTCCCCAAACACACACACTTATGAGATGAATCTGGCCACAGCAGCCTTTCCACATCTGTTGCATCCTTACACATGCTCAATGTTCATTGAATAGCTCGTCCCTTATTTGGACCTTGGTTTCCAATATGTGTTGTTAGTTCAAGGGGCCAGGTTCCAGCTGGCAAGTCCTGGGTGGATTGCCAAATACAGAATTTCATCTGAGCTAGGGCTAACATTATCTGAAGCACATTTATGTTGGTGCTGGAAGACCCAAGTCACAACAGATAAATTGGAAGATTGTTTCATGATGGATTATTCAAGACAGAGTTTTTCCAAAAAATGTTTTCTATCACACAAAGGCCAGAGATCACATAACTCCTGTTCAGGGCTATCCATCAAGTAGGATTTACTCTCAACAAGAAATTGAATTCCCCTAAGAAAGTAGTGTAGGGAAAGAAAAAACAACTTTTAGCCTTTGGGGATAGAAGTAATACAAATTGGGACTCGATATCCCCAAAGATGCTACTACTTGAGACATTGTGCCACTGAAAATCAAGCGTGTGGCTTCAAGCCCAATGGAGTTGACTCAATTGATACTTATTAGTTATTCAAAGCATAAAACACATTTCCTGGATGTTGTTTGGACAGGCCAAGGAATGTTGTCTCCACCTTTAGGGAATTTATGATCTAATTGATATGCCATGTAGTGGACAGAGTAATAGACTTGGAGTTTGGAAGACTTAGATTCCGAATGTGTTTCATACATTGAGTCGAACTGTGACCCTGGACAAGCCACTCAGTTTCTCTGGAGGGCTAGACACAATGACTTCTGAGGTCCCTTTCAGCTCTAAACCAGTGATCCTATGATTTTAGGAAGATAAAGAAGGTTAAATATGGATATGTACAAAGGAATCTTGAGGCTGAAATGACCTTGTTTTTATTTTTATAAAGATGTTTCTTCACACTTATGTGCACATAGGCACCATCAACCTGACAGAATGTAAACTTCCTGAAGGCAAGGCTTTTTCATTTTTGTCCTTAGCACTTAGCACACAGTAGGCACTTAATCCATTCTCAATTGATTGTTGATTGATTCAAAATGTGTTTATACATAGGGTGTTTGTGGGGTGTCATTGATTTGTTCTATTTGGGTATGAGTCCAAAGCTCACTATTGACTCCTTTGAACCTTGGTACTGGTCCCCATGCCTGGAATGCACTTGCACTTTACCTCTGTCCCTTAGAGTCTCTGGCTTCCTTCCAGACTCAGCTCAAAGGCAGTTCCTGGTCTCTTCATCTCATAGAATCCCTCTCATGTTACACTGTACCTACTCTGTAATCATTGTGCATGTATCTGTTCATACACATTTTATCTTCCCCTTAGAATGTGAGTGTCCTTGAAAGCAAGGGCTGTTTTTGCTTATCTGTATCCACACCACTTAGCACACTGCCTGAGCTTTAGAAATTCTTTTTAATTGCAATTTAGTTAAACTGATGTTTCATTCTCATGTATCATAATATCATATTAAACACTGCAATCAGTCAATCAGGAATGTGAATCAAACTCCCTCTGCAGATAGCTGTGTAAGGTTAGTCAGGGGAGTTACAAAGGAATTAGATAATATTCCTCGTTGCTAAGAAGCCTACACTCTAATGGGGTCACTTGGAGAAAACACATCTGTTGCTAAATTTCTAAATAAATCCAGGTCATTTTATTATTCCCCTATATATTGTCAGTTCTTGAGATTTCCCTCTAGAATACCTAAAATATTTCTGCACCCAAGGACTTTACATGTCTATGTAGGTGTTTTAGCATCAAACTAAGGGAATTTGAATGGATGAACTTCAGTTTTTTGGAATTCTGTAAGAGAGAACCTTGACCATATGAAGGCCAATTTTTAGGTGTGTCAGTTTGGCTCAAGTAGAAATTAGAACTTTGTAATGTAATTTCAAAGTGAATTTGACATTTCATGGGTTATTGTTTGTTTTTTAATTTTTTGAAGATGATGAATGATATCATGGGGTGATGTCTTGACTTGTGCATGAATTGGATTTCAGTGAGGCAGAGTTAGCTGCACAAAGTTGTCAGTCTCACTCTCTCTTCCAAAGTCATAAAAGTCCAGTGGCAAGACAAGAGTCAAGATGGCTGACTATAGCTGGGGATACAGCAGATGACCTTGGTGTCTTCAATGTCTAACTAAGTTCTAAGGGCCCCAAAGTGTCTGCTTCATCTGCCTTCATGGCCAGTGGAACAAACTGTTCTCATCCACTTATTCTGTTTGGGAAAGTCTTCACATGCTTAGGGTGGATAACTCCCTAAATCACCAACAAATCTGAGGCCCATCAGTTACCCTCACCTTGTTTAGCCTGTCTGCTGAGAAGGTTTACTAGGGTGAGGCCATTGCACATGCTACAACTTTTTGGAGCCACAGCTGGGAATTAGGTAATAGGTGGACACCAGAGCTGGATGAGCAGCCCTGAAAGGTGTTCAGCAAACCCTCACAACAAAGGCCATAGTACTATTTGAACACCTGTAGCAGCAAGCACCCCAAGCGTCCTCAAGGTTTGCTGCCAATACAGGTTCTTGGATCTGCTTTTATAAAGGAAAGCACCTCAAAATGGGTTAACAAGCTTACTTTAATCAGTCAGATATGTATCGTTTACCTTGTTCAGGGGAAAAAGGTCAGCTCCCTGAACTTCAAAGTATACAGGCAGAATTATCAAGACAGAAACAGATCAAGTAGACAGCTTTCCAAACTGTCCAACCATTACATCCATACCAAATCCACATCTGGGTTTCAACATCTGGGTTTTTCAAAGCTGGGGGGCTCTGGACAACGGCTTCCCATAATCCAGATCAAATCACAGAACACTTCTCAAAGTGAGTCCCAAAACAAAGCTACACATCAGGGCTTATATAGCCTTTTCCTGGCTCAGAGAATGTAACAACCTTATTGACTCACTGGCCAATCAAGAGGTATCCACTGAAAAACAAGCCTCCCATCCCAGGCTCCAGGTGCACTTTAGCCTAGGGGCAGGGAAGATATTTAAATTTGAATTCCCATTATAACACCCCATTAACACGTTAAGAAAAATAAACTAGAGATGTATACCTTTCCATCCTAACTATAACTGTCTCATTTGTTTTACTTTATGAATGGCTCTATTAATTTTTTTCATATTTCCACATTAGTCATATTGTGAAAGAAGTATCAGAAGAAAAGGGAAAAACCATGAAAAAGAAAAAAAAAGAGACAAAATAGTATGCTTTGATCTGCATTCAGACTCCATAGTTATTTTTCTGGATGTGGATGATGTTTTTCATCATGAGTCTTGGAATTGTCTGAGATTATAGCTGAGAAGAGTTAAGTCTCTCAAAGTTTGTCATTGCACGATGTACTGTTTCTGTGTACAATGTTCTCCTGCTTTTGTTCACTTCACTCAGCATCAGTTCACATAAGTCTTTTCAGGTTTTTCTGGAATCTGAGTCTTTACAGATTTTCCTGAAATTTGTGAATGACTCAAAGTAAATACCTGAAATAAATACACGTAGAACTCAAAACTTATGGGGGAAAAATAGTCTGGCCAATTGGTGGGTGGAAAAAATATGCAGAGTGAAAAGAGGACTGTTTTTAGCAGCTAGATGATGTGGGTTCAAGTCATGACTTATGACCTTTGGCTTTATTTACCATATTTACCATATCTATTTACCATAGCCAATTCACCTCACCTTTCTGGGATTGCTTCCTCATCTGTAAAAGGAACTTGTTGTACATGATGGCCTCTAAATTCTCTACTCAAAACAGATGATCCTACTGTAGTACCAGCCATATTTCTTTTCTGATCTGGGCATATGCTAATTTAGATGGTCCTTTAGAGTTGACCCAAAGAAAACACACTAACCTTCTAAATATCCACAAACTTTCTCAAGGGGGAAAAAAGAAGGTAATTTTCCTTTAAAGAGTGCAATTCTGCTTCATTTAGTGACTTTATTCACAAAGGACTTGTCCCTTCCCCAGGTTACAATAAAAGTCTCATGTCAATGAAAGGCAAATTCAGGAGGCAATATAATTCAGTGGTAAGAGCTTGAGCTCTGGGTTAAAATACTTTCTCTTCCATTTAAGTGACCTTGGGCAACTCACTTAAACTCCTTGGGTCTCAGTTTTTCCATCTGTAAATTGAGAGTCATGAATGAGGTGACCTCCAAAGTTACGTCCAGCACTAGATTTATGACCTTTCTCATCTCCATCTTCTGGTATGTTCTGAGACAGTCTCTGGGGTTGTACAATATATGATTTAGCCCTGGGAATGTCAGTGAAGATAAAGGGAGTAAAGTTTCACGTTTCAAGACAACTATTGATTCATGGCTACAGGCCCCTAGAAAGAAGGTCATTGCCAATACTTTCAGATTGTTATTGTCCCACAAATTCCAACTGGTCGATTCAGTGAGCATTGGCTCATCCAACCAGGACCTAGGTTATTTAATCACTTGGGGCTTTGTCTTGCCATTGGCAAATAAAATATCAATTAAAAGAAAAATTATTAAATCAAAATGATTTTGCCATTTATAATCCAGTACAGATTTTAATATGATGACCTCTTAAATATAATCCTGGGATCTTGGATTTCTTTTTATTTATTGGATCGTGGGGCCAGTTTTCCCTTTTATTTGTGTATACTGCCCGGACTGACAAATTCACCTTTTCTTTCTCATCTTAAACACCCTAATCTCTTCTGATTCTATTTCCCCTAATTGGGTGGGGGGAGGTAAGTAGACCTCATCATTTTCTGATGTCAAAAACACTCAAGTCCCTGCTTCTCAAGCCCCTGTTCATTAACCTGGTTCTGAGTATCAGTGGGTCAAAGATGGGTCAAACTTACAGAAAATATTCATGGCCAGGAGGCCCCTGAGGTTTTGTTCTATAAGGGTAAGAATAGGGATGACCCAAGAGAACTGGGGCTCTGGGAATTCTACTATGGATAACTTCATTTCCTTCTTTGGGATGCAAATTTGGAATCAAGATTTCCTGTGGTTTCCTCTCTGCTTTCTCCAGTTCCTTACTTGCACTTTAGAAATAATCTTTTTGCTTTAAAACTTATGCTCTCACCCTAGTGAATTTTTTATTCCTCCAGGTGTGAATGAATGTATTCAACAGAAAAAAGTTCGAATAAAGGCATTAATAGATTGGGTGAAAGGATCGGGCTTCCTCTTGGTAAAGCTTCCTTTGCTTTGAGACTACTACAGTCTAGCTGTCATCTCTATGAAATTCCACTGTGAAAGCCCCTCCTTTAGGGAGAACAAGTCCCTGGCAATACAACAACAAAATCCTTGGCTCTTAATATCCATTTATGAAGAATGAGCATTGGAACAGGTTCCTTGTACTTTCCTATAATGCCCTTCCAAGATACTGTACTGTAGTCGACCTGCCAGCCCAAAGTTTGAGAGTTTTATCTTCCCTTCCAGGAACAGCATCGAGGTGATATGGCTGCCATCAGATTACACCTGCTTAAGCCAGCATGTTTAATTAGATGCACAAATTGACTAGACTAGGTTTTTTTTTTTTTTTTTACGGGAAGACCACATTACTTTCCGTAATTCTATACTCTATGAGATGCTCACTCTATATAACCAAACCACAGTCTTTTTGCTTCTGTCAGTCCATAACAATGCAATTCCATGAGAAACAGCTGTTGGCAGGATTACAATTTACCAACTTGTTAGTCAATAACCTTCAGTAATTTTTTCCTCCTTTAACTCTTTGAAAGTGTATAAGAAAGTTTGCAGATTTCTGAGGGTAAACTTTATTGGTGCCCACCCCTTCCCCTCAAAGTCCCATGAAATTCTTAACCTTAAGGAAAACAGTAGCATATATCTTTAAAAGCATCTCAAAGCTTAATAAATGGTAACTACTAATACTAAGCCTAATGTGGTGTGGTTGTGATGGTACATGGCTAAAGGAATTATTCTGATTTTTTTCCTATTGAAATAGGAGAGTGATGAAAAAAAGGTGAACTCTGAGTAGCTGTAATGACCAATTTTGACCCAAAAGAACAAATAAGGAAGCAGAATTCTGTCCTCTCAAAAGAGGTGAGGGGCTATAGGAAGAGAATGCTTCATTACACTTTCAGATGTGATAATTATATATGTATCTATACATATATGTATATAAATATATGCAAACTTGCTATTTTATATGTGTATGAATATATGTTTACACACATATAATAGCAAGGTTACATATGTGCATGCACATAAAAAAGTTTGATGCATATCTATACATAGCTACTAAGCTTTGTTGTTCAGGGCAGGGTTCAATGCTACTGTTGTGGGTGGAGGTATATCTGGTGCTTCTTGTGCTGTAGAAGTGAGGGGCATTAGCACAACTTATTAAGAATAAAAACGAATATCTATGAAATGATTTCCATTTCTTCCTCATTGTTTCCTGTGCCACACTTCAGGTGGGACCTTTCTCAGTATAGTAATGGTAATATCATAGGCACATCTCTGTCATGGCCAGTCAATTAACTAAGAAGCATTTGTTAGGTGCCAGGTCCAGTCCTAGGTTCTGGGGATACAAGGATGAGAAAAGAAGCAAAGGCTACTTGAAATGAACTGTATGGTGAAAATTTCCTCTGTTATTCAATTAAAGGCTGAGTAGCAAATTGAATACTGCAATTTCTTCCTAATCCTTGCAACTCTCTTGAGCAAAAAAAGAGTCAGTTACCTGTAATTCATGTTGCTTATCTTTAGAGGGTATTATTGTTTTTTGAGTTGAATTATCTTCCCTAAAAATTTCTTCTGTAAGTCTGAGTCTATAACATTCTTTTGGGGAAGTTTTATTTTGTTCTTGTTGCATTTCGCCATGTTTGGACACTCTCCTGCTCAGAGAGTTTCAATGGTTCCCTATCCCTAGGACAGGTTTAAAGGATATTAAGCTACTTGCCTCATGTACCTATAGGAGTTGGTAGAAAAATGGAGATCAGACCTTAGTTTCCATGACTCCAAGTTCAGTGGGAATATTTAGTCTCTTTTCATTTCACAAACTCTGGCCATCATCAGACTGTGTGAACTTAAGGCAAAATATTTCAGTGAAGATGGCATTGATAAGAAATGATTCACCATTTTTTACTACTGATTTTTAGTTTTTCTACTGATTTTATTAGCACTTTGAAAATTTATACATAAGATACAGGATTACAATTGAATCAAGAATAAGCATTAATCATTTAAAAGGTATGAGTACTTACAATTAATTTTACATGCATATATGGAAGTTGCCCATATCCAACAAAGAGCAAGTTGCCTGACCCTAATAAGTTTTGAACTTAAACTCAAATAATAATAGATATAAAATCATTGGTTTGGCTTTCATAAAGCCTTTCATAACCTAACCCCTTCCTTCCTTTCTAGTTTTCTTAAACTTAACTCCCCTACCTACATTCTGCCATCCAATGACATGAATCTCATTGCTATTTTTCTTCAAAGATGCTCCTGGCTCTTCCCCATGCCTGGAACTCTCTTCCCTTGCATTTCTATGTTCTAGCTTCTTTTTTTTCCTTTAAGTCTCAGCTAAATTTTCCCATTTTAGAAGATGACTTTATTTTGTACCTCAAGTACAGGCTTTTCAGGGCAGCTAGGTGATATAGTGGATAGAGTGTTGAGCTTAAAATCAGGAAGATTCAAGTTCATGAGTTCAAATCTGGCCTCAGACAATTAATAGTCATGTAATCCTGAACAAGTCACTTACCTATTTCCCTCAGTTTCCTCATCTGTAAAATGAGCTAGAAAAGAAAATGGGAAACCACTCCACTCTCTCTGCCAAGAAAACCCCAAATGGTGTCACAAATAGTTGGACATGACTGACAATGATTCAACAATAGCATAAGAATTTTCATCTTTTATATTTATCCCAATAATTTAGCCTGCCATGTCCTTTTGGATCATGACTGTCATCCACTGTTAGCCATTTTTGCCAACTTTACTTCATCTACAAATTTGATGAGCATGCTATCTATATCATTATCTAAGCCATTGATAAAAATGTGCAATAGCGTAGGGCCAAGCCCAGATATCTGGGGTATTGTATTGGAGACCTTCTGCTCCACAGGCATTGAATCATTAGCAACTACTCTCTGATCAGTCATCCAACTAACTCCAACTCCACTTCATTGGAATCATCTAATCAAAATCTCTCCATCTCCTCAAGAATTGTATGAGATTAAAAAAAAAAAACTTTGCTACAATGTAGGTAAACTATAACATAGCATTCTCTTCATCTATTAGTTTAGCAATGCTGTCCAAAAATAAATTAGATTAGTCTGGCACAACCTGTTCTTGATGAAGCCATGTTGGCTATTTGCAATCAATTTGGTGGATTGCCAGCCATCTCTTTAAAGATCCATTTAAAAACTGTCCCAGCAGTAGAAATCAAATTTATTGAAGTTTTCAGACTTCATTCCCCACCTCTAACCCCCACCTTTTATTTGGAGGATTGAGGCAGCACTTGTCCTTCTTCAGTCCTGTACCACTTCTGTTTTCCATGATCTTTCTAATGGCATGGATAATGGGTCAGGAATTCATCAGTCAGTGCTTTCAGGATCTGAGAAGACAGTTCATCTGGGCCAGCTCACCAAGGGCAGCTGGAAAGCCTTACTTTCTTCAACCCTCTT
This sequence comes from Petaurus breviceps papuanus, assembly GCF_028583685.1. NCBI lineage: Eukaryota > Metazoa > Chordata > Mammalia > Diprotodontia > Petauridae > Petaurus > Petaurus breviceps. The sequence continues at coordinate 33,749,424 of NW_027185655.1, forward strand.
TTTGTCATTTTTGTTCCATCATTCCATATTAAAAAATCTTTAAAAATAATTTCCGCTCCATTGCAGGAAAAAAAAGAAACAAAATAAAGATCAAGCAGGTCTGCCTTCTCTCTATTGTCATTTACTGTTGTCTCATTCACCTTAAGCAAAGATCATGTTGTTTTTATCCTCTTTGTCCACCAAATATAGTTATACACCCTTCTTGTCGTGTCCTTCATTTCTTCACCAAGCTCAGATCTTTCCATGCTTTTAACACTATGATTATTTTTACAGGACAATCACATATTCATCTTCTATGACTTGGCCCTTCTTCCATCTTTTGTACATTTCTTTTAAAAATCAAAGTTGGCTGGTGAGTTTCCTGTGCATCTGTATCAACCTCTAGACACCTCTCATTTTTCCCTTCTCATTGTAATTATTTTCCTTTATGTCTTCAGAATTTCACCCATAAACACTTTCCATTCTTCTTGGACTGAATTCCCTTAAAGCATTTTACTCCAGGGGATCCTACCTAAACTTCCCATGAACGCTTTGAAATTGACTTTCCCCAAATCTAGAGTGCATGTCAGACTATGGCCAGATTACTTTCCTCCTCTATTATCAATTCTAGAACATTTGGGTCACAACTCCATGTCCTCAAAAATTCTATTCCAGAGACCATTTTTTTCTCTGGGAGAATCAAATTCAAAATACATTTTCTTCTTATGGATTCTTTCACCTTTTAAAGGATGAAATTATTAGAAGCTCTGCTTTTGATTGACAGAAAGCACCAACAAATGTCTGGATAATTGAAGTCTCCCATTGCTACTCTATCATGTCTCTGTGCTGGGCTTGTGATAACTTTCCTAATAATTTTTTTCCTAATAATTTTTGTGATAAGTGGCAGCTGAATTCTGCCAATAAATATTGTGCTCTTTCTATCATACTGCACTATCTCTGAATGGATGAAGTACAAAGCATACTCAGTGTATGAGTAACTAGTCTGTCTACAGTATATGATGATAATAGTAGTAGTAATACAGTAGTAATGATAGCTAGAATTTACATATTGTTTTAAGATTTGCAAAGTCCTTTACAAATATTATCATATTTTATTCTTACAACCACCACAGCAGGTAGGTGGCATTAGTATCCCTATTTTACAGAGGAGGAAACTGAGGCAGTAAATGGTTAAGTGACTTTCCCAGCATCACACAGTCAATTAGTGTCTGAGGTAGGATTTGAACTCAGATCTTTCTGGCTCCAGGTCCAGTGCTCCATCCAATGACTTACTTGACTATACACACAAATACACACATACAAGCACATTTATATATGTGTGTATGATAATATATACATATATATACATTATGCACATACACATGTAAATGCACATGCATTTATACATGCATATATTTATATATATGTGTTTTTGATTATATACATTTTGTGTATATGTGTGTGCATTATTGCATATATACATGCATGTGTGTATATTATACACATACACAATAATTTCAATTGTGTCCAACTCTTTGTGACCTCATTTGGGGTTTTCTTGGAAAAGATCCTGGAGTAGCTTGCCATTTCCTTTTGTAGCTCATTTTACAGATGAGGGAACTGAGTCAAACAGGGTTAAGTGACTTGTCCAGGGTCACACAACTAGTAAGTTGAGTCCTGATTTGAACTAAAGTTTTTCTAGCCAGGGCCCTGGCATTCTATCTGCTGTGACACCTAGCTGTCATATTTATAATATATACACACACATACACACATATATGTTATAATGGCACTTAGTATATGTGTGTTCATATGTATATGTCTGTGTATATATAGGTATATATGGATATATACATAAGTATATATGTTTGCACATATGTGTTTACACATATGTACATATATGCATATTATGACAACTGGTGTGTATATACAATATAGCACAATACGATATAATAAAATACAGTATTAACAGAACAGAACAGAATAGAATAAAGAGAATATATATTAATACTTGTGGATGGGGGAGAAAAGTTGAGACCAGGTTATAGAGGGCTTGAAATTCAGACTGAAGAGTTTGTATTTCATCCTGCAAGCAACAAGGAGTCAGGAGGTTTCTCAGCAGGGGAGTGCCATAATGAAAGCCATGTTTTAGGAAGATTAATCCAGTGATGATGGGTAGGATGGATTGGAGGGGATTAAAGAGTGAGTGCTTGGTGAAAAAATGGAAGCGGAAGGTGTGGACTACTCATTTCAAAAGAGTAGAAATGAAGGAAACTGGAGACACTAGAGTGGTAACAAGAGGGGGTCAAGGTCAAACCAAGCTCCCCATTTTTTTAACCTAAGGGAGCCCCATGCACATTTATAGGCATAAAAGAAGGAGTTTCCTCTGGCAGAACTCAAAGCTCATTATTTATAATGAAATACTGAAGGTTACTTCTAAAATCAATTCCTGTCCTTATTGTAGTAAACAAAGGGTAATTCAATAAAAATATACATTGTCAAGAGTAATCAAAATGACAATTGATACCATCAAGGTAGGGGCTGAGAGATTCTTGACTGATAACACAATGGTTAAAATAAAATGAGAGAATAAGAGCTAATAAATAAAGTCTTTGTAAACCAAGGATAAAGTCTATCTTATATATTTGCACCAGCTTTGATAGACTGGACTCTTTTCAGCAATGCAGGGTTATAAGTCAACTCCAAAAGACTCATGGTAGAGAGAGATGTCTACATTCAGAGAAAGAACTAGAAAGAACAGAGTTTGAATGCAGATTGAAGCAAACTACCTGCTCTGTGTTTTTCTTGTTTGGTTTTGTTTTCTCTTTCCCATTGTTCATTCCATCCAATACAATCCTTCTTTATAATCTACTAATGTCTAATGTGAAAGTATTTGCAGATCCTATACTTGAGTGTATGCTGCCATGGGGAGAGGGAAAGGAGGGGGAGAAAATTTGAAACTCAAAAAATTGTGGAATTGAATCCTGTAAACAAAAAGCAAAGACCAAAAAACATTTTTTATATTTGCACAGTTTGAAATATCTATAGCTGGCTATTTAACATAACTGAAAAGGCAATAGAGTAGGCAATAACACTTAATAATTGTATGATCACGAGGAAGGTTTTAAACCTCTCTTAGCTTCAGTTTTCACACCTGTAAAATGGGACTAATAATATTTGTTCCACCTATAGCTTAGTGAGTTGTTATGAAGGACCTCAGTAAACATTAAAGAATTATTTTGGGTGGAGCAATTAGTCTGGCTTTGTAAACTTTTAAGAACAACATACACAGCCCCCAGTGCTAGTAGTGAAAACCATTAGAGCAATCAATCACCTTGGGCTACTAGAAGGATCCATCCACATAGCACACACCATTTGTATTTCCTGCAGGAAACTACTATTTTGAAAAATATTGAATTTATTTTAAAGTACAGGATGCTAAACAAAAGAATCTTGGGGGAGGGTATTGGTGGAAAAAGAATGTAGTGAGGAGTAAGGATACATTAAAAAATTCCTTAAAATCATTTACCACACAGTTTGTATTCTAATATATATGGAGTTTATTTCTGCCTTGAAAACTTAAATGTGGAGATAATTTTAACTGGATCATAAGACCAGAGATTTAGAGTTGGAGTGATGTAGTTTAGCACATTCATTTCATAGATGAGAAAACTGAGTTTCAGACATAGATGTTAAGGAACCTACCTGAGGTCATACAGGTTAATAAGAGGCAGAGCCAGAATTTGAATCCAGATCCTTTGATTCCAAACTCATTGTTCTTTCTTGTCCCATTCTGCTTTAAGCAAATGACTTCACCTATTTAAGCCTTGTTTTTGCCCTCTGTAAAGTGAGGAGGTTGGATCAGGTGATCTCTCAGGTCTCTTCTAGCTCAAATGTCCTGTGATCTTATTTTGGGTTAGTTATTATTTCTCCTCTTTCTCTTCCTCCTCAACCCCCTCTTACTCTTTCTTCTTCTCTTTCTCTTTTTCTTCTTCCTCTTCTTCTTTCTTCTCCTCCTCTTCTTTGTCCCCCTCCATCTTCATTTCCTCCTCCTCCTCTTCTTTCTTTTCTTCCGTCTTCTCTTTCTTCTCCTCTTTCCTCCCTCCCCTCCTCTTGTCAATGATGTTGCTCCAAAGCTAATTCATCTCCTGATAGATTTAAGTGATCCTCTCACTTCTAGTCATTTAGTTAATCAACAGGCATTTGGTAAGTGTCTACTATGTACTATCAAACCTTAAAATGTCACTAAAATGTTTGGGGAAATTGGAAAACTTCTTTATTAATCTCTAAACATGTTGAATCCCCACCTCCCCCCAACCCCAGTGGAATGCAAGCTCTTAGAGAGCAAGGACTTGGTCCCTTTTGTATTTGGAGCATAAAGCCTGGTACAGAGAAAGCATTTATTTTTGTTGGTTGGTCAATTAATTGCTGATAGTGTGATATGTTGCCAGTATCACATGATCTGACTATGCCACTCATTGCCACAAGAATCTTTGGTGGTTCATTTTTTTTCAAAATGAAAAACTATTTTATTTGACATTCCAGTCCAACTCAGTGGACAGAGACAATCTCCATATCCAAACCATACTGGGGAGGTTTTAGGGACAGGAGAAAATCATGCCCACTTCACTATTGCTGTGTGGTGAAGAGGAATACATCTCAGAACCAAGAGAGACCAATGAAACTACTAGATGCAGGCACTTTATGTTACCAGTTTTGAAAAGCCAAGTGTACAAATTTTAATAAGAGTTAACTCCAATAGAGAAAGCATTCAGAATATCTTCTTCAGCACTAATGTTTGCGACATGCAATCAGGTTGCAACAAAGAAGTAAAACAAATTAAAACAAAAGAACAAATGAAGGTTTAATTAGATCAAGGTAATGGCCATATACATAAAAATAAAAATCAATGAATTTCACTTCCTTTGGGGGAAGAATGGCAATTTGAATCCAAATTGAGGATCTGCAGATAGTATTCAGGAAATCTTACAGAACTACACAGTTGAAAGCTTTACTTGAATGATCAGTATGTGGTTACAGATTTGGGGTGGGGATAGGGAAGGTGATTCAGATTCCACAGTATTTGAATACACAAAACAAATCAATTTACAAAACAAAAAATATGACACTTTAAATACATAGTTCATCATTTTAAAGAATATAATTAATAGTCCACCTTTTTGTGGATTCAGTTATCTAAGAGTGACATATTACTGTCCAGTGGTACAGGGGCAACTTCATATAAATAGAATAGTGTAGCTTCACCAGCTTTGGCTTTAGCCAATGATTCCAGTCGAACAAGCTTATTTTTGGTGGATTCTGGGTCTAGCCTACAATCCAAAAACTCACCAACCTCTAAGAATTTGTCTAGAGAAGACACAACTTCCAAAGTTGCACCCCCATTTTCAATAGTGGAGGATGAGCTCCCATCAAGAAATGCAAGAAGAAAAACTGTTTACTGTATGAGCTGCTTCTCTGACTTAGGCTTAGAATATTTTCCATCTTATGAAGTTGGCTAAACTTCATTATCCTTATTAATGTCTGATCCTTTATTTTCCAGTTTTGTGTTATTGATGAAATCTGTGGGATTCATCTGCACAGAGCTAGTGAAAAGATCTACCAGTAGATATGGATCTATGCTAAATTGTCTTCCTGAAAGCATGGTTTGAAAGTCTTCTAAACTGCAATCAAGATAATCTAATGGCTCAACCTTTCCAAAAAGATTGACATTTTCATTCAGGATGGAAGCCTTCATGGTGATAGGATCTTCTAAAGTCAGAGTAGATGAGGTGTTTAGCTGGACAGCACTAGACATGAGAGAACCATCACTCTCACCAATGAAACTTACAGGTTCACTGGCTAGAGCCCTTACTGGCTCATTGCTTTTGTTCCCAACCTGCAGCATAATCATCCCCATTGTTATCTTCTACAATGTCAATATTAGGGGACTGGCTACAGTTTGAAGTGTTTGACGTAGCATCCTTATTGGTTTCAGGAATAACTAAAGCATAACCTTTAGGAGAAAATACAAAATTTAAAGTTTTTTCTTAATAGAGTCCCTATCTTTCAACTACCTTTCAGCTACCTTTCAAATATTATTTCCTATTTGTCTCAACACACATGGCCTCTCATGTATGGAATGCAATCCCTCATCATTTCCACCTTTCTGGATCCCTAATTTCCTTTAAAGCACAGGTTAGTGGTCTCCTCCTATTCAAGACCTTTCTTTCTCTGTCCTGCTAATAGTATACTTGTCATCCTATAACTGTTCCATATACTCTTACATACAATTTTTATGTGTTTTTAAGCGTCTATACTTATTTGTGTATGCATTTTATCTTTAGAGTAGTGTATAGGCTTTTTGAAGAGAAAAACCTTTTTGGTTTTGCTATGTCTTTGTGTTCCTAACTCCTTACACATAATAGGCACTTAATGTCTATTGGATTTCATCTTGTTAAACATTATCTAACTTTTCTAACATAGCAGAAGAGTTTCTGCCCATGGATCATTGTTTTTTTTTTATTACATAAAGAACAATTGAACCAGACTAGTCAAGAACGCAAATTCATTTCAGTAACTAGGATTATAATTAATAGTCTAAAACAAATTGATTGTAGTAGATAAATATGCACTCAATATACTGATTGGACAGTATTAAATATATACTAAATATTCTGATTAGACAGTATTTAGTAACACTAACCCTGGATTCTGATCCACTTACTATATAGGTGTCTTGTTTCTTTAGGGTCTTTCTTTTCATGATGTCCTTGAAAATGAGTCCTTAATTCTTTGAATTTCTTCACTTATGGCTCTCATCTGCAAACTGTAAGCTGAGACAGCAAAAGGAACCTTTAACTTGCTGCAAAACCAGACCTTGTTTTCCTGTTACAGAAATATTTACTCTTACCTAATATCAGTAAAGGCTGTGCTCTTCATAATAAGTGCTGCGGTGCATTTGAGTTACTTCTGAAAACTAATGGGAGCTGCATTCTTCTCTGAGTCACACTTCTTGACTTTTAAGACAGCTACCCAATTTTCCATGGTAACACATTTCTCTGAAAGCTACATCACTTGATAGTTCTTTTCCATTTTTTTGATGGATGTACAGAAAATGTAGCAGACTGTCAAGGACCCCAAAAGATGTGTTCTCTGTCTATTCACAGCTAGGAAGGAATTGGTTGAAATGTGAGCTCCTTCATTTGGCCTTAATGTAACCCTGACCTTGGAGGACAACCTGTCCCTTGGGGTAGGAGATAATTTAATTTCCATGCATGTCAAGTCCTACATTTCTTCTGTGTAGAGGCTGCAGATAAGTGTCAAATTCTGCAGAATCAGGTGTTCTGTTTTGGAGTTGTAGAACTTTCCCCAGGGGCTGGAATGGAGACCACCAAGTTGACTTCATTTTATAATCTCAGGGGGAGCCTGAAACCATAGATTGTGGAGATGGAAAAATATTTCTTTACTTTTTAAAACTATTTGTCTTCCCTTTCATTTTTAGCTTGCAGGTCCATGGTAGCATCAACAAAGAGAGTTCAGGAGGCCATAAATAACAGGTCTCCATTTATTATCATACATTTCTCCAGTCAGAAGCAAAGACCAAATATCCTAGTGTAAATGACAGTGAATTTTAAACAATTTCAAATATATCACCAGTGTCTTTTCTTATTGAAAAAGCTGAAATAGCAATGCTTATAAAGAATAAACTTGGGTAATAGTGCTGTCTACCAGATGAGGTGAGCTCTACTGGCTTGCTTGAGCTCATGCATTTCTCTTGTTATTTGACTATTTCTGTTAGCTTGTAATGCTATGGAAATCTTCAGTAGGATCACTTAAGTGACCTGACATGATTTAACATTTTGAGTGATCCTAATATGTAAGTTGTTTCAGTTCAGGATGAGGTGATATCATTCCCTTTTAGTACTATGGATGTCTCTGCAGACTTTCAAGGTCATTGTCCTACCACTTAAAGTCATGTAGTCTTATATGTGATTATGGTATCAGGGAAGGAAGCAGGCTATTAGAATGGCTTTTGGATGACTCATGATGAAGGATGCTGAGTAAAACTCCAGTTGAGAGGTATTGCAGAGTTCCTGCTAGCTTGGTCAAAGGAAAGAGTTTTTTCACAGCGTTAGAGTCCAGTTTACGCATTATGATGTGATATTAAGTGTGTATGTATATTATACATATATAATAATGCATGTAACATAAACATATATAATTTACTCATTATATATATAATTGACTCACATGATATATATTACATACTCTTACATAATAGGAATTATTCCTATGTAATAGGAATTTAAATTCCTTTATGTAGATTTATTGATAATTTGGTAACATTAGTACAGTATCTGATTATAAGACCTATGAAGGCTTAATGCTATACAAAGGTGACACAATCCTTTTTTTTTCTTTCAATATTTTAACTAGAAGTTGAAGAGGAATCTGTGATTTCATTGGTATAAGGAGCTCCCGAGGATGAGGAAATCCCCTTTACCAGTGTAGGTCAGAACATTCTCTCTACCTTACATTGATAGAGTTGGTGTCTAGAACACTAAGAAATTAAGTGACTTACCCAGGGTCACACAACCAAAGATAGGACTTGAACCCAGGTCTTTGTGATTGCAAACATGTCTATTTTGCCAGGGATTCTTAATCTTGTCACTGTTTCTTTTCGAAGACTGGTACACCCCTCTCAAAATAATGATGATTATGATTACTACTACTACTACTGCTACTACTACTACTACTGCTGCTGCTGCTGCTGCTGCTGCTATTACCACTACCACCATTATTACCACCACCACTACCACTACCATCAACATTACTACTACTACTACGACTACTACTACTACTACTACTACTACTACTACTTTTTTAAATGAATAAAATCCAATATCTCTGATTATGTAGGAAACCAGCTAAATGTAATTATCAACATAATGAAAAAAAAGAAAGGCATAGACCCTAGGTTAAGAATCATTGTACTATACTCTTCTGCTTCTTGGGAAACATAGAGGGGAAGGAAATGGAAATGGAAGAAAACAAGGAGGGTCAGCTTGGGTTTGGGGGACATATGGGGATTTATTTTCTATCCAAGCAAGGGTACCTTATTGCATAAAGGAAAAATAGAATGACTAAAACACATTCTCTCTGGTCCGATTTTCCCCATTTTGTGGTTGTAGCTTTTCTCTGTGGTAACTCTCTCAAATTATGGCAAATATTTTTTGGTCAGAGCCCTAGTAAGTTCTCTCCCACTTTTGTGACCCCTAGCTAAAGGATGAAGAGGGCTGCCATCTGGTTAGTAACTTTACCCTCTCAATTATTCATGAGATATAAATTTCTAAGACTAGAACCCAATTTTGAATGGATGCCTGAGCTTCTCTGACTGAGCACACAGAAATTGGGTGCGGCTTACTGAATATGATGCATGGAGCCCCTCCATCATCTGAGACTGGGCTGATGGCCATCTGGGAAGGAGCCTGGAAAAGAGGAAGTCAAAGGCCTTTACCAAGGACTCAAAGCAAACACACAATCGCTCTCTTCAAAGAACAAGGAGGGGCTGTGTACCGACTTAGAAAATGTTCTTTAAATTCATTCCGAAGCCACAAGGTTCAGAATATGTTATGTGGTATTCTGACCCCAAACTGTTAAAAATAACTCCTGAATCAATACACAAGAGAGATTGTCTACACAAATCCTGGATTTGAGTTCTGACAGATTAGGATTGTTTCTATTGATTAGCTTTCTCCAGAAGTATGTAATTTAGAGTATTTAGAGGAAATTCCAAGTGACAATTGAACAGAGTTTTGGAAGAAAATGTGTAAATCTTGACATTCAGTTGACTCCCAATGCTGTGCCCTTTGCATCCAGCCCAAGAAGTAAGCTTCTGAATGTTGTTTCTAAGGTATTGTGGATGGTTTATAACTAACACTGGTGCTTGTATAGCAGTATCAGGACTGTTCATTTACCTTCGAGCTACTGATTCTCCTGGGTGAATTTTAGGAAAAGCTCTTGTACTTCGGGATCAGACTGTGAGTCCTGTTTTTTGTCATGAATATATGGTAAAGCAGGTGGCTGGGTGTTTTCATAAGGTACATGACTAAAATGTCACGTGGTTTCCAGGAACTAATCGACTTCTGCTGGTTGGGACTTGCACTTATTCCCATATGTACTGCTATTTCACCATTATTGACTATTATGTAATAAAGTGTGGGGAAAGGTCAAACAAGCATTACTTAAATAACTCAAGTCAGTTAAACTTTTCACGAGTAATTACTGTAGGACATGCTTTTCCTGATTCCCATTTGAACAATCCTATAAGTTGACTTTTATAGTTGTTCCCCCCCTTAGTTATGAATAGTCTATTTAATACTTTATATAAAATCTAGATTAGAGTATGAAGAGTTGATGGAGATACCTAGTGATGATTGGTTTTAAATGTTTACTTCTGTTTTTTTCTGTAATGTCCCCCCCCCACATTTTGTAGTCTTGTAGACTTCTTTTACTTTGTTCTTGCTGTATCTCCTATGTAAATAGCCCTTTGTAAAATTTAATCAATTTTATTTGGCTAAGTGACATTGGAGCACTAGTTGCTGGAACTTATCAATGGGGGGTCAGGAGGCATTTCTGGTGGGGGCTTGAGCCAATTACAGTAGAGAAGAGATAGTCTTTCACATTTTTTTATTTGGATAACTGAATTGGGAGGCAGCATGGATTCTTTAACTTGGGATCTGTGAACTTATTTTGATAACTATATTTCAATACAATTGCTTTCTTTTGTAATGCTATGTATTTTATGCATTTAAAAACCATATGCAAACAGGGTCCATAGGCTTCACCAGACTGTTGAAGGTGTCCATGACACAAAAATGTTAAAAACTCTTTGTACAGTAGCTAGAGAGAGAGAGAGAGCCAATTTTAGAGATAGGAAAATGTGGATTGACATCCTACTTTTGACACATATTGACTCTGCAGCCCTGGTGAGTAACTTAACTCTTTGGTACCCAACATAATTCTCTAAGACTATGAGGTATTAACAGACAGACAGACAGATTGACAGACAGAAAGACCAACAGAGACAGAGAGATACAGAGAGAGACAAAGAATGAGAGATAGTCAGAGACAGTCAGGCAGCCATGGGGGGGAAGGGAGAGAGGGAGGGAGAAAAAGAGAGGAGAGAGAAAGAGAGAGAGAGAGAGAGAGAGAGAGAGAGAGAGAGAG
>NW_027185655.1:33760731-33785493 GCF_028583685.1 Petaurus breviceps papuanus
GAGAGAGAGAGAGAGAGAGAGAGAGAGAGAGAGAGAGACCTTTCATCATTTATCCCAAGGAAGTACTGTAGTACAGAGATGTCAAATTTGGCCCCAGGCAAAACTCCCAAAGGCCAACTGGAAACAAACTAACACGTAACTGGGAAATAATTAACAAAACTAAATACAATACAGATAATGGTAAATTATGGTTTCCTAAGTAAATGTGCAGGCAGGCAAGGATTTGAGCTTGACATCTCTGTATAGTCCATTGAAGACTCAGTTGCTATTGGTAGGCAGTGTTGTATTGTGAAAAGAGGCTTTCAATTTTAGAGGACCTGTGTTCAAATCCTACTTCTGACACTTACTACCGCAGCAATATTGGGCAAATCACTTTATCCTCTATGGGTCTCAGTTTGTTCCCTTGCACAATGAGAGGTTCTGATAGAATGACTTCTGCGGTTTTTCAGATGTAGATTCAACTTTTCTCTAAGATCTCCTACACTATTGTTTGTAAATGTGCTTGGGTCTCTACCATCCTTAATACAAAACAAAATAGTTCATCATTTGTCCCATCTCCTTAAGTGATATCCTCATGTATCTCTATAGTTAGTATTATCTTTATTTCACTGCCAAACTTCTAGAAAGGGTTGTCTACACTTGCTGCCTGTGCTTCCCTAAGACCCATTCATTTCTCCATCTCAAATAATTGTAATCCCTTTTCTAATCCTGTCACTTTACTGAGATTGCTTTAAAAAATGACCAACTACCCAGAATACTCTTCACCAGCTGGTAAAGCTGAACCAAGAACAGAATGTCTATGCACATTCCATAGTCTCTCTAGACTCTGACCTCTGTCTGCATGGAGAGGGAACTTCTCAGGGCTCAAGCCTTTAGGAATCTTCTCAACTTAACTCTATCATGAAGCTTTTCCTCTGATGTGCTAGGGCCCTTTCTCTCATCTCAAATTATGATTTATTTATTCATCCACTTATTTATTTATTCATTTATTGCTTTTTGGAGGGCAGTTGGGGGTAAGTGACTTGCCCAAGTTCACAGAGCTAGTAAGTGTTAAGTGTCTGAGATGGTATTTGAACTCAGGTCCTCTGGACTCCAGAGCTGGTGCTCTACTTACTGCACCACCTAGCCACCCCTCAAATTATTTTCTATTTATTTGTCTTTGTTTATAACTTCCCAGTAGAATGTAAACTCCCTGAAGATGGGAGTAATTTTGCCTTGTATCTTTGTATCTGTAGGCAGGGGCTCTTAAACTGGCATGTATGTACTTTTTATGAACTTGTTTTTAAAAATGTTTGATAACTCTATTTTGACAACCAGTTTTCTTTGTGATCTTATGTATTTTATTGATTTAAAAGCATTATTCTGAGAAGAGACCTATAGGCTTTACCAGGTTGCCAAAACAGTCCTTGGCACAAAATAAGGTTAAGAACTCTTGTTCCAGTGCCTTGCACACAGTAGGTGTTTTCAAAAGTGTTAAGGGGGGGGGGGAGTGGTGGCTAAGTGGTACAGTGACTAGAGCACCAGACCTGAAGTCAGAAGGACCTGAGTTCAAATCCGACCTCAGACACTTAACACTTACTAGCTGTGTGACCTTGGGCAAGTCACTTAACCCCAACTGCCCTGCCTTTCCCACTCCAAAAAACAAAAAAAGACAAAAAGAAAAGAGAGTGTTAATTGAATTGTAATGAATTTACTTACCTGGCAAAATTTCCAATTTTATGACTTTTAGTTTTCATATTTATATATTTTCATTATTTTAAAAATGTTAATGCTTTTCTTGTTTTACATGATTGTACATTTATAAACTATATCAGATTGTTTACTCTCTCAGGGAGGATGGAAGGGACAGAGGGAGAGAGGAATAAAATTTGGAACTCAAAACTTAAAAAAATGTGTAAAAATTGTTTTAACATACAATTGGGAAAAAATAAAATATTGTATTAAAATGTTAATGATTTTTTAAAAACTCCTTGAGAGGGTCAGTACTAGTAGCATTCAGGAGAACTTATTCAGAAGATAAGATATTGAAATTATATAAATTGCCCAATGAGTCATGTGACAAAAAATAATGAATTAGTTATACCAATTAACCACTTCTACATTTTTAGAACAACTATATATTTTGAATATTCTTCAAAATTATCATAATTTCATACTTCATAAATTCCTTGAGGAGACTATTTTTTGTCTTTGTATTCCTATCTTCTGTCAGTGTGTGGTGTACAGTAGACCCTTGACAAGTTTTTGGTGGATTGAATCTAGTCAAATAAGAAAATCTCTGTTGGCCACTGTATGTGGAAAAATTCTGACCTATTGAGATGTTGCCTAGTACATGGATAAATAAGTATTTGATTCCTTGCATGGCTTTAGGAATGGTGTTCAGATGCAAGGGGTGTACATTACATAAGTACATATAGTATTTGAAATATTTTATATATCTAGTTCAAATATTTGGATGAAATTTGTGATGCTATTCAGTTCTATACACAACCCATCAGTCTCATGGTGGGGAGGGGTGTCTTTTTGAAAGTTAGATTAATGACAATTGGTAAACTTTCCTAGGTGCTGCTTTTGTTCGTTTGGTTGTTAAGGTGCAGGGCATCTCTTTCTCTCTCTCCTCTACCCCCTTTTGAAACTTCTCCATTGACCATTTTTCCTTCTAAAGAGTAGAAGCAGAAAGTTGATTTACTCTACATAAATGTCTGGTTTCTTATGCTGCCATTCTTTTGGTATGGTGCCTGACATTCCTTTGCCCTAGGTAACAGCTCTTTGCACTTCTTTACCAGCCAAGTACTCTTGCACATGACCCACAGTTTCCTATGTGAAAAGTACTTCTCATAAAATCTTGTGAACTGTTTGTTCAACCAAAGGCTGACATGTTTTACAGCCATCATCTAGAGACCCAGAAGTGAGGGTTAATGCAATAGAGAGATTTTATTGACCTTTTAATAGACTTTGGAGATGAAGAAATCTCTTAGTTCACATTATTTGGAGGCACTAAAATAAATAGCCTAGGATCTCCATGATAGTTTGATTGGGTTTAAATTGAAACAGCCACCCAGAAAAGACATCTCTATTAATTCTGGAGAGCATATATCAGTATTTAAACCAAGAACACAATGTATGCAATACATACATACATGATGTATATAAAGCCATTTATATACATATATATGTAAATATGTACATATTTCAATACCTGTCTGTTTCTATGTCTATTCCTATGCTTATTCTTATAAATATAGGATGCCATCAAAGTTTTAGTGTAACTTAAAGCTCTGCCTCATAGGTTTACTAGCTGTGTGTACCTGGGCAAGTCTCTTAACAATCTTGCTTTAGTTTCTTTTTTTTTAATTTTTTGGTCTTTATTAATTTGTTTACTTTCAGTTTACAAGATTCAATTCTACAATTCCTTGAGTTTCAAATTTTCTCCCCCTTTCTCTGCTCCCCCCATGGTGGTATACAATCAAATATAGGATCTGCAAATACTTTCACATTAGACATTAGTCAGGTTATAAAGAAGAATTATATTGGATGGAATGAACAATGGGGAAGAGGAGACAAAACCAAACAAGAAAAACACAGAGAGCAGGTAGTTTGATTCAATCTGCATTCAAACTCTGTTCTTTCTCTGAATGTAGACATTTATTTCCATCATGAGTCTCTTGGAGTTGACTTATAACCCTGCATTACTGAGAAGAGTCCAGTCTATCAAAGTTGGTCATCACACATATGTTGTGTCTGTAATTGTGTACAAATTTCTCCTGGTTCTACTCTTCTCACTCAGCATCAGTTTGTATAAGCCTCTCCAGGTAAATATGAAGTCCATCCATATATTCCACTATATTCTTCGTTTCTTATAGCACAACAGTATTCCATAATATGCATATAACACAACTTGTTCAGCCATTCCTCAATTGATGGGAACCCCATTAATTTCCAATTCTTTGCCACCCCAAAAAGAGCTGCTATAAATATTTTTGTACATATGTGTCTTCCTCCCACTTCTATGACCTCTCTGGGATACAACCCTAGAAGTGGTATTGCTAGGTCAAAGGGTATGAAATTACTTATAACCCTTTGGGCATAGTTCCAGATTGCTCTCAGAATGGTTGAATCAGTTCACAACTCCACCAACAATGCATTAGTTTTCCAATTTTTCCACATCCTCTCCAGCATTTGTCATTTTCCTGTTTTGTAATCTTAGCCAATCGGACTGGTGAGATGTGGTTTCTCAGAGTTGTTTTGATTTGCATTTATCTAATCAATAGTTATCTAAAGCATTTTTCATATGCTTATAGATATGTTTAATTTCTTCCTCTGAAAATGTTCTGTTCATATCCTTTGACCATTTATCAATTGGGGAATGACTTCTGTTCTCATAGATTTGACTCAATTCTCTGTATATTTTAGAAATGAGGCCTTCATTGGAGACAAAGGTTGTAAAAATTCTTTCCCAATTTTCCACTTCCCTCTTAATCTTGGTTACATTGGCTTTGTTTGTACAGAAGCTTTTCAATTTCATATAATCAAAATTATCCATTTTGCATTTTATAATGCTCTCTAATTCTAGTTTGGTCATAAAGTCTTCCCCTCCCCATAAATCTGACAGGTGAACTATTCCTTGCTTTCCCAGATTGTTTAGTTATCAGCCTTTATATCTAGATCATGCACCCACTTAGACTTGATTTTGGCATATGGTGTTAGATAATGGTCTATGCCCAGTTTCTGCCATACTATATTCCAGTTTTCCCAGCAGTTTTTGTCAAATAGTTCTTATCCCCAAAACTGGGGTCTTTAGGTTTATCAAACAGTAGAATTCTATAGTCATTGACTGCTGAGTCTCATGTTACCAATCTATTCCATTGGTCCACTGCTTTATTCCTCAGCCAGTACTAAGTAGTTTTGACGACTGCTGTTTTATAATACAGATTTAAAACCTGGTATAGCTAGACCACCGTCCCTAGCATTTCTTTTCATTAGTTCTCTTGATATTCTAGACCTTTTGTTTTTCCAAATGAATTTTGTTACTTATTTTTTCTAGTTCTATAAAGTAATTTTTTGGTAGATTGATTGGTATGACACTAAATATGTATTTAATTTAGGTAAAATTGTCATTTTTATTATACTAGCTTGATCCAGCCATGAGCAATTGATGGTTTTCCAATTAGTTAGATCTGACTTTGTTTGAAAAGTGTTTTGTAGTTTTTTTCTTATAGGTCCTGGGTTTGTTTTGGCAGGCTTGCTTTAGTTCCTTAATCTGTAAAACGGGTTCTGTGAGAATCAAATGAGATACAATTTGTAGAATGTTTTGTAAACCTTAAAGTAATGTATAAATATTATCTATAATAGATACGTTGTGTGTATGTGTATGTGTGCATGTATGTATGTATATGAGAGAGAGAAAGAGAGAGAAAAAAAGAGTGAGATGTATATGTGTATATTATCCAGTCAGTTAGTCAATAAACATTTACTGAGCACCTTTTATTTATCTAGTATGGTGCTAAATTCTCGGGACACAAAGCAAGTAATAGACAGTCCCTGATCAAAAGGAACTTATGATCTCACTGAAGAGACAAGATGCAAACAACTATGTACAAACAACCCATATAATTTGAAGATAATCAAAAGGAACTACAATTAAGGGAGATCAGGAAAGGCTTCCTGAAGAAAGTGGGACTTTAGCTGGGACTTGAAGGAATCCAAAGAAGCCACAAGGCAGAGATGAGGAGGCAGAATTTTCTAGGCATAGGGAATGAGGGAGGGGTGGGAGGGGTAGCTGCGAAAGGTCCAGAGATGAAAGATGGAGCATCTCATTTGAGGAACAGCAAAGCAAGCCAGTGTCATTGGATCACAGGGTAGGAATGTAAGGTATAAGAAGATTATAAAGGTGAGGGAAGCACATTATCAAGGGCTTTGAATGCTTAACAGAGGTTTTATGTTTGCTCCTAAAAGTATCACATATAATACAACCATAAAATGGTGTTATCTTTATGTAACCTCTATATCAGAATTATTCACCAATTCCTTAATTATTTGGGTGAGCAACCTTCATATTTTTCTTTATTCATATATGAAATATCTACATAATATATGTATCAGCATTCTTTTGGCTTTAGGTGTAGACTAAGCACTAATGGAGAATAGTTGGTTTTCATTTCTTTTGTGCATTGAAGAAAACTAATTTTAAATTTTAGTAGGAAGCATATTAGATATTAAAAAGAACTTGACTGAAAGGGCTTGAGATTTTAGAATGTGCTTCCCATGTGGTGGGCATGAGATCTCCTGCTGGAGGAGAATGGGGTTAGGGTCATGGGAGCAGGGGTAGTGGTGGCATGAAGAGAAATTGACATGCCATAGGCAACCTGAATAGTGGTGGTTGGGTCAAACAGAAGTTCCTGACTGACAGCCCAGGAAGGAACTCAGAAACTTCTTGAATTCCCCTTTCAGCTTCACATTGGAATACTTAAGAGGTGTTGTGATTTGGTCTGAGTGAAGGAGAGGGAGAACCAGCCAGCAGATGTCATAGTTGTCATTCATTAATTCTTTCATTCAATTTCTTTTCTGATTGGACCTGGGATTTCATCAGAACACAGAGTGCAGGGTAAGGGGAATTCCCTCTTTTAATCGAGGTCATCACCTACTCCACAAATTCTAGTTTCAGGGAGTTGCCTGGGGGCAATGAGAAGTTAAGTGACAAGCCCAAAGTCATATAGTGAATATCTACTCGAGGTGGGACTTGAACCTAGGTTTTCCTAACATGAGACATCCGTTGTGCCATGTTGGTTCTCATTTGAAATTCAATGGCAAGTATTTGTATAGCACTTTAAGGTTTGCAAAGAGTTTTACATGTGTTTTCTTGTTTGATCCTTATCAAAACCCTGGGAAATAGGTGCCACTATCACCCTCATTTTACAAATGGGGAAATTGAGGCAGATAAGTTAAATGACTTATCCAGTATAATAGGAATCAGGTTACTTAGTGTTGTAGGTATTAATGTAACATTTCGATAAGATGTGATCTCTGCCATCATGGCAGAACAGGCATAAACATAGAGAATTTTAAGAAAAGTGATAGAGTGTCCCAAAAATCTTGGTGCAATTTTAAGTTTTTTTTTTTTTTTAAACTTTTAGGACACTATATAAATACATGAAAAAGGTCCGCTAGGGGAGGTTATTAACTACATTTTTCAAAAATAGTTAGAAGAAGGGAGAAGAAAATGGAGGTGGTTTAAAGTAACAATGCAAGACATAGAGGGAAAACAGCTGGTCAGATAGAAGAGGATGAGAGAAGGGAGAACATAGCTGTGCCCACAGGGTGGGGATCTTGGACTTGATGCTTTGAATTATGAGCCAGGGATTTATGGAGAAGGATCCTCAGCAGGGACACAGAAACAGAGAATGATTTGGCTATTGGCTGTGGGTTCAGTTGGATCAGCATGGGTTCTGAATGTACTCATCCCTCAAACAGGAATTTTTAATAAGCCAAATGAGAGATGATTATTTTCCACATTAGGGAACAGAGGATCACAGATCTAGGACTGAAGGGAAGGCTGTCCTTCTGCTAGCTTTCATTTTACAGATGAGAAAGTTGCCTAGGGGGTCTATGTGATCTGCCCAAGGTCATGCAGACAGTAAATATCAGAGGTGGCATTTGAGCCTAGGTCTTCTGTCACGAGAAATTAAGTTTTAACTGATTCTGCTTGAGCCTAGAGAGTAGGGCTAGGAATATGGGAGGAAGTCATAGAGAGGGTCATAGATTTAGGGCTGGAAGGGACCTCAGAGGTCATCAAGTCCAACCCTTCCCTGCCTTCCTCTCCACCCTTCATTTTGTACTTGGGGAAAATGAGACTTGGTTAAGAAGTTCAGGGTGGGGGCAGCTAGGCAGCAGTGAATAGAGCACCAGCCCTGGAATCAGGAGAACCTGAGTTCAAATTCTGCCTCAGATATTTCACACTTATTAGTCATGTGACCTTGGACAAGTCACTTAACCCCAATTGCCCTGCAGTCCCTTCTCCAAAAAAGCAAAAAAAAAAAAGTTCAGGGTCACACAACTAGTGCCTAAGGAGTGATTTCAAATTCACTGCTTTCCCTCTGAGATGGTTCTCTCTGCGTCTGTCATCTATCTATCTGTCTATCTAGACACATGCATGTATATGTATGTGTATGTGTATATGTGTGTGTACATAGACATATAGGGGCATCTTGTTTTTATGTAGTCTTTTGCAAATTGTCTCGTTCATTAGACTGTGAGCTTCTTTTGTCTTTCTTTGTATTCCTGTTGAGGTTTGGGGTTTAGGGGTTCTCAAAACCCCAAAATACCAAAACACCGGGTCTTGCTGAATGAATTCGACTCAAACCTTCTCTCAGCCAAAGTAAAACAAAGTTTATTAAAGATTAGCCATAATGGACAGACTCTTAAGGAGCCTAAGTATTTGTGACACTTGTATTGACAAGCAGGCCAGAACAAATCTGACACAGACTGAGTCCGAGCTAGATTGAATCTCCATGCCTTCATGGGGTCAAGATGGATCTTATATACAGAAAGATTGTGGGAGGGATCAAGGGGTGGTCTGGAGGAGGAGATTGGGGAGGGTCTTGAGGAGACTTGGGGACTGAGGTCAGACTCCAGGAATGGGATTAAGGGTGGTAAATTAGAGATGACAGACAGTGGAGGGCTAGGCTAGTTTAAGGATAACAGATTTGGGTATAGATATTTTGATAGGATCAAGGGTGGGAAGTAGCTGGACAATGGAGAGCTAGGTTAGGTTAAGAGTAACAGAGATTTGGGCCTAGAAATAATGAAAGACTTATGGCCTCAGGCAAATGCTTTATGGTGTGAGAAGATTCAAGGAGAGTTCAAGGAGCTTCCCAGAATCTGTACCCCATCATTCCCAGCACTTAGTAAAATGCCTGGAACATAGTAGGTACATAACAAATGATTGTTGACTCGACTGACTTGCCTTATCCACTGTGCCATACTGCTTCTCCATAATTTTACAATGAAAAAATTAAAGATTTAACCTGGAAGATTTTAAATCTAGTAAAAACTTCCTTATTTAGCAGATGCATGTAATCTCATTGCTTAAGGGACTTTGCTAAGTAAGGTCACCTAGGTGACAGATGCAAGGCTGTAACCCAACTCTTCTCCCTATGTAGGATTCTCCCCACTAACAACTTCCTAATGATTAGCACTATCACAAAGTGTATGGCTGCTTCAGTAATGGATTCCCTATTACTGGAGGTCTTTGAGTGGAGACTGGGTGACCATTTATCTGGGCTATTGTAGAGGGAATTCTTCTTCTTACACATGGGACACAATATCTTTTGAAGTCCCCTACACATCTGAGATACTATGATCTATGTATCCCTTAGTGTCAATTAACTTCAATGGGCACAGATCCCATTGTAACTTTGCCATGACTTGGTAGGTGGTTTCATGCATTTCTATGGCTAAAAAACCCATTGATTTGTCATTTTCTGATGACCCTCAGTTACTAACCTCTCTGCACTTCACCAACTGAGCCATGGATGTCAAAGAATCTGCTCCCAAGCTTAGAGTTAATGTCTTTCTAACTTTGTAAAACTTCGCTGTAATGACACAGGTTTTGAGAATTCAGTTTCATTTCCATACCATAAAGAGGCAGCAAAGAGAGAAATATTTATAGGCATTCATAGCTCTGTCCTTTTTGGGGAAAACCTGGTAAAGAAGGCTTGAATGTTTTTTTTTTTAACTGAATGCAATTGAATTGATACACATCAGCTTCTCTAATTATCTTTTCTATTATTATCTCCAGGGCTTAAGACAGTACCCATATAGGGCAGCTAGGTGGCTCAGTGAATAGGACACTGGCCCTGGACTCAGGAGGACCTGAGTTGAAATACGGCCTCAGAAACTTAACACAAAACTAGCCGTGGGACCTTGGGCAAGTCACTTAACCCCAACTGCCCTGCCTTCCCCCTTCCAAAAAAAAAAAGACAGTATCCATAGTAAGTACTTAATAAATGCTCTCCCTCCTTTCCTCCCTCCTTCCTTCCTTCCTTCCTTCCTTCCTTCCTTCCTTCCTTCCTTCCTTCTTTTCCTCCCACTCAATTTTTAGATAACTAGACAGAGAAGCTTTGGCCCTGACTCCATAATAATCCAACTCTCAGACTGTGGAGGCCACATGAATACTTTGTGACACAGATCCTTCATGTCTTTAATTGAATTAAGTGCTACCCATAATTCAGTATTCTTTAATTTACAAATGACGTATGTAGGACTCTTCTGCTGATATTTTATGATTGTAAACCTTAGAAAATCATAGTATGTGAAGAATTAAAGTTACAGGTGACCCAAGGGGAAGAATCATTTCATAATCCTGACTGAAGTATTAAAAAAAACCCAAGCAAACCCAACAACAATTATTAGCACATAGATAGCAATGATTAAGCCATTTAGGGGAACATTAAAAATGAGGGAGGGGCAGAGAAAGCCCCTGACTTTGACTTTCAAGCAAGTATTCATTAAACTCTATGAGCCAGGCACTCTTCTAAGACCTGGGAGTGCATAGAAAAGCCAAAACACATCCCTAGACCTCAAGGAATTTACATTTTAATGGGAGAGAAGGAACAATTAGATTAATAAGGAGTAAACAGCAGACTTATGTAATAAAAATCCTATAAATCCAATAGCACATGAAAGAGGCTAAAGACTGTTTTGGTCATTTTTACTATCATAAATTCATACATTAAAAATAAGGTTTATATTAATAAAGATGCTATCTGCATCCAGAGAAAGAACTTAGAAATAAGAATATGTATAGAACAGTTTTACGTGCACATGTCTGTGTGTATATATACATATACATACATATACATACTATATATGTGTGTGTGTGTGTGTGTGTGTGTTTAATGACAACCTTCTCTAGATTGGGATGGAGGGAAAGGGAGATAAAAAAGAACTTTGTTTTATATTTGGAGGGAATAGCAAGTTGTACATGGTAGATTTACAGTTCCACATGCAATCATCTTTTTTTTTTCTTGTCCTGTTTTATGGAAATGCTTGTTTTGTTCAATGAATTGAAAATAAAATAAATAATTAAAGAAAAAAATGATTGTCATGGAAGGTCAGAATATGGGAGGAGGGAGAAGTGAGGTGAATTTGATAATGCTTTAGATGATATAGTGACATTGCAAAGTCATAATGAATCTCTATACATGGCATTAAAAAAAGCCACAACCACTGGGTAATGGACTTGACTGCCTTGAGAAGTGATGGGTTCCCCCTTCTTAGATGGATGCTTTCTAGCAGTGACTGGAAGATAAATTGATGGGTATGTTATGGTGAGGATTCTTTTTTTTTTTTTTTTGCTTTTTGGAGAGGGGAAGGTAGGGCAATTGTGGTTAAGTGACTTGCCCAAGGTCACGTGGCTAGTTTTGTGTTAAGTGCCTGTGGTTGGATTTGAACTTGGGTCCTCCTGGTGCTGTCTTCACTGTGCCACCTAGCCGCACTGAGGATTCCTTTTGTATGCATTGAACTAACTGGTCACTGGAGTCCCTTCTAACTCAAATGTTGCGATTCTGTGATTCCAGTTTCACAGGAGTCCCTGTCTCCTTGGAAACTTTTGTGGGCCAACAGATGCTACTACTTAAAAGGAGGTATTGCAGATGCTTTGGATCTCTTCTCTTTCTGGAATGAGATCTTTGGGCCTTCCCCAAGCCTCCTCCCCGGAGCCTCTCCCAGTTTTGTCATTCTTTGTCATCCCAAACTCCCTAGTGAATGATTTGTTTTGAGGTTTTAATTTCAATTTTGTCTAGAGTATAAGGCTTTAGATTGATAATCCTTCTCATTTGACATCTGTCTGGCCTCTTAAGATAAGACCATCCCAAGGTAGCATATTACAGGGTTACTTTGCTATCTTTATGTACCCACAGAGGTGCCAAGATGCAACCATAATTCAAGAATTGAGTTGAAAGGAGCTCAGAACTTTCTGTGAAGAAGAACAGTACATCAAAGCTGTTGCAAAGTACACAATGTCATGGTGTAGCTGAAAAAAAATACAGTGAACTTCATCCTAATTCCCCAGTAAACATCCCACTTTTCTGCTCCAGCTAGCCTTATGAGAAGCATTTCTGGTGTCCGTACCGAACACAGTGGAGGAAGCAGCTCTTTCCAACCATAAAGGACACATCCCGCAGAGATCAAAGTTCTTTCCCAGACACTTCCTTTGTGACTAGTTCTGCAGTGCCAGTTCTCCTTCTGTTTTGCTACCACTGTCTCATTTTTATTTGGTGGTTGAGTCTGACATTTTTTTTTTTAATGTGGTGAGAAGAATTCTTCTTACCCTATTTTTGGGTCTGAACAAATAGTTTAATGGACTCATTTATAATCATTGGCCCCAACCCTATGGATGTAGAGTTCATGTTTGGGTACAGGTATTTGAAATATTAAATTGAAATATAAAATATTAAAATATTGAAACCTTAGAGAACTCTCAAAATAATTTCAAGAAATTGGATCTCTGAGTAGTTGACTGACTGGAAAGATATCTTGGAAATACTTTAGTCCTTGCAGATCTTGTAGATCTTTCTAGCACTTTCTAGATTTCTTTTGGCAATGTTATCTGTGCCCATGTAAATCACCAGAAGTGGGTAGAGGCTATCTGGTTTGACAAGTCTTGGGAAGTTCCCTGTCATGTCCTGAATATATATCTCTAGGGAATAGTGGAGGGCTCTGTTGCTCTGGCTTATATGGCTTAAAATAGTAATTGTTTTCTGTTCTGGCCATAAACTCTGAGGGTCTTCCCCTTGCAGATATTCTTTATGAAATATAAAAATGAGGGAAGTCTGGGACAGAGTTGACTAGGGGTATGTCTTACAAGAAGGGCTGATGGAATCAGGTTTCTCATCATTAAAATGATAAGAGGTTTGGGATTGGGTTGGTTTTGTTCAAAATGGTGTCATGACTTTGAGTTTGAGAAATAAAAGCTGCTCCCATATTCATGGCCATCTTTTAAAAAAGTCATTTAAGGCTTTGGAATTTTTCTCAACACTCAAGAAACACATGACTATAATTTGAAATTACCTGGTTTCTGCCTATCTTTGCATGTTTACTTCATATTAATGACTCCCTATTTGTTTGACTATTAGGGAGGTGTTAGGGATGAGAATGTGTGGATAGCTGAATATGCCCATGAATTCTTATTTGTAATAGTGTATGTAAGTAGCAACAAGGATAGAGATCTGTATTTGTTTTCAGGAAGAAGATCTGAGTTCAAATCTTGTTTCATACACTTAGTGACTATAACATTCCCTAGAGGTCAGTTTTCTTATCTGTAAAATGGTAATAATAATAACACCTACTTCACAAGGTTGGTATGAGGATAAAATAATATTTTATATGTAATTAAATTAGATATTTTACAGACTTTAAAATGCTATATTGATGCTATCAATTTATGTAAAAAAGTTGCAGACTTAAAAGTATGTTATAATTGCAAGCTGTTAGATTTATGTCTACACATTATGTATGTATATATATATGCATATACACACACATGCATGCATGGGAGGGAGGGAATAAGAATTTGTATAGCACCTACTAGGCACTGAGCTAAGTGCTTTTTGCAATTATATCATTTGACCCTTACAACAAGGATATAAGGCAGGTATTGTCATTATTATCCCCTTTTTTTGAGGAAATTTAGGCAGAGAAATGTTAAGTGACTTGCCCAGGGTCACACAGCTAGTATGTATGTGTAGCTGGATCTGAACTCAGATCTTCCTAATTGGAGGTCCAGCACTCTATTCACTGAATGACATAGCTGCCTCCAGGTTACATATCCCCATTATTTTTAGTGGATCATCACATTACATAGTCTCTAGGACTTTTCCCTTTCTTTTTGATGTTACAGTTTATCAATAACTGTAAAAAACTTAACAATAACTTCATAAATTGGAGTTTCCTAGACACTGGATATATATATATTTCACCTTCTGATTAAGACAGAACACAGAGAACAATCCCTTCCCTAGTCCTGAATACTGTTTCTCCTCAAAGAACCTAAGAGGACATTAGCTTTTTTGGCTACCAGACCATAGTTGACTCATGCTGGGCAGGCAGTATATTAACCCTCCCCCACCCCATCCTGTTCAGATGATCTGCTGTCTAGCCATGCCTGGTTCATATTGCATTTTGTGAATCTGGTTTCTTGAACCCTAATGTAATACTTTATATTTAACCTTATTAAGTTTCCCCTTATTAAGTTAAGTCCATAAAGATCACCTATATCCTTAAGCAATTTGGTCTCTTGGCCAAGACTTCACAATCTTAGGCAACATGTCTAGATTTCTTTTGGCAATGTGATCTGTGCCCATATAAATCACCAGAAGTAGGTAGAGGTCATCTGGTTTGACGAGTCTTGGGAAGTTCCCTGTTATGTCCTGAATATATATCTCTAGGGAATAGTGGAGGGCTCTGTTGCTCTGGCTTAGATCGCTTAGAATGAGTAAATAGCAATTGTTTTCTGTTCTGACGATAAACGCTGAGGGTCTTCCCCTCCCAGGTTGATATTTTTGTGATAGTAAATTGGACCATCTTTTGTCTCAATTCTTACCTAGCCTTTAGTCATTGAATGGGCATTACGTCAGACAAACTGAGAACTGGGAAAGAACCTTAATTTAGAAAGGCCAAAGTCACCTACTGCACCCTGGGCAAAAGCCAGTCATTTTGATTTTTGTCTTGTCACTCAACTCAGATGACTTTGGAGTAGAGAGTGAGACTGATGGACTTTGCACAACCCTGCCTCACTCAAACCCAATTCACACACAAGTCAAAATGTCATGCTCATAATATCATTGGTCTTTGAGAATGAAGGACGAAAAACAACAATTTATCAGGTCAGCAAATAACCATCTCATGGAATTACTTTCAACCAACACTATTTGCGTCTTCTTCTGGCTCTTTCTAGGTATCTCTCACCCAATATTGCTTTTTTTGGGCATAGCCTAAAATCTGTTTCTTAGTTTCAAGCATTCAATAGTCTTCTCTCTTCTTTTTTTTATCCCTTCTGTTTAGTGTTTTTCTGCTTTCTAACTTCTTGCTACAAGTCAGGCTGCCCCTCAGTCTTGTCAGGTCCTCTTTCTTGTTTTCACCTTAACTTTTAAAGAAACATCTGATTTTCCCTGATAACCTAGTGAATGAAGAACAGCTTGGTACATCTATTGCCCTCCCTTGTACTAATGAGACCAGACTGTCCCTGAACATAGAGAACAATCATTTCTTTTCTTTTTCCTTGAAACTATAATTTTGTTTTACTCAGCTATGAATAAGCAGAGATAATTCATATTATCTTTATGTTTCTCTCCTCTATTCCCCATCTCTTCTAGGGTCTTGACCTATGATTTTATTATTGTAGGGAATTCCCAGATGAGGAAATTCCCTCTACCAATGCAAGTCAGAACCTTTCTGTTAATTTAGAGTCCTAGAAAGGTGTCTACAGCACTCAGAGATAAAATAACTTGCCCAGGGTTGCACAGCCAGTATGAGTCAGGAATCAGGACTTAGACTCAGGTATTCTGGTTTAAAGGCTTCTCTCTATCTAAAATACCCTAGGACATGCTGATTCCTATTTCCCCTACAATTTTATTAATATGGATTCCTTATACTAGGATACAAAATAATGAGGGGATAAACAGAACCATACAAAGAGAGGAGAGGAGCAGCAGATCTTCAGATAGATCAATTAAATGCCTTCAAAACACACTTTGCAGAATATCAACCTAGAGGCAAAAGTGAGCATTTCACTATTGTGTTCATTGTGATTATTGATGATGCATTAAAGAGACTCTGTTATGTTTTCCACTTTCTTTCCTTCTCTGACTTTTATTCCTTTCCTTTTTCATTCTCTGTCCCAAAGTTTGACCAACTCCACAAGGTAGGCTGGTGAATGACCCTAATGTCAGAGTTTTGGGGAAGTTAAAATCACTTTTATTCCTTCACAACTGGAGGCAAGGCTAACCAATCTATGACCCCCAAATATTCCCATCCTTTCCCATGGACATGCCTGTGAAAATGATGGATCACCTAATAGGCTGACAAGCCCTAGGGAGCGTCAACAGTAGTCTTGTGCCTCTCATAGTACAGGGAAAGTGTCTCTTGGCTTTGAAAATAACCCACTCTTATTACTTCTCCATTCAGGACCAGATTGGCACTGCCACACTAAGATTCTATAAGTCAGAGTGGTGACCAGAACCTATGATCTGAGATTGACCCCCGTTAATGACTCTGGGCTAGGACTCCATTTGGCTGGGTTAGCTCCACTTTATTCAAGCAATGATAATTGAGTCCCAGACCTGGACAAACCCCTTAGGGGTCAGTTTGGATTTGTATTGTGTTTTTTCCAAACTGCTCTCATTTCAGAAGGAGGAAATTGGAAAAAGTAAGCTGACTCTTGGCTCATGTTTTGTTGTTTACTGCTTAAGAGGTTGCATGAAATCTCTTATCACGTAAGTTATGATAAAGCTGAATGCTAGAACAATTAACCAAAAACATATTCCACAAGTCAAATACCTTTTCTCTATACTGAAGACCCAGGTTCCTCACTTTTTGCTTTTCTGTCCCTGAACCCCACCCCACTTGAATAGATCTTCTTAGCTGTATGTTTCATGCCTAATCAAACCCTCCTGAAAGTATCTATTTTTATATATTTCCAAAGGATGGTCTGTTGTCCTGCAGCTAGCTGTCAGGTCTGGGGGTGGGGGGTGGTGTGGGTTGGACTGGCTTCATCTTCCTCAGAAACCAGGAAACGATACCTCCTTGACTGAAGTTTTGAAGGCATTTGTCTTTTTTTTTTTTGTAAATTTCTCCTATAGAGCATGTTTCAAAAGACATGCTGACATAATTTGTGAATTTATACAGACAACAGAGTCAGCAGCTAACCAGAGGTTTCCAGCAAGAAGCAAGACCTTTGGCTCTAAACCCATCTCAGCTAACCTTGTTGTTTAGACCTTTACCACATCAGCTCAAAGGTGAAAGTCTGAGACATGCTGACAGGGTTTTTACCCCTTTACATAGTCAGTCACCAGGGAAGTCATCTATCTTCATCAGGACTTTCCCAAGGGACAGATATACAGAAACAGGTACATTTGCATAAAATTTGGTATCAGAATATAATCTGTGGATTTTCAAATAAAAATCACAACATTTCTCTCCTGAAGGTTGCTGGTTTTTGGTTTATCTTCCTCATTAGTCAGTCTAAAGATTTTTATCAGGTCCCAACTATATGCCAGGCACTGTGCTAAGCAAAGAAAAGCCAAAGATAATCCCTGTTGTGTAGGAGCCCCAGGGTCTAATGAGGAAGAAAACATGCAGACAACTATGGACAAATGGCTAGAGATAATCAATAGAGGGAAAGGTGAATCTTTCGCAGCACCAAGTAAAGAAGACATTTGCTGCTACCCAAAATATACTGGAAGGCCATCTTTTCTCTTTCTCCCTCAATATTATCCCACCTAAATAGAGTGGTAAAGCGTAGAGAGCAGGGGTTCTTAAGCCGATATCCACAGATAGATCTCAGTGGCTCTGTGAAGTTAGATGGGGAAAAAAGTACATATTTATTTTCACCAACCTCTATTTGAAATATAACATTTCTTTCAATAATTTAAAATTGTTATTCTGAGAAGGCAATCACAGACTTCACGAGACTGCTAAAAGAATCCACGACACACACACACACACACACACACACACACACACACACACACGGTTAAGAATCCCAGGTGTTGAGTCAAATAAAATAGGTGATGTTAACATTTCTTGGAAGTTTTTTTCAAAGCAGTGAAATGTACCTCCCTCCTCTCTGTAGTAAGTGATAGACTATAGGGACAGAATAGTGTATATATAACCAGATATGACCAATATGTTCATTTCTTTTGTTTAAATACACTTCTTTGATACAAAGGAGGGTTTTAATGGTTGTGGGGTGTGTGTGTGTGTGTGTGTAGAGGTGTCATTGGGAAGTGATAGGGATTAAAAAAATTTAATAAACCACTTAATCAAACAAACATTTTTCCCCCCTAGGCTACCATGGAGACCCTTGCATTTGAAAGTAGAGATGCTGGCTCCCATCTGACAATCTCCTTCTATGCCATATGCATCATTTCACACATACATACACACACGTCTGATACACTGCAACAATATGTTAGTCTTGACTGCTGATAGTTATATGATATTGAGCTAGGCATACAACATAAGCCCATAGTTTGAAACCAGCACATAGAATGAAAAGACTACATATCCAATTAAGATCAAATTGTCCACAGCACCCACCACCCCTAACAATGCTATGCCAAAGAGAAAATGTGACTTAGTTGCTTATCACAGTTTACTGTTGCTGTATCCAACGATTCTCTAGGCAGCAATATAATGGAACCTTGTTTAGTACAGTTCCCTACCTCTGCCTCCCCAAGCAACCTACAAGAGAAAACACTGAGATGTTTACAGGGCTACAAATCAGTGATCCTAAGGACTGGACTTTGGATCCAAAGGTCCTCTGTTTTTTTTGACAGTTTGGGTGTGGTGTGCCAGGAAGATTCTGTGCAGATGTTACAAAGCTGTTTATGACATAATGTCTTCCTACCATAGTCAGATAACTGAAAGTGACCACCGATAGATACCAGGGTGGTGCTTGGTTAGAGGGAGGGCTTGCCTTGCCTGTGTGATTTCATGAGAGCAGCAAATGGAGCGTCACATGTTACAGAGCCACGGCCAAATAACACATATTAAACCAGGCTGCATCTCACTTGCTATCCCAGAAGAGCTGAATACAGCTGTTCTTAGGGCATTTACAATGCAAAATCCCTTCCTCGAGAACTAAATTGAAGCTAGACCATTGAGACCCATGAAGCTAAGTTCTTTGTGGCACAGTTTCCTTGAGCAATTTTTATAAACACTTCCTAAACGTTTTATGAGCTATGAAAACAGTTGGGGAAACTGTGCGGCCACATAAAGGTCACATTCTAAGTACATTGCTGGAAAACTTGCAGCAAAAAAACCCAAAAACCCAGCTAGGTTTACTGACAAATGCTGTGGTCTTAAGGCAGAGCTCGGCCTCAAGTTGCATCCTGTTAACCAGCAGGAATGCTTTTAAGGCTTCTCTTGTCACTTGCAATAAAATAATTTCATAAAAAGGGTTACAGATCTTCAGGCAAAAGTGTTCCATTCACATAGCATTATCTAGCTGTTTTTTTTTAATTTGGAGAAAAAGTGGCTTAGCCTTAAAACTGTTCCCTCCCATATGATCTTAAATATCTTATTTGTTTTTCAACTAACAAGCATTTATTTTCTCCACTTCCATCTCTTATTCCTCCTCCCTGCCTCAAATTGAGATAAAATAATAAAGACAAAATCCTGGTAACAAGTATTTGTAATCAAGCAAAACAAATTCACTTTGGCCATGTCCAAAAATGTATGCCACAGCCTGTAACTTGAATCCATCACTCCTATGTCAGGATCATCAATTCTGTAGACTTGTATTTGGCCACTGTATGGATCAGGGTTTTTAAATCTTTCAGGGCTGTTTATTTTTTTTGTTTTAAAAAAAAACTGTTGCTATTGTATAAATTGTTGCCTAGTTCTACTTACTTCATTCTGCATCAGTTAATACAAATCTTTCCAGATTTCTCTGAAATCGTCATCCTGTCTGTCATTTCTTATGGTACAATAATGTTGCATTTTAATAGAAGACTTCTTTTGGAAATGAATGGGTTGAATTTCTTGATTTAGGGTTATAATTGTCACTACTCTCCATATACCTGGAACCCAGTGAAGCTTTGTCTCTCCACTTGACCACTCTCTAGTTCTCTCCATCCTGGGTTGCTGTGACACGTCAGAAATTTCATCTGAGGGAATGGGAAGAACTTGTTGGTTGAAAGTGTTAGCCACAAGAAGCATGTCTTGTAGACAATTAAAAGTCAGCTTTACTGATGGTTTATTCATTTTCCATTGTTGGTTCCTCACAGTTAGTGAGGTTGCCTTTAAGTTTCTAGAAGTAAGCCATACTTTGTTTTGTTATTATTTCTGTAGAGCCTGGCCTGAAGAAGTCCCTTTAGAAAGATTTGTGGAACAAATGATTAATGGATGAATAAATGACATGAATTAAATCCCACAACTTAAGTGTTTGATTGTAATACAAACCTCTTGTTGCCTAACTTTGTGATTTCTCCTGTAGAAAATTAAGTAATAAGAATACATAATAGCTGACCTTTATATAATATTGACTGACATATCGTGCTTTAGAGTTTCCAAAGTACTTTATATATAATCTCATTATATATATAACACATAAAGTTATATAATCTACATATATATATATATATGTTGATATGCCACTCTGGAGTTTACATACAAACATCAAAGGGGCACAGTGGTCCTGGAGTTATGATGACCTGAGTTCAAGTCTGACCTCAGATACTTCCTAGCTGTGTGACCCTTGGCAAGTCACTTAACTCCCATTGGCCTCAGTTTCCTTGACTGTAAAATGGAGATTATAATAACACCTACCTCACACAGTTATGCAGCATATCAAATGATATAATATTTGTAAAGTGCTTATCACAATGCCCAGGACATTGTAGACACATTGTTGCTCAGTCATGTCCAACTTTTTATGTCACCATTTGGGGTTTTCTTGGCAAAGATACTAGAGTGGTTTGCCATTTCCTTCTCTAGTTCATTTTACAGATAAGGAACTGAGGCACATAGGGTTAAGTAACTTGTCCAAGGTCACACAGCTAGGAAGTGTCTGAGGCTGGATTTGAACTCATGAGGTTGTGTCTTCCTGACTCCAAGCCCTGTGCTCTATTCACTGCACCCCCTAGCTGCCAGTAGGCAAATAATAAATACTTTTTACCTTTCCCTTTCAATTGATCATACAAAAGTGCTGTGAAATAGATGGGTATCATCATCTTCACAAAGCAGGTGAGAAGAATGAGGCTAAGAGAATAAGAAGCTTGCCCAGGGTTACATAACCATAAGTATCTGAAGCAGGATTTGAACTCACTTTTAACTGACCCTAGGCCTAGAATTCTCTCCACTCTCTCATGCTGTCTCTATAAGTTTAGCTTCACCTCTTACAGATGGTATGAGGAATGACTAGTGGCAGTTAAGGGCCTTGAAAGACACGAACTACTATTTAAATATTTTATAATCACCCAACACTAAGTTCCCCATTAAAGTTAGACTGACAAGATCAGAAATAATTGCCGTTAAGAGAATGAGCCAGATTGAAAATGAGAATGTTGACAGTTGTAAAGTTCATAAAGTAAATAATTTAGGAGAAAAGAATTCTATGGCAAAGAGGTTTATGGAAAATAGAGAATTCATTAAAAAGTTGACCAAAAATTCAAAATGCGTTGTGAGCAGAGAAATGCAAAGCAAATCTGTATTCCATTTTACTGTTCTTTTTAGGCAAAGACAGGGCTTTAGTTTGAAAAAAAAATACATTTGTTCTCCATTAGTTTTTCCTTTAGGCTTGTTGCTCTGTGGAACTCCTTCTAAGAGGTAAATCAAAGGATTTTGGGGGAAGAGAATCCCAGAAAAAGAAACCAGAAAACTCTCAGGAGGAGATGGTGGGTTGGGGTAAGAAGAGGTATGATAAAGGCAAGAGTGGAAAGTGAAAAGCTAGCCCAGTTGGTTGGGTCCTGATGAAAGAAGCTCACTTTTCAAGACAATTTGGCCCAGAGGAAAATACTGTTTCCATAGCCACAAACCACACCCTGAATCTTGGCTAGCTGGCTCACTGAGCTTTGCCCTGGGATTCAAAAAGAGACCAGGTAAGAAAATTTGGATGGCTCAGTGAATCTGTCACCACCCTTGGATAAAGTGATCAAACATTTAGCCCCACTGACAGTAGTATCATCTTTCACGACTTAGCAGATAGAACTGGGAATTGCCTATCCAGGATATCACTGCTGGTTTCACAGCTCACTGGCTGTATGAACAAGGGGCTTACTTGGAAATACTTTTTTATTATTATTATTATTTTCTTACTTAAATCAAGGACTAGAATTTTGAGAACAACAGAGGTGACCTTAACAAGTAGGCATGACTTCAACTACTTATGCAAATAATTACTTTCTATTTGTCCCTAGGAAAGTCACTTTGGGGCTCAACTTCCTTATCAACAAAATGAGAGTTGGATCAGGTCATCTCTCTCTAAAATCTCTTCCAATTGTAATATTTTATGATATTATGAACACAAAAAGACTAAGGATATGAAATAGATTTAATGAGAAAAGTATCTAACTACACATTCACTTATTCATTCACTGAAAGTTCTATTAAGTGTCTGCTATGTGCACATTATTCAACAATGGGGAAAATACACAGTTTAGATTAAGACATGGTACCTCATCCTTATAGGGTCATGACAAAAGCATAGTCACAACAAATTACATTACATCATTGGGGCATTAAGGACCTGCAAAACAAAGTATTAATGAGAAGGATATCAGAGGGAGGTCATGATCTAGATCTAGGTCTTGTTCTAGATCTGGAAGGGTCTTCAGAGGCCCTCAAGACCATGGATCTTATTTCACAAAGAAGGGAAAAGTGAATGAAGAAATGAAGCCCAGGGGACCTTACCCAGATACTGAGCATCAAAGGAGGGAGCTAAATATGGGCCTTCCAAATCTCAGGAGAGTAACTGTTATTTCTTCTTTATCACACTGTCTCTTTGAAGGAAGGTGAAGTCACTTACTCCCTGGCACTGTACAGTCTCATTTTTTGTGTGCTCTTGAACTGGTGCCTTCTAAGGTCATTCTAAGGCTTCTTCTTTCTGGTTTCAAATGGACTCGGGTTCAGAATGGATACTCCTAAAAGCTTCACCTTTTCTTCCAAATACTGAGGAAGTACCAAAATGTGTTGGGGGCAGCTAATGGGCACAGTGGGCTTGGTAACAGGAAGACTCATCTTCATGAGTTCAATTCTAGCCTCAGACACTAGCTATGTGACCCTGTGCAAGTCACTTAACCCTGATTGCCTCAGTTTCCTCATATGCAAAATGAGCTGGAGAAGGAAATGACAAACTACTCCAGTATCTCTGCCAAGGTAACCCCAAAATGGGGTCACAATGTGACTGAAACAACTAAATCACAACAGCACTAAAATGTTGAATGAACATTATTTGATTAAAAAAACCATGAATTATATTTGGTTCTAATGCCATGAATTGTGTGTATACTGTTATTGTACCATATCTACCTCCACCTCTCCAAATTCTATATGATGACCATAGGAAAAAAAATGCTGTTATGTATAATTGGTATGTATTATCCTTAGGCAAATGCTATCAGGGAAGACAATGGGGAAATCTGATCATGATCCATATGCTAGTTAAATTTTTTTTCTTAATATCTACTAGGAGATAATGGAAAGGAAACTTGTTAAAGAGACATCAACTCTGTATTGATGAATGATTCTGCAAACAAAGCTTGGGGATCAAAATTCTGACTTCAGAGGAAGTGATGGTAAAGAGAAGGGAGGCCAAAGCTTTTTGGGTCTTGGCTACCTAACTGTTATTGAAGAGGAAGCAAGTAAATGGGAGTTACTCATTTTGGACGACTTCCCTCCTACCTCCCACTCCCTCCAGCCTCCCCATTCCATTTTTTTAAAGGATATGGACACATGCTGTCTCTCTCTGCAAGAAAGAAAAGGAGAAATGGCCACATGTGGCCTGCAGATGGAACAAAAAAGGGTTCTTGTATTTCCGGAAAGAGACAACCCTCCCCCGTAACACCTTTTTGAGAGCAACCTTGTAAAGGCAAAAAGCGAAGAGAGCATGGTCCTTCTAAGATTATGGTGCCTGTGACTGACTGTATGCATAGAGAACATTGTTTACTGGGTTAAGTAAATGTGGATAGTTGTCATTCACTTTCAGTGATGTTTTGTTCATCCTTTCCAAAACAATGCAGTCAAAATTGCATATTTTTCTCTTAAGATGGAGAGAGGAGGAATACAATTCAGTACAATCATATATAGACAGATATAGTGCATTTTTTTCCTTTACAATGCAATATAACACTAGCAAATTACTATGGACTCTTACTAACTGTGCAAACTGAAGCAAATCACATCCTTTTGGGGTCTTGGTTTTCTCAACTGTAAATGAGTGTTTGGAGTCTAATACCCTTTAAGACTCTAAATTTTTGTGATTCATTTTTAAAATTCTTGTTTCCAAGAATGATGATTTCTCTTTGTGTGTTCCTCTCTCTTTTGTCTATCTTTCTTTATTGTCATCTATCTCTTTCTCTATTACTTCCTTACCTTCCAAAAAGATACAGGAGAGAGAGAGAGAGAGAGAGAGAGAGAGAGAGAGAGAGAGAGAGAGAGAGAGAGAGAGAGAGAGAGAGAGAGAGAGAGAGAGAGAGACAGACAGACAGAGAGACAGAGAGAGAGAGAGACAGACAGAGAGAGACAGACAGAGAGACAGAGAGAGAGACAGAGAGAGGGAGAGACAGAGAGAGAGACAGAGACAGAGAGAGACAGAGAGAGACAGAGAGAGAGAGACAGAGAGAGAGACAGAGAGAGAGAGAGAGAGAGAGAGAGAGAGAGAGAGAGAGAGAGAGAGAGAGAGAGAGAGAGAGAGAGAGAGAGAGAGAGAGAGAGAGAGAGAGAGAGAGAGAGAGAGAGAGAGAGAGAGAGAGAGAGAGAGAGAGACAGAGAGAGAGACAGAGAGAGAGACAGAGAGAGAGAGAGAGACAGAGAGAGACAGAGAGA
>NW_027185655.1:33790493-33817944 GCF_028583685.1 Petaurus breviceps papuanus
AGAGAGAGACAGAGAGACAGAGAGAGAGACAGAGAGAGAGAGAGAGAGAGAGAGAGAGAGAGAGAGAGAGAGAGAGAGAGAGAGAGAGAGAGAGAGAGACACAAAGAGGAAGAGAGACAGAGACAGAAAGACAGACAGAGAGAGAAAGGAGAGGAGAAACTTTATTTTAATTGTGGTTTCAATTTGGAATAACTTATAAAATTAGGAACATCTTTCTTTTTGGTTCCTTTCATGCTGCATTTCTCCAAGAAAGTAAAATCCTGTGATCTATTTGCATAACCTTGTGAGCTCAGATGTCACAGTTTGATTAAGAAAGGCATGACAACGCCCTCTTCCCAATTAGACTGCTCCTTCCATTTGGCATGTGATATCTCAGTCCACTTTGTGAGGAAATTATTCTTGTCTAGAGAGAAGATTCATTTTAATATCCTCAATTATCTTTGGTCTCTGCCCTTTCTATCATATATCAATACTAGGTAAGATCTTATAGGACTGTAGTTCTAAAACTGGAAATACACCCAGAAGTAATACAGTTCAACCTCATTTTATAGATGAAGAGACTGAGGAAAATGAACTCAACTCCAGTGGGCTGCCCCAAATCACAAAGTAAGCATGAGAAACAGGGATTGAACCCAGCTCCTCTGACTCCAGAGCTGATGCTCCTTCCATGAATATTACCTCTGTTCCTACTCTGAGTACCCCCATATATTAGTCAGTGAGAAGCACTGATTAAACACAGATTAAACAAAGGTGATTTGGGTCAACTCTACTTGTAGAATTGCTTTCATTGGTTTTTGTCCACTGTCAAGATACTTCCCACTGTTGTCAATGCACGGCTGTTACATGCTTTTGAATGTGGATTCTGTTTGGCATCTGAATATGTACATTTTTCAAATTAAAAAAAGGCACAAAACTATGCCAGAGAGTACTCTAGTCATTATTACTAGTTTTGATATTCATTACCATATTTTGGGGTTTCTTTATGTTATATAATACACATTCCCTTCATGGCAAAGATATAGTAAAAACTCAGATCGTACCTAAGTCCCCACTGATTGTAAGGCTTACTCTGGGGTTCTTTTTATATGTAGGGTTTGAAATGCCAAAAATGCTCACTCGAAAAAGATTTAACATGTTAGATCCTCCTGTTTCTCTAAGAGACAGGAGGAAATTGAATTGGAAAGAAAGTAGTTGAAACACCAATTCCTTAGACACTGGCCATCTCAAAGAATGGGCCCATTCCCCAAACTTCCAAGCTGAATTGCAAGATTACTACCACAGTATTTCCTTAGGGTTCTTTCTATGTGAGTTCTGAATATCAGAATAGAAAATCCTGGAAAGAAGCCAACTCACTCTAGCAGCTAACTGCTCGTATTTCACTCATCAATTACCATTGCAAAATTTTGTGCAAAGATATATTGGCAAAGAATTTGGAAGCTGTTATTCAGGAAGTAATACATTGAACCCAAGATGGTTTCTGAAAATGTAGTTTGAATTCAGCTAGGGCCAGAAAATTATTTTTCTATGATACACCTGTCTAATGATCTTTTCCGTATAGCTGTATTATCACTGGACATAGAAAGGATTTTTGATACATTTTTGAAAACTAATGAGTATTGGATTTGGTTCATTTGGGGGGATTTATTGGTATTTATTTATTTGACTTTTGACTTTATATGTTTTTTTTTTCATTTTGATATTGGGCATAAATAAAAGGGGATGTTTTACTCTGGTCTTGGAGTTGCAATAGAAATGATAAAGGCAGAAATTTTCTTTATGAGTTGAAACACACATGTGAAGGAAGGTCTACATTACTCTGGTGAAAGGAGTTTGGCTGCAGGAGGAATAGTCGAGTGATTATTTTAGCATAGTCAAATACTTCAACTCTACACTTTCCTGGTCCACTAGAGAACTGTTATGGAGGGTCAGGGTAGGAAAGGAAAAAGTCAAAATCAGTTCTTTCTTTATGTAAATTTAGGATTGTTTTTTAGGAAAGGCAGAGATGTTGTTTTGAGATACATTGAGCCATGTATCTTAAAACCAAAATTGGGTTGAGTAAGGAAATATAATCATCTTTAGAACATAGTTACTTACAGAAGAGACTAAATGGCCATGCAACATTATAGATAGTAATTTATAATAATAAAAGACTGCTGGATGGTAATAAGGCAGAATCTGGTCAATATACTTAAAGATTCTTTAGAAAACACCCCCAAATCAATAATTCTATTAAGTTCTAGCATCATAAAATGAAGTGATATAGCTTAATAGAGAGCCACTTTGTGATTCAGGAAGACTTGGGAGCCTAGTCCCACCTCAGACACATACCAACTGTATGACCCTGGACAAATCACCTAATACCTTGTTATGCTCTAAGCAGAGGTGTATGAGATGTTCAGAGAGGCCTAGCACTTCTCATGTGAGGGCTTGCCAAGCCCTTCTCAGACTGCTCTTCCACTTTTGGTGTATATCTTCATCCAATTCTCATCTGGGAGTCCAAGAAACTGTAACTTATGCAGTGTCCACATCTCAGAAAATCCATCTCAGCAGATGGGCTAAACTATGTTGAAGGTAATAGACAGGCCTCAAAACTTGTAAGTTAGGGTCATGTCTACCCTAACATGTGAAGTCTTCTTCTGGTGGAATGTGTGGATAAGAACGATTTGTTCCAATGGCCATGAAGGTAGCTGAAACAAGTGCTGTCATGTGCTTAGAGCTTGGTCAGACATTAAAGATATAAAGATCATCCATTGCATCCTGGGTTGTTGCCAGTACTTTTGATTTTTGTCCTGCCACTGGATTTCAATTACTCTTGAAGAAAGAGTGATCTTGACAACTTTGTGCAGCTCTGTCTCAGTTAAATACAATTCACAAACAAGTTAAGACATTGCTCATGTCATGATATCTTTGGTCCTCTTCAAAAATGAAGGATGAACAACAAAAATCTTCTAAGCATCTCTCTAAGACGATGAATTTCAGAGATGGTGTGAACTTGCATTTGCAGATGAAATCTCATCTGACATCACAGGTTCAGTTTCAGTCCCTTTGCAAAATTGAGAATGCCCAGAAATAAGAATGGCTCCATTGACTGCTAGCTCTAATAGAAGCTTTCCCTCTTAGACTTTGTAGGAGAGTGAATTTGAAGATGATAGTGAATGGTAAGATAAAAGCTGGTGTCTCTCCTGAGTTCCAGTCCCACAAGTGCCTTGGGCATTTTGAACTGGATATTCCTTGGGAATCTCAAACTGAATATGTCCAAAATGGAACTTATTTTCTTTCCTTACAAACCCATCTCTCTTCTGAATTTCACTATTTCTGTTTTTCTGTCTAAGGCAAAAGGATCCATCTAGTCACCCAGGCTTGCCACTTTGGTGTCCTTTTTGATTCTTCACTTTTACTTGCTCCACAAATCCAGCAAGCTGACAAATGTGCAGTTCCTACCTTCACAGCATCTCTTGCTTCTGTTCTTTTTAGCTTGACTCATACAGAGACCACTCTAATTCAGGTCTTTCCCAAAGACTTTTGCCATAGCTTCCTAATTGGTTTTCCAAATGCATTTTCTCCTCTTTACAATCCACCCTCCACTCAACTGCTGAAGTGATTTTCCTAAATCTCAGACCTGACCAAGTGTAAAGTCATGCATGAGAAGCTTTCCAGACGACTGCTGCTGTGAACTTTCAAGGTTCTTATTACAGAGTATGATGAGCTCTCTATTTATTCAATAACTAATCAGAGCAAAACATTCATAGAAAATCAAAATACAGCATTAACAATGTTACAACTTATCACAGAAAATCAAATTCACCATGTTACAACTCAACAACTTATCACTAAAATGGCCACATAGTTTTTACCAAAGTGATCACATAGTTTTCAACAAAGTACATTCATTTAGTCAATCACAAAACCCTTAATTCAATCACAAAGTACAAAAGTCAAAGTTCTCTACCCCTAGGTCACAGTAAATCATAATCTTCTCAGTCAGTATACAGTATCCAAGTAAA
Organism: Petaurus breviceps papuanus; assembly: GCF_028583685.1. Lineage (NCBI taxonomy): Eukaryota > Metazoa > Chordata > Mammalia > Diprotodontia > Petauridae > Petaurus > Petaurus breviceps. Next base: position 33,794,498 of record NW_027185655.1, read on the forward strand.
TTGTTCTTTCAGCTTGACTCGAGGCTGGCTCTCAGCTTCCATGGTTCCTCTTCCAGGGTTCCAGCTCCAACTGTCACCTGAGTTCAAAGGCAGGCAGCTCCCAGTTCCTTGTCCAGTTCTTCATCCAGTTCCCATTTGATATTGAACTTCAAAGTGTCCAGTGCACCTCAAGTCCTTCAACGTTTCTGTTTCTGGGAAGACAAAGCTTGGCAGAGCCACAACAATATCCATGCACATTTGTGCCACCATCATTAATTCACTATCTGCCTGTGAAATCAATTCAGACCCACCAACAAGCTCTGAGGACTCAACACAAATCATCAACATAGAAATCAACACAGACCCACAAACAAGGTCCAAGAGGTCAGCACAAATCATCAGTAAAATCCCAGGACCTCAAAAACCCTCCTCCAGGACTTCTGCAAACATACAACCAGAAAATCTCTTTCAGGGCTTCCAGTAAGGTCCCAGGGCTTCTGTAAAAAGTATCACAGACAAACATCAACACAGACAGAGCAGACAAACAGAGTGCTGGAATACTACAAGTTTTCTCCTTCTTGATTCTGCCACCAGAAGAGTCCTCTTCTCAGTTCTGCTGTCTCTAACCTGGACCTCTCCTTATATATGGTCATTAGCTCCTCCCCTTCCTGTTGCAGGAGTTCATGAGTAGTAGGGTTCACGTTGTGGGGTTCACATGTTCTGTTTCTTAACAGATTTGATACAAGTCTCAAAAGAAACTTGAACTGAAATAGGTGTTAATTCAATAGCTGAAACAAGGTGTAAACTACTTCTGTGCTTGGCATTACACCAAGTTACTCCTCTAGTCAATAAACTCCAGTGATTCCCTATTATCTTTAAGGGAAAATATATGCTTATATAAGCTTCTCCATTTGGGAAAGGGAAGGGAACAAATACTTATTTAGCATCTAGAATGTGTAAGTCATTGTGCAAAACACTTTACAATTCTCATTTGATCTTCACAGCAGCCCTAGAAGAATATGTGTGTATATATACATGTACGTACATATATTATAGAACGTTATAAATAAAATACACACATACATATATATACATGCATACATATGTATGTATGTATGTATTGTGTAGTTGAGGAAACCGAGACAGATAGAGATTAAATGACTTGCCAAGGGTGACACAACTCTTAAGTGACAGAGACTGGATTTGAACTTAGTTCTTCCTTACTTCAGAGCTCATGCTCTGTTCATTTATCCACCTAGCATTGAAAACTTCACAAGCCAGACCATCAGAGCCCCAAACTACGATTCCAATATTTTCTCCCTCCCTTCCTCCCTCCCTCCCCCCTCTCTCTTTTCCTATGTATACACACACACACACACACACACGTATATACATAAGTATATACTATGCACACATACACACATTCCCCTTAGAACATAGAATGGTACAGCCTACTCAGCCTTCTTACTTTTCTACTTCCTTTCTCTGAATCTTGCATATGCTTTTTCTGATCCCCTCATCTGCTAGTGACTTCCACTCCCAACACCTCATTGCCTTGAATATATTTTGTATCAACTTATATATGTACACATTGTTTCCCTGGGATAGATTGTGGACTCCTAGTGGGCAGGCACTGTTTTACTTTTGTCTTTGTGTCCCCAACATTTAGTAAAGTACCTGACATAAGTGAATGCTTGTTGATTGTTGAGCAGGATGGAGGAAGTCTTTTCCTTTGACCTGTCAAGGGATTCTTGAAGAATCTATAATTTCATTGGTTTAGCGATCCACTTGCATGAGCAGATAAAAAAAAACAAAACCTGAGGCTGCAATAATGTTAATCTGGTAACCATTTTCTGAGGAAAGTAGAATGGTCAGGTTCATGTGTCCAATCTTCTGTCCTTCTAGTAAGGATCAAAGTCTCCCTTGGGGGGGGGGGCATGGGTGAGATTCCAGAGATATTATCTATTCATTTTCCCCCATAAGTCAAATTTAGATAAATTCATGTGGACATACATATAACCTGCATAGACATGCACATGAGCACACAAATACACAATATACACCTTATACCTACATTAGATGTTTCTCCCTAACTAATGTCCTTATGGCAAGAGCTTAGTCTAATGATCTAAGGGCACTTTTTAATATAATTTTTTAATATTTCTTTTCTCAGTCCCTTGAAAAATTGAATTCTGTTCTAGCTTCATGACTGTCTGCACTGAGCTCTACTGGTTGATGGAATTCTTCAAAAGAAAAGGAAAAAAAAACACACCAAGGGTGATGAAAGGTGTCCTAAACTTAGATAATTCTTTCTGACTTTGGAGAGGTTGAGAGATCACCACTAAAATTCCTTCTGAAACAGCCTGATTTCCACTCCTCCTATGGCTAGAGATGATCCTTCCATTGAAACTGGAGAGAGGATTTTACTGAAGAAAATGATGATTCTGTGGAGGAATTTGAACATGGAAGATAAATGGCTTGATAGGGCAGAGATATGTTGATTGGATTCACTTTGGAGACTTTTTTGAGTTAAAGGCATCGCACTAAAAGCCATATCCATCATTTGAAACACCCCAGGGTAAATCTGGATCAGACCAAAGGAAGGAAATAGTACAGTTGAACATTAGGCAAAGTGCCTATTGAGGAAGGCATTGGCTGAAATGTCATTCTGTGGAATTTCCTCTATTTGAATTTGCTGTTTAAAACCTTTGCCATAACAAAATACATTAGATTATGTTACCAAGATTTTAGTGAGGTAGCAAGTCTTTTTTTGAACTTCCCACTATGTGCGATAGGGAAAAGGAATGTGTATACCTTTCTATTTTCTTTGAGAAGAACTTTTGGCCAACATAGCTCAGAGAAGACCACCCCCAATGGATACAGCAAAGCTCTATCCTCCAGGAACTTCCAGTATAATAGAAAGCATAATATAAACATAAATATGAACATAACTGAAATGACTGAAATGCACAGACTATGACATTTGATGGTGGCCTCAAATGACAAAGAAAAATATGATGGTAATAACAATTGCCATGTGTGTAGCATTCTATCATTTAAGAAGGGGTTTCATGAATATTTTCTCATTTGGTCCACAACCACCCCATGAGGTAAGTAGTTCAAGATTTATTGTCCCCATATTATAATGGAGGAAACTGAATGTCAGCAATGTTAGATGACCTGCTCAAGATTACATAGCTTGTAAGTGGAAAAATCATGCAGGAACCAAACCCAGATCTTTTGACTCTTAAGCCTAATGCACTTTCTGCTACCCTTCTGAAGACAGCTATGGGAACACATTTAATTCATTAAGAAAACATTTTAATTGCTAGAAATGGCCTCTAGATATGTACAACTCAAACCTGATTATATTCAATAATAACATAAATTTTCCTACTATCTGTCTGACTACTCCTTCTCCAACTCCTCAACTGGGTCAGTCTATGTCATCCAAATCACGAATTACCCCCAAAGCTCCTTAACTCTCTTTTCTTCTCTCTCTATAGTTTCTTACTTTGTGACTTCATCAAGTCCTATGGGTTTAATTAACGTTTTCATGCAGATGGCTTCAAGATCTATACAACCAAATTTATTGCAAATAGCTTCCCAATAGGATTGTTGGCTTTTAGTTTTCCCTTCTATAATCTATCCTCAACTGAGTTACTAAAATAATCTTCCCTGATGCACAAATTTGACCATATTTTCTCTACTTGAGAACCTTCAGTGACTCCATTGCCTCTAGAATAAAATGCTAATGCCTCAGTTTGACACTTAATGCCTTTCACAATCTAGTTCTCTTCTCCCTTCCTAGACTTATCATATTATTCCTTCAGACACAATCTGTATTGCACTCAAACTGCCTTACTTATAGTTTTCCAACCTTGGTGTTGCATTTTGCACACCTACACATTTCTGGAAGCTATACAGTTTATACTTGAAATGCACTTCCTTCTCAATGGCACCTCTTAGAATCCCTAGCTTCTTTCAGACCTAGCCTGAATCACCTATGGGAGACCTTTCCTTATTGCCCTCATTGTTAATGCTTTTCCCCTCCTCAAGAAACCACATACACAATGTATATACACACTTTTCTCTCTCTATGTGCTTTATATTCCCCAGTAGACTGTAAGTTCTCTGAGTACTGTTTTTCATGCTTTAATTAACTTGGTGATACTCTTTCCCTCTCACTTTGGCTCTCTTACCTTTCCTCTTCTATCTTCCTCTTCCACCTTCCCTTTCCCCTCTCCTTCCCTTCTTTCCCCTCCTTTCTTCTTCTTCCTTCCTCCTCCATTTCTTTACTTATAGCTATATATCTTTATCTATAATATTTCTATCTGGAGAGAGAAGGGAGAAAGAAAAGGCTGAGAACAAGGAGAAAAGGAGGGAAGAGAAGGATATGTATTTATAAAACAAATATATGTAGATATACATGTGTAAATATAGCTATAGATATGTCTATAAGGCTGGTGAATAATGAACCAGTCTTGCAATTGAGAACACTTGAGTCCAAGTCCTGCCTTTGATCAACTGGCTAGGTAAACCTGAGTAAGTCATTTAACTTCTAAGTGTACCAAGGAACTCTCTTTTTGCATTTAATAGAAATTTATTATTTTTATTACATGTAAAAGTAGTTTTCAGCTATCTTTTTTGTAAGATTTTGAGTTCTACATTTTTTCTTCCTCCCTCCTTTCCTTCCCTCCTTCCCCAAATAATAAGGAATCTGATACAGGTTATACATGTACAATCATATTAAATATATTTCCACATTAATTATATCATGAAAGAAGAATCAAAACTAAAAGAAAAAAACCACAAGAAAGAAAAAAATTGAAAATAGTATGCTTCCATCTGCATTCAGACTCCAAATTCTTTCTCTGGATGTGGGTAACATTTTCCATTATGAGTCTTTTGGAATTGTCTTAAATCAGACCCACACAACATATGTTCTATGGGTCACTTGTGACCCACCAAATGATTTTGGGCAGCCAGTGAAAAATGTGGAGGATGTAAAAGAAAGTAAAGATGTAACGAGAACTTTGTGCCCTCCTTAATTCACCTTCCAGTAGTCATTATCGTACATTCCTCTCTCATCCCTTAATTTTATTTTTTAGATATTATCCCTTCATATTCAACTCACCCTGTGCCCTCTGTATATGTGTATTTATACATATATATTTATATAGATACATATCTATATATAGTTATATAGATAGATATAGATACATATAGATAAATTAGATTAGATTAGATAGATAGATAGAAAGAAAGGTAGATGGATAAGTAGATTTTTCCCTTCAACTACCCTCATACTGAGAAAGGCTTCATGAGTTACAAATATTATCTTTCCTGGTAGGAATGGAAACAGTTGAATTTTAGTAAGTCTCTTATTGTTTCTCTTTCTTATTTACCTTTTCATGCTTATCTTGAGTCTTGTATTTTTAAGTCCGATTTTCTATTCAGCTCTGGTCTTTTTATTAAGAATGCTTGGAAGTCATCTATTTCATTGAATATCCATCCTCCCCTCTGCCAAATGATTATACTCAGCTTTGCTGGGTAGGTGATTCTTGGTTGTAATCCTAACTCGTTTGATTTCTGGAATATTGTATTCAAGTCCTCCAATCCGTTAATGTAGAAGCTGCTAAATCTCATGTCCTGATCGTGTTTCCACAACACTTCAGTTCTATCAAGCTGCTTACAACATTTTCTTATTGACCTGGAAACTTTGGAATTTGGTTACATTACTGTGAGGTTTTTTTTGGGGGGACTCTCTTTCAGAAGGTAATCAATAGAGTCAATTTTGCCCTCTGGTTCTAGCATTTTAGGATAGTTTTCCTTGATAATCTCTGGAAAGATGCTGTCTAGGCTCTTTTTTGATCATGGCTTTCAGGTAGTCCAATAATTTTTAAATTATCTTTTCTGGATCTATTTTCCAGGTCAGTTGTTTTTCCAATGAGATATTTCACATTGTCTTCTATTTTTTTATTCCTTTAGTTTTGTTTCATAAATTCTTTATTTCTCATAGAGTCATTAGCTTCCATTTCCTCCATTCTAATTCTTAAGAAATTGTTTTCTTCAGTAAGCTTTTGGACCTCCTTTTTCCATTTGGTCAATTTTGTTTTTTAAGGCATTCTCCTCATTGACTTTTTGGACCTCTTTACCATTTAGACCTCTTTTACCATTTGTGTTAGTCTATTTTTTAATTCAACATTTTTTTGGGGTCTCCTTTAGTAAACTTTTGACTCGTTTTTCATAATTTTCTCAAAACACTCTCGTTTCCTCTTGCCAATTTTTCCTCTACTTCTCTTACTTGATTTTCAAAATCCTTTTTGAGCTCTTCCATGACCTGAGACAAATTCATATTTTTCACTGAGGTTTTGATGTAGGAGCTTTGACTTGGTTGTCTTCTTCTGGTTGTATGTTTTGATCTTCTTTGTGTAATAGTAATGGGATTTGAGGATCCCCTTGTATTGGCTAGCACTTAGTATCTTGTTTTGAGCTTGTAATTGTGTCAAGTATTAAGACCCAGGACTTGTGAATCCCACAGTGGATGGGTTTCCTGATGTAACAAGAAGGGGCTGGATTATGGAGCAGCTAATACCTTATATAAAATATTACACAAGCTGGAGAGTTAAAACTTCTTGGAACAAGCCATGTGGAGGCTGAGAAGGAGAGGCCCAGGCTGGAGAAAGTGATTTTGATTTTGAAATGTACCTTATGGTGTCAGAGCTTCTGAGAACCAGTCAGAACTTCTGCTGAGAGCTTCTGAAAACCAGCTGGAGCTGCTGAAGACATCTGAGGGCCAGTCAGAGCTGCCAGAGGAAGCATGACTGTGGCGTCAGTACTTTGTCTGTCTGTTTTGGGTCTATGTTGATTTCACAGGCAGAAAAGTGATTTTGATAAGGGTGCCAGCAATGTGCATGAGTGTAATTGTGACTTTGGTAAGCCTTGTCTTCCATGGACACTGTGAAGGACTTGAGGTGGACTGGACACTATCAGCTTCAATATGGAATGGGAATTGGACAAGGAACTGGGAGCTCCTGCCTTTGAACCCAGGTGACAGTTTGGTGGATTCAGGTAGGAGCTGAGACCTTGGAAGAGGAACCATGGAAGCTGAGAGCCTGCCTCAAGTCAAGATGAAAAGACCTCTCCTTGGGTATTTAATGCTGACAGATGAAAGCATAACTGATTTGTGACCTAGGGGTAGGTGGCCTTTGTACTTTACACTACCCCTTAAGAGGGTATCTAGTAGTGACTGATGATATTGTAACTTAATTGTGACCTAGGGGTGAATGGCCATTGTACTTTCCACTACCCCTTGAGAGGGTACTTTGTAGTGACTGATGATATTTTAACTTAATTGCACCCCATGGATGGAGAAATTTGGCCTTTGTACTTTGTGTCAATTAAGGAGGCTTGTCTTCTTCAAGGTGATTGAATTAAGGATTTACTAAATGAAGAACTTACTAAATCAATGTTATCTTTTGTTTAAAACTATGTGACCACTTTGGTGAAAACTATGTGGCTACTTTAGTGATAAGTTGTGAAGTTAAAACATTTTGAATGCTGTACTTTGTTTTCTGTGAACATTTTGCTCTAATTTGTTACTGAATAAATAGAGAGTTCACTATACTGTGTAGTCAGAACCTTAAAAAGCTGTTCACATCAGCAGTCCTCTGGAAAGCTGCTCATGCTTGGATTTACACTTTGTCACAAAAGTAAGATTTTATGGTCTGAGTTTTTCTGCTGTTTACTCTTTTCCCCAGTATTCAAATCTTTGTTAAGGAAGGGCTCTGCTTCCAGTGTGGAGGGTGTACTATTCCAAAGTACAGGGGTTTTGTGTGTTGTTTTCAGAGATACTTCTAGGGACCTGTAAATTTTCAGTTCTTCCAAGGTGGTACGATCAAAGGAGAGGTGGTTATTTCTCTCCTGGCCTGTGATCTGGTCTTTTATGTGACCACAAACACTCTTTTCTGCCTTGGAACTGTGAGAAGGATTCTCTCTTCACTGTCACCATAAGCTCTGCCACACTAGCACTCCTCCTCACCCCAAGACCATCACCCAGTACTGTGACCCATATCCAAGCAGAACAAAGCAAGAGAATCCTGCCTCAGTACCAGCAAAAAGATCCCTGCAATCCCTCTTTGATCATCCATTTACTTCCCTCCCTGTTTGTGGGCCAAGAGCTTCAGAAGGAGACACCATCACCACTGTTGTTACTGCTGACACCCCAGGACTGGGGCCAGACTCCACTTCTCTCTCATCTAGGTCTGACAAACCTTTCCTACTAATCTTCTAAGCTGCTTTTGGCATTTGTGTGTTAATAAGTCTGGGAAGTGCCTCAGCTGCCAGTGATTCAGTTCCCTAAGGCTCAGGCCAGTTTTTCTGGTGCCTGGTCAGTGCCAGTGGGACACACACTGAAATGTGCTCCTCTCCCAACCTAGTGTAGTAGACCTTTCCTATTCACCTTCCAGGTTTTCTTGGGATGGAAATTTGTTTTACTCTGTCATTATGTGGGTTCTTCTGCTCTAGAATTTGTTTAGATATTTTTTTTTTACAGGTATTTGGAGAGGTTTGGGGAAGATCTTAAGGAAGTACCTGCTTTTACTCTGCCATCTTGGCTCTGGTCCCCCCAAATTGCTTTGATGGTTGCTGCTTTATGATATAGCTTTAGATATGGTACAACAAGGTTACCTTCCTTTGCACTTTTCCCCATTAATTCCCTTAATATTCTTGACCTTTTGTTCTTCCAGATGAATTTTGTTATTAATTTTTCTAGCTCTAAAAAATAATTTTTGGTAGTTTGATTGGTATGGCACTGAATAAGTAAATTAATTTAGGTAGAATTATTATTTCTATTAAATTAGCTCAGTCTACACATGAATAATTTATATTTTCCAATTATTTAATATGATGTGAAACAAGTTTTGTAATTGTGTTTATATAGTTCCTGAGCTTGCCTGGGCAAATAGAATCCCAAATGTTTTACATTGTCCACAGTTACTGTAAATGGAATTTCTTTTTCTATCTCTTGCTGCTAGGATTTGTTGGTAATATATAAAAATGTCGATAATTGATGTAGTATTATTTTGCTAAAGCTGTTAATTATTTCAAGTAGTTTTTTTAGCCAATTTTCTAGGATTCTCTAAGTATACCACAATGTTATCTGCAAAAAATAATAATTTTGTTTCTTCATTACCTATTCTAATTTATTCAATTTATGTTTCTTCTCTTATTACTAATGCTAACATTTCTGGTATAATATTGAATAATAGTGATGATAATGGACACTCTTTTTCACCCCTGTCCTTATTGAGAATGTTTCTAGCTTATCTCTGTTGCATAATGCTTGCTGATGGTTTTAGATACATAATGATTATCATTTTAAGGAAAACTCCATTTATTCTTATGTTCTCTAGTGCTTTTAATAGGAATGGTGCTGTATTTTGTCAAAAGCTTTTCCTGCATTTGTCAAGATAATCACATGATTTCTGTTTGTTTTGTTATTGATATGGTCAATTATGCTGATAGTTTTCCTAATATTGTACCAGCCCTACATTCTTGGTATGAATACTACCTGGTCACAAGTGTATTATCCTGGTGATAAATTGCTGTAATCTCTTTGCTACTATTGTATTTAAAGTTTATGCATTAATATTCATTAAGGAAATTGGTCTATAATTTTCTTTTTCTGTTTTGATTCTTCCTGGTTTAACTATAAGCACCATACTTGTGTCATAAAATCAATTTGTTAGAACTCTTTCTTTGCCTATTTTTCCAAAAAGTTTATCTTGTATTGGAAGTAATTGTTATTTAAATGTTTGGTAGAATTCATTTGTAAATCAATCTAGTCCTGGAAATTTTTCTTAGAGAGGTCACTGATGGCTTGTTCAGCTTGTTTTATAAAAAGGGGTTAAGTATTTTATTTTCTCTCCTGTTAATCTGGGAAATTTTTATTTTTGTTAATATTCATGCATTTCACTTAGATTGTCAGATTTCATTGCATACAATTGGGCAAAAATAGTTCCTAATTATTGCTTTTATTTCCTCTCCATTGATAGTGAATTCACCTTTTCATTTTTGATACTATTAATTTGGTTTTCTTCATTCTTTTTTTTGAAATCAAATTAATCAAACATTTATCTATTTCATTCCCTCTTCCCCATGAAACCAGTTCTTAGTTTTATTTATTAGTTCAATAGGATTTTTACTTTCAATTTTATTAATCTCTCCTTTGATTTTCAGAATTTCTAATTTAATATTTAATTGGGGATTTTTAATTTGTTCTTTTTCTAGCTTTTTTAGTTGCATGCCCATTTCACTGGTCTCTTATTTCTCTATTTAATTCATGTAAGCATTTAGAGATCTAAAGTTTTCCCTAAGAATTTCTTTGACAGCATCCTATAAGATTTGCTATGTTGCCTCATAATTGTTGTTCTCTTTGGAGAAATTATTTTTTGTTTCTATGATTTGTCATTTTACCCACCTATACTTTAGGAATAGATTACTTAGTTTCCAATTAATTTTTAGTCTATATTTCCATGGCCCTTTATTACATGTAATTTTTATTGCATCATGTTCTGAAATGGATACATTTAATATTTCTGCCTTTTTGTATTTGATTGTGAGGCTTTTATGTCCTAATGCATGATCAATTTTTGTGTAGGTGCCATGTGCCACTGAGAAAAAAGGCATATTCATTTCTATGTCCATTCAGTTTTCTCCAGAGGTCTATCATATCTAACTTTTCTAAAATCCTATTCACCTCCTTAACATCTTTCTTGTTTATTTTTTGGTTACTTTTATCTCATTCGGAGAGGGGAAGCTGTTTTCTTTTTCCAAGCTGTTGACTCTATTTTCATAATTCTCTTGCATCACTCTCATCTATTTACCCAATTTTTCTTCTCTTATATGATTTTTAAACTCCTTTCTGAGACTTTCCATGAGTTTATTCTGGGCTTGAGGACATATCCTTTTTTTCTTTGGGGTTTTGCCCATAGGTTTTGATGGTGGTGTCCTATTCTGAGTCTGTATCGCGATCTTCTCTGTTGCCATAATAACTTTTTATGGTCAGATTAATTTTTTGTTGTTTCATGCTCACCTTGTTTGGCTTTTTCCCTTTCTTTTAAATTTCAGCTGCATTGATGTTACCCTGAGGCCCACAGGGGACCAACCTGTCTGGTTGACTGAGGGGGGTTGACTGGCACTGTTGGAGGCAACAGGGTTTATCAGCTTACCTGGTGCTGAACTGGGGTCTTAAGGCTGATGTCTGGTGTGTGCTGACACTGGTGGAGTGTTCCTGCATTCACACAGGGTTACACTGAAGTATGCAGTGGTATGCACCCTGTGTCTGCCTGTTTGCCCAGGGTTATGCTGAAGTACATGGTGGGGGTTCCAGTCCTGGTGGCTGCCTGCACTGGGGGCTTCCTGTTTGCCCAGGGCTACACTGAAGCATGTGGTGGTTTTCAAAGCTAGACTCTGCCCATTCCTTTATGCTGAGGCTCATGGTAGGAGTGTCCTCATACTGGCACTTGCCTGCTTCACTACCCTGGGGCTCAGGATTTACCACAACTTTCCTGAGGTAGGGCTTGCTGCTAGCTTGCTGGGATGCTTCTTGTCCTGGACTATGCTCCTCCTTTACCTGAGTGAGACAGATCTTTCCTACCGATCGTCCAAGGTTATTGAACTAAGAGAAGCTTCATCCTGTCTTTTTGCAGGTTCTACTGTTCCAGAATCTGTTTTACGGTTATCTGAAGGTGAATATGGGAGAGTTATGGCAATTTATTGCTTGATCCACCATCTTGCCTCCTGGAAGTGTGTAGTTGATATTTTGAACTCACATATAAGACTTTGAAATTATGACAACTGAATTTAATTTCACTTTCCATTGCTTTCAGTCATGTTTGACTCTTCATTTCCCCATGTGGAGTTTTCTTGGCAAAGATACTATAGGGCTTTGCCATTTTTTAACAATCCAGCTCATTTTGTAGATGAGGAATTGAGGCAAATAGGGTTAAATGTCTTGACAGGTCACATAGCTAGTGAGTACCTGGGACCATATTTGAAGTCAGGAAAATGAGTCTTCTTGACTTCCGGTCTGGCACTCCATTGACTGTGCCACTTACATGTCCTTAATTTTACTAGATTCAGTCTGGTACCTTAACCTGTCAAGATATATTTTTTTAATTTTAAGCAATTGGGGTTAAGTAACTTGCTCAAGGTTACTCGGCCAGTTATTTCTGGGTGTGGTGCTAAGTTTCTGAGCCTGGATTTGATCCCCAGGTCATCCCGACACGGGGGCCATTACTCTTAGTCACTGAGCCACCTGTCAAGATATTTTTAATCCTGATTGCTATCCTGTGTGTTAATTATTCCTTCCAGTTCAGGGTCATCTGCCAATTTGATGAATATGCCATCTATACCTTCATTTACATCATTGATACAAATGTTGAGCAGCACAAGGCCAAGTCCAGACCCCTTGATCACTGTTCTGAAGACCTTTTGCCATGTTGCATGGAACCATAAATGAACACTCTTTGAGTCTGACCATTTAGGAAGTCTCACATCCATCTAATTGTAGTATCTTCTAGTTTATATTTCTCCATTTTTTCCCATAAAGGCAAAATTAGGTATTTTTATTAAATGCTTTATTAAAATCTGCATAAACTATTCCTTATTATCCTTTTTATCTGCTGGTTAGGGAACTTCATCAGAAAAGGAAATCAGGTTGGTCTAGAATGACCAAGTTCTTGAGGGACTTCTACTAGCTTTTTGTAATTATGATTTCCTTTTCTACTCTAGATGTTCACTTATCATCTCTTTAATGATCCATTGTACAATTTTTCCAAGTATTAAAGTAAAGCTAAGTGGCCTAGAGTTTGTGGATTCTGTGTACACTATGAATATAATGTGGCAAAAGTAAGACCAGGTCATGCTGACTTCTAAGTCACTTCACCATCTAAGTATAAGCAAAATCATACTTAGAAAATCCATCCTTGTCATCCTCATGTTTACTTGCTAATTGGGACAAGATGCTAATCTAGTCAGTTGTCACAAATAAAAGCACTGAATGTTCAATTTTGCTTTCTGCCTACCGCATTCACTGTGGTTTACCAAAACATAGACAGGACAAACACTGGCCAGAAAGGACAGAGACTTACTCCCAACCCTGGCTGTGTTCAATCTGACTTTGTCAAATATAGTGGTACCTGCCAAGAAAAGACCAAACAAACCCCACAAATAGACCTTTGCCTTTGGTGCTTAAGTCAAAGTGGAATTACACCAAATCCATCTACCTAAATTACCTCAAAAGCCACAGCCACCCTTAGATTCATCCATGAACATGGAGAGACATGTTCCTGACAGGGGACAAATGATATAATCTAATGAAACCCTGCCTTTAAATTCCTTCTATTTTGCTCAACTATGTGCCTCCTTTCCCATGTTATATCTACTTTACTTACATTTTATAGTGGGCTATGTCATATGCTGGGGAATTTATTGCCTCTGCCCACACCCTGAATCCAAGGAGGCATACACTTTTGGTTGATGCTAATTCTTTGGTTGATGATTTATTCTTTGATTTTCCATGAATTCCTGTTTTCTACAGAAATCCAGAAGTATGGATCCATGTCATCAGCTCCTTCTCCCCTAAGGTCTCTCCATTGATGACAGTGTAGATTTAGGGGAATGGCTCCTAAATGTTTCTCACTTTAATCCAGCTATCTTTAAAGAGGAAATGATTGGAATACCACATACTTAAGTCAGGTAGGAATGATATTCTACTCCAAACAGAGAATAATTTTAGCTGAATGGTCCATGACTTCAGTCTCCAAGATAGATGCATAGACATGCAAGCCTGGTACAAATAAATTAAGTATTATATACCTTGGATTCTAAGGTTCCCTGTCTAGTAATATTCTCTGTTGAGAGATAGTATGATGTGGATGAAGGTGCACTACTAAACTTGCATTATTAACATTTTCTCCATTACTTTCTTAAGTCTAGATGATCAGCAAAACAAAAATAAAGCCCTAATTTCTAGTATTTGCCAATATCCAAGGTCTGAATGCTTACACTGAATATTTAATAATTATCTCTTGTGAGCTGGAATGAGCTGGCTTCAGCAAATCGCTGGATGTGGTGGAATGCGCATCAAAAGGTCACATCTACCTGAATCAGTGTTGTGTTTTTATTAATCCTTTTAAAGTTGAGAGAATTGGTCTTTGTTAAATCTGTCATGGCCCATGAGTTTCTCTTTGCATTCTATTGCCAAACCAAACTACCACACTGGCATGGATTTGGCATGGTCCAGAACTGGGTCCAGAGTGGAATTATACTGAGGACTTCTCTATATGAAATCCTAATATGATGAGGTTGCCATGCTGATTAAATATTAAGATGAATTGTGTTTATAATAATCACCAGCATTTATATCATGCTTAAAGTTAGCAAAGTACTTCAAACCTCACCTCATTTGCCTCTCACAATGATCCTTTGTGGTTGGTGCTATTATATTTTACAGATTGATGGAGGTTAAGTGATTTGCATGGGGTCATACAGCTTCTGAAGTAGGATTCAAATTCAAGGCTTCTGACTCCAAGTCCAAAATTCTATCCAACAATACATATTTTTACAACATTTAAATATAATTTATTTTTATTTCTTTGACATTTCCCCCCTCTTCTCACATTTTCTAGCATCTATTCAGTATCTGATCTAAATTCTTCTGCCTTGTGGATAATCTCTGCCCCACTCTCATTTTATTAGGAAAAGCTACTACTTTACTTAATACGATATTCCCTCCAAATGTTCTTTGGGGAGTGAGAGATGTAGCACTGAAGTTTTCATTTAATGGCAAATATTTGGCCTTTACTTACCCCCCTCTGCCTTTGTCTAAAGCCATTATAGAAAGGGAGAAGTAACCATTGAAATCACTGTTAAACTGGGATTTAAAGAAGAGTTCACTCAATTAAGAGATCTCTGGGGTAAACGAAGAGAACTAATTATGTACCTTGTTTCTCCTTCCATGTCTCTTTTCTCTTTTAAATATCGCAGTTGAACATATTGCTCAAGGAATTATTGCCATGGTGGAAATCTGAAGGTTCCCCAAGGATTCAGCTCTTTTCTTACACTGCCTTCAGCAGTCACCAGCTCCTGCTGAGACCAAATGAGCTCCAGGGAGAAACACATGCCGGCCACTCACCCAGCAAACATTTATTAAACACCTGATATACACCAGGTACCACACTAAGCATGGGGAATATAAGATGAGAAATTAGCATAGTCCCTGTCTTCAAGAAGTACACATTCTGCCCTTGCCAAGAAAAGCCCCTAAATCCAGATCAGAGGTTAATGGATTGATCAGTAAACATTTGTTAACCTCCTACTATGCAACAGGCATTGCAGCAGGCACTGTAAATATGAAAATAAAAATGGAGCAGTCCATGATTCAAGGGGCTTATGGTCTTCACCACTCATTCTCCGAGACAGGTCAATTCAAGCCAACATTCATTTGGTAATTACAGACTATGATCCAGTTATTATGCTAGGGATACAAAGAAAGGCTAAAATAGTACTTGCCCTCAGAAAATTCACAATCTAATATGCAAAAGCTGTGTCCAAATGAGAGAAATTAGACATGATTGTTGAGGGGATGCATTAAGGGGTACTGGGAAGGCCTTCTTGCAGTAGGGGGGATTTTAGCTGAGATTTGAAGGAAACACAGAAGCCAGGAGGTTGAAACAAGGAGGGTGCAAATTCCAGAATGTGTGGAACAGGCAATGAATATGTATAACCATAGTCAGAGTCAGAGTGAGTTTCTTGTTTGAGAGTCAGCAAGGAGGTCAGTGTCAGTGGATTGTGGAGTATATAGTGGGGAGTAAGTTGTAAGAAGACCAGAAAGGTAGGAAGGACTCAGGTGATGAACCACTTTAATAGTTGAACATAAGATTTCATATTTGATCCTGGAGGTAATAGGCAGTCAATGACGTTTATTGAGGAGGGAAGTGACAAAGATCTGACATTTAGAAAGATCACCTTGGTATTTGAGTGGAAGAGGGACTGCAATGAAGCTAGATTGAATCCAGATATTTCCTGATTCTGAATTCTGTGCTTTTATTTCATTATAGCAAGGCACTGTAGTTTGGAAGAGCAGTGTTCAAATTTTACCTCAAACACTTACTGGCTATGGAGCACTGGACGATCATCTAACTTCTCTGAGGCTGTTTCCTCATCTGTAAAATGGAAACAAAGGGGGAAGGAACAACATTTACATAGAGAGTACACCACGTGCCAGGCATGGTGTAGCAGCAAGCACCCCAAGCGTCCCCAGGGTTTGCTGCCAACACAGGTTCTTGGATCCACTTTGATAAAGGAAAGCAACTCAAAATGGGTTAACAAACTTACTTTAATCAGTCAAATATATATCATTTACCTAGTTCAAGGGAAAAAGGTCAGCACCCTGAACTTCAGAGTATACAGACAGAATTATCAAGACAGAGAAACAGATCAAGAAGACAGTTTTCAAACTGTCCAACCATTACATCCATACCAAACAACATCTGGGTTTCAAAGCCTGGGGGCTCTGGACAATGCCTAGCCCAGAGTTTCATCAAATCAAATCACAGAACACTTCTCAAAGTGAGCCCCAAAACAAAGCCTCAAATCAGTGTTTATATACCCTTCTCCTGGCTCAGAGAATGTAACAACCTTATTGACTCACTGGCCAAACAAGAACTATCTACTGAAAAACAAGCCTCCCACCCCAGGCTCCAGGTACACTTTAGCCTAGGGGCAGGGAAGATCTTAAAAATTTACATCCCCATTATACATGGCTAAGCAATTTACAAATACTTTCTTATTTAATCTTCACAGCAACCCTGTGAAGTAAGTGCTATTAATATCCCCATTTTACACCTGCGGAAAGAGAGGCAAACTGAGATTAAGTGATTTGACCAGGTGACTTGAATTACAGAGCTAGTAAGAATTTGTGCTCAGGTTTTACACTCTGTCTGTTGCATCACCAATTGCCTTAAATTACTTACCTCACATGGTTATCAAAATCAAATGAGATAATATATGTAAAGATTTTGTCATTTTAAGTGTCATATAAATGTTAGCTTTTACTATTATTTCTAATCATATCACATTGCCTCTATTAGCAAGAAGTGGACAGAGCATGGACTTGGAGTCAGGAAGAACTGAATTCAAACCAGCCTCAGACATTTACTAGCTGTGTGACCCCGGAAAAGTTACTTAACCCTGTTTAACTCAGTTTCCTCAGCTGTAAAATGATCTCAGAAAGGAAATGGCAAACCACTCTAGTATCCTTGCCAATAAACGCCAAATGGGCTCAGGTAGAGTCAGACCCAACTAAAACGACTGAGCAACAAGGAGATTTCGTTCTTCAGGAGATCTTAGCCAATAGAGTTTTAGAGAGCCTCCAGTATATTTCCCAATGGGCTTTCAGCACACCAACATGTGAGTATCATGCAACAGAAAATGATCCTAAATTGAACTGAATATATGAAAATACCGCTCTAATGCATCATTGATGAATAGGGATGACTGGATGCTCAAATGACTGTTCTATAAACTTGGAAGGACTTTGGTGAATGGGTCTGATGTTAAAATGTTTCTGCTATCTGAAGATCAATAATAAATATTCATAATTCAATTCAATTAATTAAACAGATATTTTTAAATGCCTACTACATACAAGGCACTGTGCTAGATAATGAAGAAGTTGGACAGAGGGCAATTAATTTGTTTTCAACTACAACTACCTACAAAATGGACAGAATATAAAATAGCATTTAGTTCTTCAACTTTCAGACTTGTAGAAAAGGGGTTGGGGAGGGGTAAGTAAAACTCACTTTATTCTTAGCTAAGTAAGAATTTAGCTGCTAATACTCTTGCTGTGCCATTGCTGTCCAATGAGTTGCATATATGCTCAGGAGAAGGGCATCAATTCTTGTAAATGAGTTTTAAAAAAGGACATCATAGGAAAATTAGTGAAATCATTGATGGGGCAGATAAAGCTGACTGAGGAGAAATGAACTATTGAAGTAAAAAGCAATTTTCAAGAGTAAGTTCTTCACAAAAAAGGGAGTCAAGTCAGAATCCTTTGGGGTAAGTGGATGCCAAAATATTATATGTATTTTGTAGTTATTTTAAATAAAATTTCTTTTTATTTCTCTTTTTGCTGAGTTTTTGTTAACGATTTCACATATACTAAGGGTTTTATGTTTTTCCCTCCACTTCATTGAAGCTATTGTTTTCATTAATTTTTATTTAAATCTCTAGGGTTCTTTATGTAAACCCATTGATCAGTGGGTTAATAAGCATTAATTAATAAGTTGTCTACTATGTGGCAGGAACTATGTAAAGTTCTGAGTATACAAAGAAAGGCAAAAGAAAGTCCCTAATCTCAAGGAGCTCTCAGTCTAATGGTAGAAACAACATGAAGACAACTATGTACAAGGAACTACATAAAGGGTAAAATGAAGATAATTAATAGAAGGAATGCATTAAGGGAGACCAGGAAAGGTTTCTCATATGATGGAATTTTATCTGGAATCTGAAGGTAGTCAGATAAGCCAGAAGGCAGAGATGAGTGAACAAGGAAGGTATTCTAGGTATGGGGTGAAATGCCTGGAATCTGGAGAGGGGAGCAGAGTCAAGATGGCAGGGTAGAAACAGAACTTCCACAGGGCTCTGGCTTCCACCTTTCCCAATGCATGTAAAAGGGGACTCTGAACAAATTTTGGAGCTACAGAACCCAAAAAATGACACAGAGAAGCTAACCTCCCACTGAGGACAGCCCAGCAGGCGAGCAGGAATCGGCCAGTGCAGCACTCTGGGAGCTGAGTCCAGCCCCACACCCAGGTTTTAGCTGCAGGGTGTACCTGACCAGCCCCAGCTGGAGGGACTCCAGATCACCAGCAGCTATGGAGGTCCAGAATTATCAACACATAGATGCTAAGGACAAAGTGAGAGGTCAGTGCAGTGTGGACTTTGGGATCCAGTAGTTATCAAATTCAAGAGGTCACAAATTTGAGTGTTTTGGTTATTGGAACTTCTAGGGCAGCTGTTCTCATGTGTTTTGATTTTGGAACCATTTTACACTCTTAAATATTTTTTAGAATATCCCAAAGAACTTTTTTTATTTGCATTATATCTATAATTACCACTTAGATATTAAGCCATCAGTATTATGAAATGCTAAAAAATTAAACTGGCTTAGCATTGTGAAATAATTGTCACTTCTCAGATCCCCTGAAAGGGTCTCAGGGACACCCTGGAATGTGCAAACTACATTTTAAAAGCTGTTGTCTTAAAAGAGAAAAGGTGGTTTCTTTCGGAACCCACGACATTCCAGAGAAATATTCTACTTGGAATGCAAAGTCAGTAAGTTACTTAGAAAATCAATGCAATTCCAGTGGGAAGGAGTGATCTTTTAGCATCATCAAAATGTGTTTTAGAGTCAACCGAAACTACAGTGTAACAGTGTAAGTTGGAAGAGACAGTGTAAGACCCTGCAGGTGAACTTGCCATCTAACAGCATGTCAGAGTATTTCCCTAGGGGCAACCCAACCTTTCTTTCCCTTTTGAAGGGAGCTGATGGGTCATTGGAGTGCCCTCTGTTTCCATATATCTTTATGGGCTCTTTTTTGTTTAGTTTATTTTCTATTGGATGAAAAAAATCTATTCTTCCCATATGTATTGTTACCTTGAGTGGCTGTATAGGAGGTAGGATTTTGTCACCTACATTTGGGAAAACATAAAAATGCAGCAAATATAAGCTGATTAGAGATTTTCCTGTAGTAATTCCAGGTTGGGATGATGAGAAAAAGAGAGAAAATGTCTCTTTTGACCTCAACTGCAAGTAATGGACCTCGTCCGTAACCCAGAGTCTTGGGTGGGTGGGTGAGGCATTAGGTTACAGGTTATGAAACTATGGGTTGCAGTTGCTAGACGGGGGAAAGAATCTGGAATTATTCTTAGACAATTTCAGATAATCAGTAGACTTTTATTAGCTTGCCTGATTACCATCCATTCTTGGCCCTTCTCTCTATATCTAGCATTTTATATGAGCATTTCTTTCTGGAGCAACCTGTTGGCTCTTCTCCTTTTGGAACATTTTGCATTTTGCATTTCAAAACCTAATTTGTTGCATGACTGTCTTTATGGGATTTTGACCAATCACATTACAAAACAGAGAACATTTGCCTTTGTCTAATTGACTTGTTTTGCCATGGTTATGCCAGAAACCACATTGACTCCAAGATGACAAAAACACATTTGTATTTTCTGAGGACATCCTGTTCCAACAGTACTTCATCTTCCTTGCTGCTCACCTCCCCTCTTTGTCCTTCTACCTCTTTTTCCTCCTGAGCACCATATTTAACTCTTCCCCAGATTGGGCTTCTAGTTCTAATGCTGATAGGCAATGGCTGAGCTATAAAGCCATCATGTGAATGAAGATGAAACACTTAGAGACAAAAGAAAAAAATCACTGCCAAATTTTTTTCCCAGGGAAAAAAAAACCCTTCTTATTTGGACTTGGTGTGCTGCATTTACAATATTAGCTACAAGCACCTGAGCTCATTGCCTGTAAGATATATTCCATATTTCATCATTTTATTAATAATCATGTTTGCAGGTTAAACATTGAACAAGGTTTCTCATATATCCTATGATAACATTGGTATACATACCTATGTCTATGTCTCTATGTCTTTTTGTCTCTGTCTCTACATCTCTATGTCTCTATAACTCTGTCTCTATCTATCTGTCTACCTATCTACCTATCTATCTATCTATCTATCTATCTATCTATCTATCTATCTATCTATCTATCAATCAATCATCTAATTTATCTACCTATGGCTTTTCCCTACAAATGCACTTTTAATTTTGGCAATACCAAACACATATGCCTACTTAATATAAAGCTGTTTTTAATTCAAACCTTAAAAAGCTTACTAAATTATACCTAAATGACTTAAAGGAAAGGATAGATCTGACTCAATATGTATGGAGTAATAAACTAAAACTTTTTTGTGCTGAATGTATTTTGACCAGGATATAAAGCATGCATTTGGGAGAAGGGAGAAGTATGTTTGTGGTTGGAATTTAAGAGCTTAACATTCTGTTTTTGAAAAAAATTCTATGGTGTATTTATTGAACATTTGTGCTTCTGACTTCAATAATAAATGAAAACAAAGAATTTTCAATGAAATGCACGGCCATTCAAAAAATATTAGCCTTGCTAACCTAATGGATGAAGAATATGTACTGTCTTAATTATTATGTGCATTTGGATGTCAATCCTATTGAGTTAGTCTGTCACTAATAGTAATAATGATAATGACTGACATTTATAGGGTGTTTTAAATTTTGGAAATGCTGTACTACAGATGGACAATGAGTTGAGTTTGTAACTCAATAAAACAATTAAGCTAGAAGAGACAGAATTTGAAGAATTATGCCACTTGTACTTTGAATGATTCTTAGTTGCTCCCTGTTACAAAAGCTGAATTTTAAAATAATTTTAATATTCATGATGTAACACTATATAGCTAAGAATCATGGAACATCATGATCTCAGAAGAAAAACACTGAAAAGATGTAGAAAAGATGAGAGAAATCTATAGTACATTACCAATGATGACTTGTAAGTAGTGATAAGTGGCATAAAAAAGGTTTAACCAGGTACACTTGTCATCAGTAAAACAGCAAGGAGTATTGACCAGGGAGGAAGATCAGGCAGTTGGATGGTTGTACCATTATCAATTAAAATAGATTATCCATTAAAAGAACTAGGAAAATGCCTCTTGTTTACTGGGTAGCTCATCTATGAAGGATTTGAGAACACACAGGGTGAGAACTGCATAGGATAAGAAGAAGGAAGGAAGGGAAAAAAGGAAAGAAGGAAAGAGAGAAAATAGAAAGGAAAGGAAGAAGCAAAAAGTGGAAGAAGGAAGGAGATAAGAAAGAAAGGAAGGAAAGAAAGCAGGAAAGAAGGAAGGAAAGAGAAAGGTAAGGAAGGAAAGAAGGCAAATAAGAAAATAGGAAGGAAGAAAGAAGGAAGGAAATGAGAAAAAAAGAAAAGAAAGAAGAGAAAAAGGCAGGAAGGAAGCAAGCATTTGTTATTTGCTTACTATGTACTAGGCAGTCTGCTAGAGTCAGCATATAAGCATAACAAATGAAACAACTCCTCCCTGAAAGGAGCTCACATGGGAGAAGAATTGCTAAGAGCATCTTCAAATACTCAATAGATATAAATTTAGGTGCTGACATTCTCAGTGGAAGAGCTTTGTTAAACAACCAATGGATTGAAATATTATTGGAAGAATTGAACCACATCAATATTGACATTCTTTTGAAAAACAAAACCAAATGGAAAAGGAAGTTGTAACTAAATAGGAAGATGGTTCATAGGTTTCCCTTAGGGAGGCAAAGAAATTGGCTGAGTGGTTTCATCATGTGCCTGAAAGCTCCAGGAAACATAGTGTCATGGGACACTTGCTTATCTATCCTTATAAGGCTTATAAAGAACATAAACAAAAAGCTTTCCATAAAGATAATTATAGTCTGTACCAACATGAGTTGCAGAAGACGGAGTGTTAAGAGACTTTCTATGAAGAATTTCAAGAGACTCTTCATATTAAATCAACACACTTACTACCAATTGATTTTGATCCAAGTTCTAGCACTGGGAAAGATGGAAATAATACATTGGAAAATATGGTTCAGGATTAAGGAATAGAATAATCAAAAGGCTTATAGTATTAAGAGAAGGCTTATACTTCTGTAGCATAAATATGCTTTTTTCAAGAAGAGAGTTGGAAGCTAGAGGCCAGATGAGAGCCAGACAATATCATGAAAATATCACTTTCACATGAAAAAATGAAATTGACTATATTTTAATGGACAGAGAAGGAAAGGTTATTTATATGGGAGCCATATCAAATTCAATTCCCTATATACATTGTTACACCACTCATTAATTAAAGCAAACGTCAAAATTACCATTAGGCTGAAGAAAGAATAAAGATGAGATGAAGATAATTTCAATATAATTGCAACCTGATTTATTCAAATAAGCAGTTGGTATAAAAATGGAATATTGTAAGTATTGACCTTGGTTTTTTCCGTCTTCCAAATGTAGAGCAGTTACCAAACTGAGGGGCCAAAAAGAAGCTAGAAACCATTTTAATTAGTAGACATTTTATATGCTTGCCAAAGGGTGGAGAGAGAGGGAAAGGGAGAGAAAGAGAGAGAGAGACAGAGACAGAGAGAGAGAAACAGAGAGAGAGACAGAGACAGAGAGAGACACACACACAGACAGAAAGAGACAGAGAGAGACAGAGAGAGAGAGAGAGAGAGAGAGAGAGAGAGAGAGAGAGAGAGAGACAGAGACAGAGACAGAGAGAGAGAGAGAGAGAGAGAGAGAGAGAGAGAGA
>NW_027185655.1:33818044-33867440 GCF_028583685.1 Petaurus breviceps papuanus
AGAGAGAGAGAGAGAGAGAGAGAGAGAGAGAGAGAGAGAGAGAGGAGTTGTAGCATGCACAGTGGCCATACCCTGGTAAACCATTCAGAGAGACAGGTTAAACCAAGTTGAGGATGAGCATCAGTCCTCAAATCCATTGGTGAGTTAGGGGGCTTTGTACTGCAAACATGTGAAGACTTCCTCTGGCAGAATGGGTGTATTAGACAATTTGTGCTGTTGGCCATGAAGCCCTTTGAAGCAGGCTCTATGAAGCACTTAGAACTTGGTCAGACACCAAAGATGCCAAGGTTATCCACTGCATCCTCAGACAGTTATCTTGACTCTTCCTGCCATTGGACTTCAATGACTCTGAAAGAGAGAGACTGACAACTGTGTGCAACTTTGTCTCACTGAAATCCAATTCACAAGTAAGTCAAGACATCACCCCATGATGACAAGGTCAAAATGGATAAATGACCTAGATACGAAGAGAGATATTACAAGAAAATTTGAACAGCGTGGAACATATTACTTTTCAGACAAGCAAGACTAAACATAAAACTAAACATAAAATATAACCAACTAAGACTAAACAAGAGATAGAGAGCAAACTTAGGTGTAAAATGGATAATTTCAATTAGATTAAATTAAAAAGGTTTTGTACAAATAAAACAAATGTAGCCAAGATCAGAAGGAAAGCAGAGAATTAGAGAAAAAAACTTATAGACAGATTCTCAGATAAAGGTCTCATATCTCAAATATAAAAATAACTTTGTTATCTGATAAATGGTAAAAATATATGAACAGGCAGTTTGTAGATGAAGAAATCAAAACAATTTATAGTCTTATGAAAAAAAGTTCTAAGTCATTATTGGTTACAGAAATGAAAATTAAAATAACATTGGCATATCATTTTACATCTATGAGATTTGCTAAAATGATTGAAGAGGAAAGCAACGAATGTTGGAGATGATATGGAAAAATCGGGACACATTCACCATTAGTTGGAATTGTGAACTGATCCAACCATTTTGGAGAGCCATCTGGAATTATATCTAAAGAGTTATTAAACTGTTTAAATCCTTTGTCCCAGCAATAACGCTACTAGGTGCATTTTCAGAGGTGATTAGCAAAAAAGGAAAAGAACTTATATGTTCTAAAGTATTTGTAACAACTCTTTGTGGTGGTGAAGAACTGGAAATTGTAGGGATGCCCAATAATTGGGGAATGGCTGAATAAGTTGTGGTATATGATTATGATGGAATACTACTGTGGTATAAACAATGATGAGCTTGATGATCCTAGAAAAATCTGGATAGACTTGCATGAAAATAAAGAGTGAAATGAGCAGAACCAAGACAATGTTGTATATAGTAACAGTAATATGATTTTTTGCATAACTTTGAGCAAATAAGTCATTTTGTCCATCTAAATACCCAAATTAACTGCAAAGAACACATGAAAGAAGATATGTGTATCCAGAGAAGGAACTGATAAATTAAAGTATGTGTAGAATGATTAATATATACTCTGGGGTGGGGGTAGAGAAGAAAAAAGGAAAATAAATTTACATGATAACTTTGTTATATATTTTAAAGGAATAGCAAATTGTACAGAATAGATTTGCAGTTTCATGTGCAATAATCTTTTTAATATATTATACTGTGTATAAAAATGTGTGTTTGTTCTATAAATTAAAATAAAATAAATAAGAAAAAAGGGAAGAATGAACAAGAAGATCACAGTAAATGTCAGTTGGTTGATTTCTTTAACTGATCTGAGATTCTATAATAAACAACCACAGAAAGATGACTGTTCAAAACCCTAATTATTATAAGTTGAAACACACAATATGCTTGTGAGAGGTGTTTGCAATTGTCAAGTATGATGCTGTATACAATGCAAAGCTCAGTCTCTTTCTGACTAGCTGGTGATCTCCTCTCCTCAGAGAAGAGATATTAGCTGCCGATTCATCAGATTTTTTTTTTTTTTCCTTTTAAAAAGGTTTTCAATTGGAGTTGTTTTATTTTGACTGATTTTAATCTTCAATGTTTGGTTCTCAAGTACAGTTGACCACAGTCTATTCTAAAATAGTAATCCTTCTTACCATCCCTCCCCCCCCTTCCCCATGATAGCTTTTGGTATTGTTTGTTTCATTTCTTCTGGTGGATAGAGTGCTGGACCTGGACCTGAGTTTAAATTTGTTTTCAGAAACAACTGGTTGCATGACCTTGGTAAGTCACTTAACCTCTGTCTGACTTAGTTTCCTCACTTGTAAAATAAGGATAAAAATAACACCATGTGTTTGAATCCCACTTTTGATGCTTACTGTCATGTAATCTTGAGCAGGTCACTTCTCATCGCTGGGTCTCATTTTCCTCATCAATAAAATGAAAGTGCTAAACAAGATGGTCTCTGAGGGCCCTTCCAGGTCTAGATCTATGAACCCATGAACTCAATCCTTTCTTTCTTTGTCTGTTTCTTTGTTTCATTTTTTTCTTCCTTTCTTTCTCATCAGTTGTGTTCTAATTACTTCTGCATTTCTTGGTAAATCTTTTACTTCCTTCAAGACTCAATTCAATTTCTACTTTCTATGGGAAATTTATTTTGTCTACCCTTCAAGTTGCTAGTATCTTCTCTCCCCATACTTTCTTGTATTTGTTGTTGTTCTGTCATATCTGACTCTTTGTGACCCCATTTGGGCTTTTCTTGGCAAAGATACTAGAGCAGTTTGCCATTTTCTTCTCTAGCTCATTTTACAGATGAGGAACCTGGAGCAAACAGAGATAAGTGACTTGTCCAAGGTCACACAGTTAGTAAAAGTCTAAGGCCAGATTTAAACTCAGGTCTTCTGACTCCAGGCCAGGTGCTTTATCATCTGCACCACCTACACATGTTGTCTACCTTGAGAGAATGTAGGTTCCCGGATGGAGGGCACTTTTTCACTCTTGTAGCTCTTGTACAGTGCATGCATTAGGTGCTTAATAAATATTTGCTGATTAAGTGACTGAGGTGGCAAGATTAAGTCACTTAATCTATATTAGTAACCCCAAAGCGACACAGGGAGGGAACCCTAAACTATAACTTTTTGCCCATAAGACAAATGCCACTCCATGCAGGACCAGATGTAAATATTAGCAGATACTCTATGGATGAGACAAAGAAGAAACACTATGACTGCAAAGCAATGTCAACCTTGCTTCAGAAATGGAATCCGTCATTGCACGATGGGCAATGCCCAGATACAGTTTCCATCATAAATATACCAGGTACATACTTGTAAATGAAACTACTTTCTCCTACCCCCTTGAGATCTGAATGTAGCACCACAATGTGCATTTCTAATTCCAAACCTCAATTTTCACCAGCATTTTGGGAAACAGAGATTGTCACAGTTTAGAAATGCATACTTAAGAGGGCCATATGGTATAGTGGAGAAACAAACATCATCTTTGGAGTCAGAGGACCTGGGTTCAAATTCCACGGGTAAGTCTTGTTCACTATATGACTATAGCCAAGTCACTTTAAACTCCCAGAGCCTCATTCTCCTCATCTTCAATATATGGGAGTTGGATTAAATTGTCTGTGAAATCCCTTCCCGTTCTAAACCTATTAGCCTCAGTTTCCTCCAAAACTGAAATGGTTGAAAATGACTCATGGTAAAGCTGGGGGAAGGGAGAAAGCTGGGGGAAAGGAAGCTTAAATCATTGTGTACCAAAGGACTGGAGCAGTATAGGTCATGGTTCAAAAATTTTTTTTTCCTCTTCCTAGTCCTCTTTATGCTGCCATCTGGTGTATTCATTTGGAAGTGCAAGAAAATGCATGAGAAAAACAAATGTTATTCGTCATGTCTGACTTTTTGCAACCCTAGTTGGGATTTTCTTGGCAAAGACATTGGAGTTGTTTGCTATTGCCTTCTCTAACTCATTTAAAGATGAGGAAACAGGAAAACAGGGTTAAATGACTTGCCCAGGGTCACACAGCTAGTAGGTGAATGAGATCATATTTGAATTCTGGAAGATGAGTCTTCCTGACTCCAGGTTTAGTACTCTATCCACTGTACAACCTAGCTACGTAATTAAAATCAAGTCAGCAAGCACTTGGAAACACACAACAAAAACAATAACAACAACAACAACTTTATCATGGCCCTAGAGTAGGCTTGCAAGTTTTTATTAGTGCCTTTGTCTCCTGGGGGTAGTAGCCATATTGGTTTTCTCTGTGGTTCTTGGGTTTCAATGTCAAGTGATTTTATTGAATATCACTTTAAAACAAAATAAAACAGTCATGTAAAAATCTGCCTCCCACCCTGCTCAACTTCCTCCATCGTTATAGAAGTTTTACAGAGAGAAGAGAGGCTAAGAGTAACACATGAGTCTAAAATTCTGGTGGAGGGAGGCATATGAGTTTGAACAGAGCTGAAAAATTAAAGAAGCGTTTGGGGTTCCTATTGAATTTTTGCAAATTAAAGTATGAGGATGGTTTGCCAAAACTTGGGGCATCTATCCTGTAGGAGAGAAGTAATAGGAGAAAAATGATAATTTTCTCCAAGTATCTTAAGGGTTGTCATGTGGAAGAATGTCAGGCTTGTTTTGCTTCGCTAAAGAGGACAGAACTTGAAGGAAGAAAGTGAGGAAACTAGTATTCATTAGGTGTGCCAGGCACTGTGCCCAGTCCTTTAGAAATATTACCTCATTTGATTCTTAGAAAAAAACTAGGAGATAGGTGCTATCATTTCCCTCATTTTACATCTAAAGAAGCTGAGTGTTGACCTCAAAAAAACCAGGGTTAAGTGACTTGCTAAGGTCACACAGCTAGTATGTGTCTAAGGCTGGATTTGAGCTCAGGCCTTTCTTGTTCCAAGCTTAACTCTCTACCCACTGCACCACCTAGCAGCCTAGGTGAAGTGTGATAGAGACACAATTTGGATTGATATTGGCAAAATTTTGTCTTAGGCAGAAATAGCTATCTCAAGAAGTAGTCACTTCCCCACTAGTGGAGTTTTATGTTGTGGTTGTTCATCCTTTGTTCCCAAAGAGGACCATGACGTCGGGAAGGTGATGGCATGACTTGCAACTGACTTGGATTTAAGTGGGAAGTCTCCATCTTATAAGCAGGTTTTGGATGACGACTTACAGATTACTATTCAGGTATGGGATGACCTAGATAATTTATGGGATCCCTTCCAATTCTAGAAATTTCATAATGATCCATAAACTTACCAACAGAATCAATCCCTTTTCATTGTGAGTTACATTCCCTGTCCCCGAACCCCCCAGGTTAATTAAGGGCCAGCTATAATGAACATTTTATTCAGTTCTACCTTACTCCTTGTATTCAAAGAGGGGGATAGCATTCTGCTTTTGCCCAACAGATCAGACAGAAGTCATAAATTGAGTAGCAGAATATTCAATCAAGACTGGATAGCAAGGAGGAAAATCAAATAATGAAACCATTTTCAGTCTCAATACATTAATGGGTGTATCTTCCCTCCTCTAATCCTCCCATCTCCCATATGCCAGTGAGAAAAGGGAATTGATTACAGGAAGAACCAAGCTTCAAAGTGAAGATCTGCCTTGGATTTTGATTGGACATTCTGCCTGCTCCAGTTATACAGTTTGGCCTCCTTCAGTTCCTCAACCTGGTTCAGAGACCTACCGTCTTAACTTAAGGTCCTGTTTCCCCCTGAGTCAGGGAAGAGGTATCACATTTTATTTTTCAAAGTCTGACTGCCCTGTTCGTATGCCTGGGACACATCAACGCATTTTCAGTTTCTTGGTTGAACAGTATTAAAGTTTCCACCCACTCTGAAAGCTGAGAGACTTCTTTGATTCTCCCTTCCTACAGAAGAATATCTAGTTCTTGGTCCTAGGTGAGTGAGAAGCAAGTGAATTACCTTCACCACTTCTCTGCTTTAGGAAATAGGCAGTGAGCTCCTTCTATCACAAAGTTAGAACTTTCTGCAGATTCTGAGGATGTGAACAATTGTACCCGTTGTCTGTCTTTGTTCTTTCAACTCATGCTTGCTGCCCCAATAGCCCATTGCTATAATAAAAGCTCTGAAGTCCAGATAAGTCTTTATAAAGCAAAGGAGCTATAAATGCAGGGCTGTCAAATTACTTGTCCTTTTTACACTCCCCCCCCCCATTACAAATTGCAGTTCTTACAAGCAACATAGTGTGTATATTTTGTAAGTGAATATTGAAAAACATTTGTTAATTGACATATGCATATTTCATACTATTCCAACTACTTTATGCCATAGTCAGGTGTGCAGTAACTAAAATAGAAATTAGAATTAATTTCAATACAAAGGACATATAGGTCATATCCATAGTATATAGCAAAGTTTCATTCAGCAGACCAAATATGGGATTCACATGCAAATATATAGTACAAAACTATATAATGAAGTTTCGTGCAGTAGATGAAATACCAGGGCCAGCTATCTGACTGGAACTTATGGAAAAGGCCTCTTTTGGACTTGATTGTTTAATGGTCCAGTTCATGTATAACAAGTGGTTGTGATGCATTGTTTTGGTAGGGTCTTAGTTACTGTCTGGTGCTTTTAGACTTCCGATTTTCAGTTCTGTGACTTTGTAACGATCATAAAGATATTCATGTGTGTGTATATACACACATATATACATTATTTTCATTTGTGTATTTCAATGGAACACAAATTCAAAATCCAAAACCTACCTATTCTTGGTTAAGTGATTTTTAATGGGGTTGCAACTTGGTGTAGACAAAGAACATCAGAATAAAAATCAAGGACAGAACTTGGTTGAAAGTCTGGATTTGCTACTAACTTTCTAAGTGACTTTAAGCAAGGCACTTTATCTTTGTAGGCTCCATTTCTTCATGTATAAAATGAAAGTTTTAGATTTGATGATTTCTAACCTAGAACCTTTTAGTCCTAACATTTTGTGAGTTCTGTGAACTATATAAAAAGAATCTGAAAATACATAAACATAGAGAAGAGATCACCACTGGGTCATATAATTTAAGACAACATAGGTGACTATGTTGGCAGTTGGAAATTCAGAAAATTGAAGTTTAGACTGAGCTTTTATTTTTTTTTTTTGCTTTTTGGAGGGGGGAAGGCAGGGAAACTGGGGTTAAGTGACTTGCTCAAGGTCACACGGCGAGTAAGTGTTAAGAGTCTGAGGTGGGATTTGAACTCAAGTTATCCTGACTCCAGGACCAATGCTCTATTCACTGCCCCACTTATCCACCCCAGTTGAGTTTATATGGGGAATTGGCAGAAACCTAATTCTTGGGCCAATTTAAAGTGACAGCAACAAAGAGACAGAGAAGTGAAGGACAGAAAAACTGTTCACAGAGTACAGAGTGGACTCAGGGAGGCCAGAACAATCTAATTTCAATCAATCTTAATAAATATTATCTCAAAGGCTTCATCAAATTCATCTTTGTGAAAGTCACTGTGGTTTTTTTAGCCTGAAGGAACTAATTATATGAAAATTTAGAATATTTTACAAGAAGAGGTATTGAAGGAGTAGACCTTCAAACTTGGTCCAATTTTTATCTGGAGGCATAACCCAAGCTATTATTACATACACATGCACACACACACACACACACACACACACACACACACAAAGAATGAAGGAAATTGAGAACAGCAGATTCCAGAATGTTAAACAAAACATCATCCATGTACACACGATATTTACATTGCCAAATATGCCAGTAGGAATTCCTTTTATACCTTGTTTTCTCCTAATTCAATATGTCAGGAATTACAAAATAATTAGGGGACCAATAAGGAAGAAGGTTTAAGCAAACATTAACTAATGCCCCTGTCTGTGCCAAAAAACTCTGAGGCTATTCTTTCATGTTTATCAAACTTTTAAATGATGTGCTCCAGGTATTTTTCCCAAATAATCAAATATGCTGCTTACTTGTTGTGTTTAGAAGCTTGACACAGTAACTTGCTTCACATACTGGAGTAATATGATACATAATCGAATACAAGTGCTCGGAAATTTTCAACAAGGCCACTGCCAGCCTCCATGAAGGCCAAAGGCACTTATCTTTATTCTTTTGGGCATATACCACCTCCCTCCCAATTTTTTGTTCCTTTTCCCTTCCTTTTGCTGTTTTTCCTGTCTTTCATTTCTCCTTTCCTTTCCACCAAATGTGTCCTTTAAGGTTATAATCTCCCTTGAAATGTTATGAAATTTTCGTTTGTTGGATTTTGGCATACAGTTTACTCTGCTCTTCAGGCATAGTTCTCTATATTTATGAGTAAGTAATCGTGGTCTTTCTAATGTCACAGAGTTGTACAGAGGAAAGAAAGATGAAGAACATGACAGAAGAGTATTTATCATTATTATTTTTCTTAGCCTTTATTTCTATCTCCAGCATAGTACAGTGCTTGACATATAGTAGGTGCTTAATAAATGCTTGTTGAATTTATTTGGAACTTGGCTACACAAAGGGGAAATGGTAGCCACATTGGAATTTATAGAGCTCAAGCATTCTCTAGGAAGATATGTGGGTATATAAACATATAGACATTAAGATGTATAAACATTTATACAAGTGTATGTATTTTCTTGATATTTAATAAATGTTTATTTATTGATTTATATGTATCTTTTATCTTTAGTTATATAATAGTATTAAGAGTTAAAGAGTACCCCCAATGACTCTGATCTCATCAATATAGGTTCTCCCTCTGTTGATACAGATTATCTCCCATCCAAATCTGCCCATCATGGGTAATCTATTGTTCATTTCCTCCCACAAATCTCCCACAGAGGGCCCTCCCTCTTCTCTCAATCTCTTGACATTCCATAGCTAACAATGGAGTTAGCAATGTCTCCATTGGGTAACCTCAATTCTCACTATGTAACTGACCTATCTTTCTGGTCATGCATTTCTCTGATGATGTCCTTATGTTGCCACTTTCACAAGCCTTCATTTTTAATATGCTTAGTCTGCTCATAAAGTAAGGAGTATAAATTGTAAAGTGTATATGATATTCCATAATATGACTATCGACACAATTTTATTTCTTACCATTCTTTCTTCTTTTTACAAATCTACACCACCTCAATCAATCTTGGCTAGTATATACATTAAATTAAATAGAAATACAAATCAGTGGTCCAAGAGACAAGGCAGTTAAGAGAAATAATCAAACATATTAAATAGCAAATGAGCGCTAGCTACTCAGAAGAGAGGTCAATAAGACCTGGAGTATGCTGGAGAAGGTTCATGGAAGAGTTGGGATTCATGTTACATCTTGGAAGTTGAGGGAAGGGGGGGAATTCTGGAAGGGAAGCAATAATCATAATGGATTAATCTTCCTTCTTTTATGATTTTTTTCAGTGATATTAAATATTAAAAGTGCTTTATTTGCATCTCAATTCCTATTTCTTGCTTTTCTAACTTTTTTGGTGGAGGTAAAAAATGGAGAGGAGGAAAAGCAGGTAAAGTGGTGAATCTGGAACCTGGGACCTTCAATTCTGCCTCAGTTTATATAATTAAACTTTCTACGACTAAATATCATATTTTTCTACTAATTTTAAAAAAGTTTATTTACAAAATGAAGATAGAGTTGATAATATAGAGTTGGAGGTAATAACCATAGAAGATATATAACAATGTACCCAAAGCTCAAAATATTTACTAATGAGCTGAAAACCAGAGACGGTAGGTTTCATGCTAAGATTTCCCACCAGCAGGTTGCTGACATGTGGAACTAATTAATATAGATCTTCAAATTAAGCCTCAATTGTGTTTGTTTATTTCTCTTCCAGGGGTGGTCTATAAAGTCCAAGTTACATGGCAAGAGCTCTTGTTTGGTGTGGGATTTCAGAGTCATTCACTTGTGAAGCACTTTGTCTATTTTGGTAATGATGCTTTACAGTTACAATATTGGAAGAGATTGTATTTATTTTCTCTGCACTCTGCCACATTCCATTTGACCAGAAAGTGGCACGTTGGCCAGGGCAGACCAGATCAAATGGAACTCATTTCTCTTGGTCATTTTCTCATGGTTATTCTAGTATATTGTTCTTTGAGATCACCCAGGCTGGGGAAAATAAAATGGAGTGTGGGGGCAGAAGGGTCATTGGCTTGAGCAAAAGCATAAGTTCTTGGCTGGGATAGTAAGACCCAGATCCATGCACACACTTTTTAAAAATAGTATTTTATTTCTTCCAATTAAATGTAAAGATAGTTTTCAGCATTTATTTTTAAAGATTTTCAGTCCCCACTTTTTCTAAAAGTCTCCCTTTCTTTCCTCCCCACTCCCCAAGATGGCAAGCAATCTGATATAAATGTACATATATAATTTCTAACAGAAGCAAAAATATTAATTTATAAGACTAAAATATCTCTATTCTTGATGTTCTACCAGCATAAACTCAAGTTAAAGGTGAGAAAACTCAGTTACTAAATCTGTATGGGTCCTAATTTAGACTATGGGGCAGCTAGGTGGTGTAGGGGATAGAGTACTGGACCTGGAGTAAGGGAGACTGATGTTCTCACGTTCAAATCTGGCCTCAGACACTTACTATCTATATAACTCTGGACAAATCACTTAGTCCTCTTTACCTTAATTTACTCAACTCTAAAATGATCTGGAGAAGGAAATGGCAAACTATTCCAGATCTTTGCTAAGACAACTCCAAATAAGGTCACAGAGAGTCAGACATATCTGAAAATGACTGAACAACCACCACCACCATCACCACAATCATAGCAACAACTACCTAAGCTAGACAGGGAACAAAAGATGCTTGGTTGCTTTTTGGAGTGCCAAAAAAGAAATTTCGCTGATTAATTTAAAGATAGATAAATAAAAGTTCTCTCTTGGTTTCAGATGCGAATCCAAGTCTGGAATAGATTCATTTGTCTTTATTTGTTGCATAATGCTCAAGTGCTAAACCATTGGGTGATACTTGTTGTGTAGGAATAAATTACTAAATTTATAATTAAGCAAATAAAATGGTTAAAAGTCTATACCCTTTTGATCTACATATTCCATTGATTGGCAGATACCTCAAGGAGATCAGTGACAATAAGGAAGTCTGTATAAATATCAAAATATTTATAGAAGCACCTTTTTGTGGTAGTAAAGAACTGGAAGGAATGCAGATGTCCATCTATTGGAGAATGGCTGAACAGGCTGTAGTACACCAATGTAATGTATTATTACTGTGATGAATACTGAGAAGCATGAAAAGTGCTGATGCAAAGGGAAATAAGCAAAATCAAGAGAAATATATATATATATATATGTATATTATATATATATATAATTGTGCATGGAAGGAGCAATATTAGACCAAGTGAAAATGAACTCTGAAAATAACAAAGACTGTGACCCCATGTAGCAGCAAGCACCCCAAGCGTCCTCAGGGTTTGCTGCCAACACAGGTTCTTAGATCTGCTTTGTTAAAGGAAAGCTACTCAAAATGGGTTAACAAGCTTACTTTAATCAGTCAAACATATATAGTTTACCTCATTCAGGGGAAAAAGGTCAGCACCCTGAACTTCAAAGTATACAGACAGAATTATCAAGACAGAAACAGATCAAGTAGACAGCTTTCCAAACTGTCCAACCATTACATCCATACCAAATCAACATCTGTTTTTTTCAAAGCGGGGGGGAGGGGCCCTCTGGACAATGGCTTCCCAGAATCCAGATCAAATCACAGAACACTTCTCAAAGTGAGCCCCAAAACAAAGCTACACATCAGGGCTTATATAGCCTTCTCCTGGCTCAGAGAATGTAACAACCTTATTGACTCACTGGCCAATCAAGAAGTATCTACTGAAAAACAAGCCTCCCACCCCAGGCTCCAGGTGCACTTTAGCCTAGGGACAGGGAAGATCTTACAAATTTACATTCCCATTACACCCCAGCAAAGATATATAAAAAGATGGCTCCCCTTACCACTTTACAGAGATGGGGGAGTCTATGGATGTGGAACATTGCATATATGGATCAGATTTATTGATTTTCTTCTCCTATTTCTCTTTTCTTAAAATTCATTTATTAGATGGGATAACTCTCTGGGGATGAAAGGGGAAGAAAACAGGGAACAAATTTAGGTTATGCAAAAACAAATGAGTCAATTCCTGAACTGATCTCAAAGAACTCAATTTCATATTAAAAAAAAGTGCTACTGTAGCCTAGATGAGTGGGCCTTCTTACAAGACCAAACCCAAGATGTTGGGAGCTCCTCTTCCAGCTGCCCCCTTCCATAAGGATGTTATCAGGGTGTCTCCCTCCTATTAGAAGAGTAAGCTAATTTTTACCTCACTTTTCTCTAGATTTAATAAAATTATTTTTGTGCCTATATTGAAGTTTTCTTTGCCAAAGTGTTCTCCATGCTTCTCAAAATAAAGTACTCTATAATTTATATCTAGTCACTTTTTTCCCTACATTTTTTTCTGCTTAAATGCTAATGCTGCAATTGTCAACATAAATTTCTTTTTGTTCAGTCATTTTTCAGTCATGTCTGACTCTTCGTGATCCCCTTTGGGTTTTCTTGGCAAAGATACAGGAGTGGCTTGCCATTTCCTTCTCCTGCTCATTTCACATATGAAGAAACTGAGGCTAATAGGGTCAAATGACTTGCCTAGTGTCACATAGCTAGTAAGTGTTTGAGGTTGGATTTGAACTCAGTCTTCCTGACA
The DNA here is from genome assembly GCF_028583685.1 of Petaurus breviceps papuanus. NCBI lineage: Eukaryota > Metazoa > Chordata > Mammalia > Diprotodontia > Petauridae > Petaurus > Petaurus breviceps. Next base: position 33,830,705 of record NW_027185655.1, read on the forward strand.
CCTGGCGCTTCATCTACTGTACCACCTTGCTATCCATCAACACTGATATGGATTACTAACAGTTAACACAATCTTATTTTTCTGACTGCAAAGAGGAATAGTCTTGAACTGCACGAGAGAGGAAAAGAGCGCTTTCTCCATTAGTGCTAAAGGACAAAGGGAATACACATTTCTTTAACCATTACTTGAACTCACTGTGGGGCTCTCCCTTCATGGGTCTATGATGGAGATCAAATGAAAAGATCAGGCTGACTCTTATCCTTCCAGCTCTCCATGAAATTCCTTTCTCCTAAACTTGTTCTTCATCCACACAATGACCACCAATCCCTCTATTCCTCAGGGTTCTCCCTGGCTGTCACCTCTGCTCTGGCTTTTCTTTCCTCCCTTCTCAGTTTTGACCACATATTTAACCAATTCAACTCCACAGTTTCCTTTTTGCTGAAACCCTTTGCAATCTAATCACGTACCCACTTATCCTTTCTCATCTGTAATAATTGGCATTGCTCTGGGAGGTAGGTACAGTAGAAAAAAGGAGCCCACAGGGCAAACTTAAAGGGGAGAGCCAAGAATTGATATTTTGGAAACTTTGATTGCATAAGGTATATAGAGAAAATAGAAATACCAGATAATTATAGGGATCATGAATTAGAGAATGAAGGTAAAGTGTAGAAAGAGAGTACGGATAATGAAGAGAATAAGACAAATCCTTTTGGAAAGGGGTACATCACAATCGAATCCCCTTCCACCATCAAAGTAAGGTCTCCTTTTTCTCCCCTTAGCAATCCTCCCTAACTTCTTCCTCATCTACTCCCCACTAGGCTTTTGTCTTTCTGAGAATGCAGGGATCATTTTCCCCCCATTGCTAGCCCTTGATTTGACCCTGGCACATCACACATTCCTCACTATCCCTTTGTTCCTCTGTTCCCTTCCATGTACCCTCCCACCTGGTGATGTAGTTATGTGAACACGTACATACACAAACACACATGTACACAAAATCATTTGGCTGCAGGCAGGGTGTCAACAGTTTCTGCCCTTAGTACTCCACGTCCACCTCTTCGTTGTTACCCCCATCAGATTTCCTCCTTCATCTCTACTGTCTTTCTATGGTTGTTGCTTGGCCACTCAATCTATTTACTCCTTCTGCATTTCTATTGTTTTCAGTGTTCAAGAAGCAAATAATCTTTTCACTTCTGGTTTTCTTTCTAAAAGTGTTGTAAACAATTCTATTATTAAATACCCAACTTTTAAAATATACGATTAAGTTCAAATTTGTGGCGTTGGCCACCCTGGGCTGCATTCTGAGCTCTGTTGCTCTTTAGAACACATTATTCCATTCCTGCCCATACCTTCTAGTAGGTGCAGAATAGACTTTTACTAGCTGAATTTTCTTCCTTTTTATTTGAAGGTTTTTCTCCTGATCACTTGAAGAACTTGTTTCTAAATTGAAGTATTAACATTTAACAACTATGTATCTTGGAGTTTGCAACCTCGGGTTTTTCTGGAAGTGATCTATGAATATTTTAAATTGGTATTTCATTTTCTATGTTCAAAAGTTCTGAGTAGTTCTCTTCTATTATTTCCTGCACCACTGGGGAAGGAAATGGCAACCTACTCCAGTATCTTTTCCAAGAAAATCCCATGGACAGTATTGATGTGCTATGGGGTCACGAAGAGGCAGAAATGACTGAATGACTCAACAATGGCAACAACAACAGCAGCAACAACAAATTATTTCCTGCGTTATGGTGTTAAGGCTTTTTGTCCTGTTAAGTTTTTTCTGGGATACATGACCCTTAGGTTGTCTCTATGTGTACTTTCTTCAAGATCAGTGTTTTGCTTTCATAGTTAGCATATTTTCTTTTAATGTTTTAAAAATTGTTTTTCTTCTAGATTGACTTTTATTTTTCTGTTTTTGCACTCCCAATCTATTGTTCTCTCCTTTGTTTCTTTGGTGAGCTTTCTCAGCACAGATTCCAGTGTTCTATTATTTTTGCTGTGAAAGTCATAAATTTTGCCATCACAATTCTCATTTTTCTTCTGATGTGCTCAAGAATAGTGCTATGGTTCTGTGTTCTTGTCACATTCCACTGGGTCCTTTATCTCATCAATTATCAGATTGTTTTCCTTTACAGTGTTTATTCATAGACACTTGAATTCATTTACTAGATCTGGAGGCCCTATTTCCTCCTATTGTTAGTATCTTTCCTGCTGATTTATTTGCTTATTTTCAAGGTCTTTGAGTTTTCTTATTCCTGAGATCTTTGGTAACTTTGATCTTTTTCCCCCTTGATTTTTCCCTACTTTTCTTACTCTGTCCCTTCTGTTGGTGGTTTTCTTGGGAGCTGGATTATAAAGTGTCTCAGTCTCCTCCCACTTCATGGTTTGCCAGCCGAGTTTTCTGACTCAAGTGACTTTTGGGTGGTCAGAACTGGCCCTATCTGGATGCTGTACTCTTTCTCTCAGGTTTGGTGAAATGTTACACTTCCTTCTTTCCCCACACAGAATGTCCTGGAGTCAGGGTCTCCATGGCACTAAAGAGGGAGAGGGGACCATGGTGTAAGGGTGGCTTTTGTGAGCATTAGTTCATTTTTTAAACCTTCTTTTGGATTCTCGGAGTCCCATAGAGAAAGCTGAAATTTCTTTATCTTTGGTATATAATTTCTGTTTTTGAAAGGTTTGAGAGGAAGATTAGGGGAAATATGTCTAATCTCTCATGTCGTTCACATGACCTGGAACTTCTTGAACGTTGTCTTCCCACAGATTACTTCTTCCTAAGTTCCCATTCTGCATCATCAGCTGCCTATTGGACCTTTCCAACTGGACATCCCTATTTCTAACAAGAGCACCACCACTATCTGACCAGTTACCCAAATTTTTACTATTGTGGTCATCTTCAATTCTTCCCTTTCCCTCAACCCTTACACCTAATCAAAGACTTTCTTATTCTACTTCCATAACATTTCTCTTACTTATCCCTTCTCTCCTTATATTCTTCTCTTTCACTTAGAAGACCTCTACCCTACTCCGGGGCCTAGCAACATGCCTGGAACATAGAAAGATTTCAACAGATCCTTCTTATTGTAAAAAAAATTCAACCACTTTATTGAGTTTTAAGAATATTTAGTGTGGGGGGGCAGAGTCAAGATGGCAGAGTAGAAACAGGACCTCCCCACTGCTCCATCTTCCACCTTCCCCAATACATGTAAAAGGGGACTCTGAACAAACTTTGGAGCTACAGAACCCACAAAATGACACAGAGAAGCTAACCTCCCACTGAGGACAGGCTGGCAGGAATCAGCCAGCACAGTGCTCTGGGAGCCCAGCCACTCACAAGATGAGGTTTTAGCCCTAGGGCGGGCCAGACCAGCCGCCAGCTGGAGGGACTCCAGATCAGCAGCAGCTGTGGCTATTTCCAGATTCATCAACACATAGATGTGACAGACAAAGTGAGAGGTCAGTGCAGTCTGGATTTTGGGACCTTGTAAGTGGGAGTACTTGGCTTTTGCCCCCTGGGGCAAGAAGCCGCTGAGATTCTGGCACAGCCAGCCAGCACCACATGGCAGCTTCAGCTCTTGGCCTGCAGACTGTAGGGGGACCAAGCACCAGTCTGAGGGGTAATAACTCTTGTTTTAACCTGCTTGGATCTGGATTGTGGTCTAGGGTGGAGGTTCTGGGGTGCATGACCAGTTTGCCAGAGTGTGAGGAGGCCTCAGAGAGGGCACCCAACTAATACATCTGGCAGCTGAGAAGAGCCCAGCTTTTGGAATGAAGCTCCCCTGTCTGCTGGCAGAGTCCTACTGTGGCAAAAACCCCAAGGGTCAAGTGACTGAGGGGCGACATGACCAGGCAAAGGAAACAAAGCAGACAGAAGATTCCAACATTAGACTCCTATTTTGGGGACAAAATGGAGCAAATCATGGAACAGGAGGAAGACAGTAAAGTCAGAACTCCTGCACCAAAAGCTTCAAAGGAAAATACAAACTGGTTACAGGCCATAGAGTGCCTTAAGAAGCAGATAAGAGAAGTGGAGGAAAAATTGGGAAGAGAAATGAGAACGATGCAAGAAAATTATGAATTGAGAGTCAGTAGCGTGACTGAAGAAAATCACACCTTAAAAAACAGACTGACTCAATTGGAAAAAGAGGCTCAAAAAGGCAATGAGGAGAGGAATGCCTTGAAAAGCCAAATTTGCCAGATGGAAAAAGAATCTCAAAAGCTCACTGAGGAGAATCATTGCTTCAGAATTAGATTGGAGGAAAGGGAAGCTAGTGACTTTAAGAGAAATCAAGATGATGTTAAACAGATCCAAACAAATTAAAGAATAGCAGGCTATGTGAAATATCTCATGGAAAAAACCAGTGACCTGGAAAATAGATCCAGGAGAGATAATTTAAAAATTATTGGACTACCTGAAAGCCATGATCAGGGAAAGAACCTAGAAATCATCCTCCAAGAAATTCTCAAGGACAATTGCCCTGATGTTTTAGAACCAGAGGGCAAAATAGAGGTTGAAAGAACCCACCGATCAACTCCTGAAAAAGATCCCAAAAAGAAAACTCCTAGGAATATTATAGGCAGGTTCTGGAATTCCCAGATTAAGGAGAGAATATTATGAGCAGTCAAGAAGAAACAATTTGAATATTGTGGAAACACAATCAAGATAACCCAGGATCTGGCAGCTTCTACACTGAGGGATCAAAGGGCTTGGAATATGATATTCGAGAGGTCAAAGGAGCTGGGATTAAAATCAAGAGTCACCTACCCAGCAAAAACGAGTATCATGTTTCAGGGGAAAATATGGTCATTCAGTGGAATAGAGGACTTTCAAGCATTCTTAATGAAAAAACCAGAGTTGAATAGAAAATTTGACCAGATACAAGAAGCAAGAGAAACTTGAGAAGGTAAACAGGGAAAAGAAATCATAAGCCACTGATCAAAGTTGAATCATTAACATTCCTACATGGAAAAAACATAATTGTAATTGATGAAACTTTTCTCAGTATGAAAATAGTTGAAGGGAATATATATATATATATATATATATATATATATATATATATATATATATTTCTATATCAGAGGGTATATGGGTGTATGAATACATATGTGAATGTGTGTATATATGCTTACAGGTATACATAGATAGAGGGCACAGGACCAATTTAATAGGAAGGGATGATACTTAAAAGGGGAAATTAAGAGGTGAGAGAGGAATATAACGAGAGGAGATGGAGAGAGACAGAATGGGGTAAACTATCTCATAAAGAAGAGGCAAGGGAAAAGGGTTACAATGGAGGGGAAGAATAGGAAGGCAAAAGGGAATGGGTCAACATTATTCTCACTGAATTTGGATTGGGGAGGGAATGAAATACACACTAAATAGGGTATTCCACCCTACAGGAGAGTAGAGGGAAGGGGATTAGAAGGGGGATGATGGAAGGGAGGGCAGGCTGGGAGGGAGGGAAGTTGTAAGCACTCACTTGGGATCAAAGTAGAGAATAGAACAAGTGGGAGGTGGGATAGGAGGGAAGGAAATATAGTCAGTCTTTTACAATATATCTACTATGTTAATGTATTGCATTAGCTACACATGTACAATCTATACTGAACTGCTTATCTTCCCAGTAAGGGTGGGTGACAAGGGAGGAAGAGAATGAATCTGGAGTTCAAAATTTCAAAATCAAATGATTAAAACTATATATGCATATATACTATTATTAATACTATCTTATGTGTAATTGGGAAAGAAGATATACAGGCAGTGGGGCATAGAGATCCACCATGCCCTACTGGAAAATCTAAGGGGGTGTGGGAGAAGATATGGGAAAGAGCAGATTGGAGGAGGGGATATCTAGTGGGACTGTTATTTTGGGGCGGTGGGTAGGGGAAAAATGGGGAGAAAATTTGTAACTCAAGATCAGGAAGAAATGAATGATGTAAAACAGAAGTTAATAAAGCATTTGAAAAATGAAAAAAAGAATATTTTGTTATATTTATATATTGCTTAGTAGATGTGGAGATTGAAACGATTTGCTTACATAAGGGTTTTGAATTTTGTATAATTTCAATTATTAATATAAATTATAATAGCTAATAAAAAGATCACAGCATTTTAGAACTGGAAGGGGCCTTTGTAATACACCCTCCCCTCTTTTACAGATAAGAAGATTGCGAACTAGAAGGGTTAAGTGAGCTCAAATGAGACAATATTTATAAAGCACTCAGCACAGTGCCTGCCATATTAGTAGATGCTCCCTTCTTCATCCCTGCAATGCTTTTTTAAGGGCACATTGTTAGTGTGACTATGAGTATGCAAAGCTTTCAAAGGGATTTTAATACTATCTAATTAGGCTATATTGAAGCAATTCTGATGGGATTTCTTGCTCAGCCCTCTCTTCTGTTGCTATGTGGGTAATAGAATCTAAATAGATTCTAAACTCTCACAAGTTCTACCATGTTGAGTGCCATCTTGGCAGTAGACTTGAATCTGCTTTCTGAGAACCAGTCTAGCTAAATGCAAAGAGGTTTATCATCTGCAGGCCAACCTCTTGGTGATGAATTTCTTGGCCATGGAAAAAATGAAAGATACGAATTCACCTTCAGATTTATACAAACCCCTTTTACTTCAATCCATAAACCTCATTGGTATTCTCAGTGTATTATTGTTGTCCAGTGCCTGAGTTTACCCTCTGTAGTAAACTTATGAGAGGATATGGACAAGATGTGTAACATGAATGGATTACTAGCTATGTCATTGGAAGGAACATTGCAATCTATGAGATCACAAATTCATATTTGAATATTAGAGCTTAAAGATCAGTAAATATTTAATGAGTGTCTACAGAAATACACTGAGCTTCATTTTGATTTTCATTTTTCTTCTTCATGTGGAGAGTGCACCATCTAACATAATGAGGGCAGCCTGATCAGGATCATATTTCCAAATAAGCAAGTATATCTCTGGTCCTGACCAACAGAATATAGTATACTAAGGATCAAGCATAGTGGCATAGGGGAAAGTGTCGTGGACTTGTAGAAAGGAGATCTGGGTTTAAGTCATTCCTGCAATATTTCTTAGCTGAATAAACTGAAAGTTTCCTCATCTGCAAAATGAGGATAATAGTAATTGCATTAGCTACCTTGCAGAGATGTTGTGAGGAATGCACTTTATAAACCTTGAAATACTACCCGTGTTTCCCCGATAATGAGACCTATCCCGAAAATAAGCCCTCCCCTTACTGTGTAAGATTCCTCTAAAATAAGCCCTCCCCCGAAAATAAACCCTATTGAGATTGCTGCTGTAGTGAAGGTGATCCCCTGCGCTACACACTACATTACTGTACCCTCTGTATGCACCGTCCCCCCAGGGTGAAACGCTTTCCGCGCTCCGAGCTGCATCCAATCAGAGCTACAGCAGTGAGCGCATCATCCTGTTCTTTATTGAATTCATTATTGAATAAAGGTACATTTTTTTGTTCACATTTACCTGTTTATTAAAATTGCTCTCAATGTTCATTAAAATAAGCCCTCTCCTGAAAATAAGCCCTCTGGTGTTTTTCTGTCCAAAAAATTAATAAGACAGTGTCTTATTATCGGGGAAACACGGTATATAATAGTGAGTTGTTTTTATAGCAGGGGTTATTGGTAGGCTCTTTATTCAATTTGATGAGCCACTTAGTTGACTTCTGGGGATTAAAGAACTTGGATTTTGCATGGAACTAGAAATCCTCTTTAGTGCGCTGCTAAGATGATACAAGGAATACCTGATTGGTCTCCAGTGACAAAGGCTGCATTGACGATGATCATCAGAGATTGGGGTAAGATCAGTCTAAGTAGACTCTTCTCAGAGACTTCTTAGCTTATATGACCTATAACTGAGGACCAACAGTGCCTCCCTTATTTTCTTGGCTTCTTATCCATTCTTATTTGCTTCTTTCTTTCTTTTAGTACTTCCATCAAGAGGTATCCACCTCTTCCATGTTCAATAGAAGTGATGACCTAGCAAAAGCACATGGCAGTAAGAGAAATGTGCTTACTAAGGTGGTCTTGAAACTGGGGTCCATGGTGACCATGATTCTATCTTTCTGAGTATAAGACAGCAATTAGCAATCCTGAAAAAAGGACATTTACAGCCTTGGAAATTATCTCGTGAGTCAGGAGTTCCTAAATCAGATAGTGACTGCCTAGCAGGAAGTTTCTTTAACAGGACATCTTTGAGGAAAAGAACCTGGAGGCTCTTACAATTGGAAAACTAAAGTCATATCACAATTAGACAAGATGTTGGGACCTTGTCAACCTTCCATGATAATTTCAGTGAATTTTTCAGATAATGTAGATCTGGAATGAATGTAAAATATCTGTTGAGTGGTCCTCATAAAGGATCTTTACATTTCATGATGGAGTATAATGAATGTAATGGGTTCTTGGAGCAATTATGTCTTCTTATTTTTCATTCATGCTGTTGAGTCCTATTTACCATATGCAGTCTTTGTGGAAGAGGAAATAAAAGCTGTCTCATTCCCAACACCCATATTGTAAACTGAGTACCATTGTTAGAGATAATTATATTACTCATTTTTCTTGAGATTCTCTATATGTCATACCTAAACTTTTTTGTTGTTGAGATTTTCCTAGATTAATCTATGTGAGGGATAATGAATCAAAGGAAAAGATTCTGACCACCTTGGGCCAGCAACCTCAGGATGAACCTAAATCCACATGAACTGAAAGTCTTTTGAAGCAGATGGCAATTAAACACTTCTATATATAAATTTTTTATTTGTTTAATCATATTTTTTTGAATCTTGGTAATAATGAATTTTATTCTTCATATCAAGTTGAAATCAAACTGACACATTTTCTATTAAAATTCCTTCTTGAAAATATGCTTATTTTCACATCTTGCTTATTTATTTTTTTTAAAGAAAAGGCTGTATACATCATGTATTTTGCATAATAATTTCAAGATTAGGGTCTTTGTGTCCAATCTATTAAAGCTAGCTAAGCAAAAAAAAATTGAGAAGACTGAGCCACAGGATAGATTATTATTATTATAACAAAAACCATGCATCGAGTCTTCACAGAATGTAGCAGTAAAAGTGCCAAGTTTGGAGCAGGAAGATATGGGTTTGCATCTACTTCCCCTTCCTTTCTCTAATTAACTTTTCATACTATGTCTTTTAATAATTCCTAATACTTCTAATAGTTCAGCAGTTATTAATATATACTCATGCCCTGGTTCCACTTTCTTAAATAAAATCTTTGAAGTATAATTCTTCTAATAATTCAACACTTCCATTGGGTAACAGCTAAGTGGTTCGGTGAATACAGTGTGGCACTTGAAACTAGGAATATCTGAGTTCAAATTCTGCCTCAGACACTTACTAGTTATGTGTTGCTGGGCAAATCATTAACCTCTGTTTGCCTCAGCCTTCTCATCTGTAAAGTGGGGATAATAACATGACATGTTTGTTGTGAGGGTCAAATGAGATAATATATTGAGAGTGCTATGTAAAACTTAAAACACTATGCAAATGCTGTTGTTGTTAATCTTGGAATTGCACCACAGAATGTAGTCATATCAAAATTTGTTCAGTCTATACATGATGGGGACTGAATATCCTCAAATTCATCAGAGAAAGATTAGTTTCCTAAAGGGAAGGCACGAAACAAAGAATCCTAGTTCTGGAAAAGGAGAACCTGGATTCAAGAGGACCAGAATTTAACCCCCATCTCCAATATTTCCTACCTAGGTGATTTTAGGCAAATAACATAATTTCCTGGAGCCTCAGTTTCCTTACTTGTAAAACGAGGGGGTTGGAATAAGTGATCTCTAAAGTCTCCTTCTAGCTTTGTGTCTATAATTCTATGATGTAATTCTACCAAATAAACTTCAATGAAATGATTGGTTTTAGATTTGAAGAATCGAAATCTTTGAGCCAGTAGGAATTAATAACAACAATAACAGCTAACTTTATGTAGTGTACATGAAACACTTCATATATATTATTCCATTTGATCTCTGGAAATGATAGTATTACCTAATTTGGTCCTTCCTGTTTTGGAACTTTAGAGATAATTTAATCTAATAATTTGACAGATGAAGAAACTGAGACCTAGAAAGATTAATTAGCTTTTCCAAGACCATGGGGCTAATTATTAGCAGCAGTAGGAAGTGAAGCCAGACTTCTTTCTCATTCTACAGCTTTTTGCCTTGTACCATTCTCCATCCCCCCCTGCATTGTCTGTAACAACAACCCCTAATTTAGATTGGTGCCCATTTTGATGTTTTCTCTATTGTGCTGTAGGACTGGAAAGTGGAAATGTGGAGAATAGAATAGAATGATGTTCTAGGACCTCCCATCTTCTCCAGGATAGTAATACTTTAACCATAATACAGTCAAGTTCCACCAAAAAAAAAATAATCTCCATTTCCATCTCTTCGGGCAAAACTTCCTTTTTCTATTAGTGGATTTGAAGCCTCCAGGGACCATTGTGTTAGACCATCTTCAGATGGCTCCTACCCAGAAAGCTGGTAATTCAGAACGGAAACAAATGTCCAACCCATACAAGTCAAAATTGTTTTTTAACCTTGTTAAACCACACCCTGATTGGTGCAATACAAATGACCTAACTTGCTTAGCAATTTCCCCAACTTAGGGAGAACAATGAATAAATGGCTTCCATTCCAACTTCTGTGAATAACAATGGACTTCAACAAATTGAAAAGATGTAAGATTTATGTTGCTTAGCACATGACAAGGGAATTTATGCAAATGGACAAGTTGCAAGTGATAGTCTAAAATTGTCCAGGGTACACACCCCCTCTACCTATCTACCCAATGTGAAGTAGAAGATTCTATACATAAGTAGCCAATGGGTATGACCATTGATTGTTCCAGGAAATGTTTCTCCCTTGGTTATGGAGTGAGGACCCTGGAAATACTTTCAGACATGTAGAGAAAAAGGCTCAACTCTTGTCCCAAACACAACTATAATGGTGTGAGAGGGTATTTTGGCAGATGCAATGGTTCCATTTGAAAAATGACAATGACCTTCTATGTGTCCCAGATGTGGTTATGGTCTGGTGAGTATTGCACAAGGACTACAAGACAAAGACTTTATTTAAGAGAGTGGAACCAGGGCATGGGTGTATATTAATAACTAGATATCCTGCTTCCCAAAGAATTATCCTTCATTGCCCAGGAAAGACAAGCAGCTGGTTTTCCCATTGTGCAATGTGCTCATGCTGCAGTCAAAAACAACCACAGGGACCACAGTATTACAGTGTGACAGCTCTTGAAATTTAACTGTCCATGTTAATAAACGTCAATTTATAACTACCACCACAGGCTCATTTAAAAAATAAATGCTTCTGGTACCAAAAAAAGTAAACAATTATATACATGTTGTGGGTCAATCTAGATAATGTGGTAAGTCCCATTAGACTACTGATCTAGGGATTTACTTGATATTTATCCAGCACAATGAAAGCATGATTGAAAATGGTATTTGTATGTTGTATGTAGTAGGAAGGGCATGCTGGTCTGAAAGAGATCTGTAATAGAGAGGAAAGAGATATTGATGTACCAAGTTGAAGATGGTGATTAAGTCCTTGGAATGAGAAAATGCCCTATATTCGTGACCCAAAGATATGTCATTCTTATACTGGGTCACCCTCAGCAACATATTAGATTCCATTTGTATAATTAATTGACCATCTGGTTACTTTTAGACTGATTTCCCTTGTCTACCCTAAAGAGTTGTCTGGCAGCTTCTCGTCCTGATTTATGGGAAATTAGCATCGCTCTGGTGACTGCTACCATCTCCATGAATACATTTAGCCTCCTTTCCAGGCACCACATGAACCTTCAGGATGTCCTTTTGGGGATTTTATGTTTAGTTTCATAAGACATAGAATAAATGTAAAATTGAACTGGAAAGCTGCTGTGGATGACTAGCTCTCTCTAGGCTTGATTGGTCTTTCTACTCAGTTCTAAAATTGTTCCACCATTTTTTACTTCATCAACATGTTTGTCCTAGAAACTCTTCTGGAGTTGATCATCTGTTTTGTGGCTTTGGGGGCTTAGATTCTTTTTGTCCAGGTAGATTGTCTAAAGTCTCACACAGAAGGCTATAAGATCTATTTCACGTAAGGTGCATTACAAGAATGGTGTCTGTGACTGAAAGGATAGCTTAGGTATCTGCTTTAGGAGGTGGTGCTATTTGTGGAAGAGTGGGAAGAACCATTTATTAAGCACTAACTATGTACCAGGCAATGGGGATAAACATCAGGGAACAAAAAGAGCAAATGAAAAGAAAGATAGCCTCTGCCCTCAAAGAGCTTACATTCCAATGGGGAAGACACTAGATTAAAGGGAACTGAAAAGCAGGGGGAAGGAGGGATTGATAGGATTGGAGAGAAAGGTGAACTTCATATTCTATTGAGGAGATAACATGTAAATAATTACATAAAATAATATATCTCATTGCATATGTGACATATAATATATTCTGTATAATATGTACTATGTATCCTATATACAAATTATATACACATATGCACACATCTATATATAATTTATTTGCCATATATACATAAATTCATGTTACAGTGTTAGTATATATGTAAGTATATATATATATGTGTATATATGCACATATATACACAAACACATAAGTAGATAGATAGAAAGATAGATAGATACATACATGGACAGAATATTGGAGGGGATCTCAGAGGGAAGGCATTGGTGGGGTCTGGGGAGTGAGAAGTAGGAGAAGTCTTTTTCTAAAGGTGAGATTTGCTTTGGGTCCTTAAGGAAATCAGGGTATATGGGGTGTTCAGGGAGGACCAGCACCTTTGGTGCGAAAGTTTTATGAGCCCTTTGCAGGCTGTTCATCCACCTTTGGTGTCCATCTATCACCCAACTCTCACCTGTGGCTCCAAGAAGCTGAAGCATGCACAGTGGCCTCATCCTGATAAAACCTTCTTGTCCAAAAGATTAAATCAGGCTTAGGGAAGCCAATGAGGCTCAAACCTGTTGGCGAGTTAGGGGTGTGTCTCCCCAAGCATGTGGAGACTTCCGCTGGTGGAATGGGAAGATGAGAACAACTTATTTCAATGTTCATAAAGGCAGATGAAGCAGGTGCTCTGGAGTGTTTAGAGTCTAATTAAACATTGAAGATACCACGGTCATCCACTGCATCCCGGATCATTGCCTGTTGCCTTGACTTTTATCTTGTCTCTGGACTTTAATGATTCTGGAAGAGAGAAAGAGGCTGAAGAGATTGTGCAACTCTGCCTCATTTAAGTCCAATTAACAGATAAATCAAGACATCACCCATGATGTCATTGATTCTCTTTGAAAATGAAGAATAAACAATAAAGGAAGGCAGTAAAAGCTAAGAGGTAGAGGTGAGGACAGCAAGCATTCCAGACATAAAGGACAGCCAGTACAGACATAGAGCTGGGAACCAGGAGGGTGTGTGCAAGAAACAAGAATATGAAAACTGAAGGGGACAGGCTGCTAAGAGCTTTGAATGCCAAAGAAAAGATTTTCTGTTTGATCCTGGAGGTAACAGGAAGCCAATGGAATTTATTGAGAGAGAGAGAGAGAGAGAGAGAGAGAGAGAGAGAGAGAGAGAGAGAAAGAGAGGTGGAGGCAATGAAGTGGTCAGACCTACACTGTCAGAAAATACATTTGGCAGCTAAGCAGGGGGATTGTTTGAGTGGGGAAAATTGGAAGAAAGGAGACCATGAAAAACTATGGCATAGCCTAAGAGGTGATGAGGGTCTATACTAGGAAATCAGAAGACAATGCAGTGGTGACAGATTAAGTCCTGTGCATTAGGAAGGTTATTTTGTTGTCCATTTGAAAAACAGCTTGGAGAAGGGACAGATTCAAGGTGGACAGAGTGTTTAGGAGGCTATTATAATAGCCCAGAAAAGATGGAATGAGAACCTGAAGTGGGTGGTGGCTGTCTGAAAAGAGGGTTTTAGATCAGAAGATCGTAAGGCCCAAAACCCTTTTAACTCAAATGTATACTGGTCTTTAGTATAGTTTATACACACACACACACACACACACACACGCGCGTGTGTGTGTGTGTGTGTGTGTGTGTAAAGAAGTATAGTTCTGTAGCAGAGAATTTTCTAAACAAAAGCTAGGTAGGGTAAGTTTACTTTCTCCATTTTATGAATGAGGAAGCTGAGACTTCTGAGTGGGTAATTAACTTACTTGTGGTCTCAGAACTGCAATCAGATTCAAACCTAAGTCTGTTGAATCCAGCTCCAGCACTCCTGTTCCCTGTGCCCTGCTGGCTTGATACCTCATTAAATACAAAGGTGAAGGAAAGGAAACATCAAAGCTGATTTCAGTGGTCTCAAGTCTCTGCAACTGGAAGGTGCTGGTTCCAGCAAAACAAGTAGGGAAAGTGAGAAAGGAATCTAGTTTGAGGCAGTAATAATACAGTAAGCTTGGTTTGGGATATGTTGACTCTAGGTTAGTAGAAGAACAGGCATATATATTGTCCAACCAACAGTTTACAATGGGGAATTGGAATATTCGGAGTCTGGGCACGATGTATAGATTCAGGAATCATCTGAATAGAGGTAATATTCAAACCCATTGTTGTGGATGAGATTGCTGTGCTCAAAATAAAATGAAAAGAGTGGCGCAATGACAAGGACAATGGTTTATAGTAGCACAAAAAAGGCCTACCTGCCTCAGTTACCTCTTTAGTTGTTCAGTCATGTCTAACTCTTCATGCGCCCATTTGGGTTTTTCTTGGCAAAGATATAGGAGTGGTTTGTCATTTCCTTTTCCTTTTACAGGTGAGGAACAAACAGGTTAAGTGACTTTCCCAAGGTCATACAGCTAACATGTTTCTGAGGCTGGATTTTAACTCATGAATATGAGCCTTCCTGATTCCAAGTCCAGTGTTCCATGAACTTCACTCCCTAGCTGCCATTACCTCTTCCATGGTATCAGTAGGACATAATAAGTTTTGGGGCGGATCTCATTTCATAGCTTCTCAAGTACTTAGTAACATGCCAGACCTAATATTATTGGTGAGATCTCATGAACTCCTAGGGAAGTTGATGTCTTTGCATTTTATTAAGGAATGGTGTAGTCTTGCTGGGAGATCTGGCTCAGGAAGAGTTCATCCATTGCTTAAAAAAAGAGAAAATCTAATAAATATATCTGCCCCTAGATCTATTAGAAAATTACATTGGTCAATGGCAAGTTTTGTTATTAATAAAGAAGAAATGAGTTACCATGGATATTGAACAGTAATCAAGCCATGAATTCAAAGATTGCTGGACTATAGCCATGCATGATGTATAATATTCCAGGGTATCTCTGTATCTCTTGGGCCGTCAGCTTTTCTAGCCTCTACCACAGGGCAGGGCCTATGGGTCATTTAAACTGTGGGACTCCTCCAGCAGCTAGGCCAGTAGTTTGCACATTGTGAAGTACTCATTTTCCTCTACTTTCTTAGTTTCTTTTTATCTAATAACAGTTTTCCATGTGCCACCATCTGGAAAACAAATCCCTTCACATCTGAATGAACCTCATTGTCATCATAATGAGAAACTGTAGACTTTGGATTGGATATGTCATGATGTGGGTATGTGTTCTGCTGAAACATGGATGAATTAGAAATTAAACATACATTTCTTTGCCTTTGGATCCTGTTGCATTAATTGAATGAATTATATTAATTAATATGGGCCAAGTCAGCAAAATGATCAACTTTGTTTGGGCTGTTTCAAAGCCCAAAGTTGGAGAGGGAAACAACCTTAGAGACTGCCTTACAAATGAGTTAACCAAAGTTTATATATTTGTATTGCCTCTCCTCATCAGAATGAGAGCCACTCGAGACCAGGGATTGTTTTACTTTTCTATTTGTAACTTTAATGCTTGTCACATAGTAAGTTTAATAAATGTTTATCAATTTAGAGACTTGTTTAATGTTGCATAACATTCCATTTTTAATTTTACTTTCAATTAAAATATTTTGTCCTTTTCCCAGTTGAAAAGAAAACAAATTAACATTTTTAAGAGTCAATAAGTCAGTCAATAGACATTTATTAAGTACCTACTGCATGCCTGTTATTGTGTCAAGTACTGGGAAATATAAAAAAAGGCAAAAGACATTTCCTAACCTTGAGAAGTTTATAATCTAATAGAGCCTACATGTGCCAGACATCATGCTAGTCTTTGGGGGTAAAGAGACAAAAAATGAAACAATTCCTTCCCTAAAGGTGTTTACAAATAGCACAATCAGGGTTTGAACCAAGTTTACAGATTCAAAAATTACAAGTTCCTGCCTGTGCAGCATGCCTTTCTATGTTCTAAAACTACATTTCATTCATATGCTGCTTCATAAATCTTTTATATACAAAATTACCTTGTTTGATCCCCACAAAGAAACAGTATTAGACAGTTGAAATGACTTTCCCAAGAGTCACCCAGCCAGTACCTTCCGAAACCAAGCTTCAAACCTATACTCTCTGTTCCTTAACCTCAGTTTCTCCTTCCCGTCTGCAATTATCTTGTCTACAATCCCTTTGCATATCATGGCACTGAAGAGCTCAAAGTTACTGTTATCTCTCACCACAATGATGAAACGACTCACTTTCCTTTAACCCATTCACAAAACAACCCTGAGAGGCAGAGAGAATCATATCATTATGTCCATTTTACAGAACAATAAATCAATCTTCAACCATTTATTAACTATACATTAGGCACCGTAGAAGGGACTGGAAATACAAACAAAAAATGCAAGAGTTTCTGCTCTCTAGGAATTTACATACTATCAGGGAGACAACAGGAACATATGTAATATAGCATAAAAACAAAATAAATAATGGTGATTGGGGAGGGAAGCCATTGGTATTTGGAGGGATCAGGAAGACATCTTGTAGAAGGTAATCCATCCTTAAGGATGTAATGAATTCTATTAGGCAAAGGTAAGGAGAAAGAGCATCCTAGGTATGGGGTTTTCCAAGGTTAGAAAGTATGGTAAGATTATATTGAGAACACAAACCTAGATCTTGGCTCAGTCTACCATACTGCCCCTTCATTCCCTTCTGCCTTCACTTCTATTCAGTTGCAAGGAGGGTCAGGGATAACAATGAAACATGTTTAGGGCTTGAGTGGCAGATGTTATTGAATGACATCAGAACCATGCAGTTTGGAAACCGTCAACCATGACTTAGTATTTTTAAAACCAGAACATTTTTGTTCTCTCTTAAAGAATGTTTTGGCTTGGGCACTGATATTTCAGATTTAGCAATTTTCAGACTCTCAATAGAGGCTGGGTAGGGTGAGAGAATAGGGTATGCTGAAGTCAGAGAATGGATGTAAGCTGGAGATAAGGAGATAGAGAAGAAAATTATTCATATATGTATATATATACTTATATAGAAAATAAAATTATTTTCAAAGGCACATGCATGAAAGTACCAAAAGCAATGTGTAGAAATCTCAGTGATTTAATCATGTTAAGTCCAGCATTATAATTTATAAGTTTATTTTGTTGTGAAGCTGCAGTAGCTTGCTTTGGTTACCCACTTGTGTATATAGTTATGATGACATTGTCACCTTCCAAAGTGCCTTCAGGGTTGACCACAGCACTTCAGCTTATATTGGGAAGATTTCAAGTATGCTTTGCTTTGATATTACATGTCAAAGAGAGGGGATTTTGGCCTACAGCAGCCGCCCGCTGACCTTTCCAAAGCACATCTTGGTCATTGCTATATTTCAAAGCTGTAGAAGTTTCTCTTTCTTGGCTTATTTCCAGACAAAAAAAGTACAAACAGCTTTTGCCCCCAAACTATTGATGTTTCTCTCTTACTTTAAAAGAAAGAACAATTGCTTTAAGTATCTTGGAAATACAAGATAATTCAATTGGTATGGTTTGGCTTTAGATTGTATACAGAAATAATATTTATTGTATCGATTCTACAGTTCTAGTCTTTCGGGCCTTTCATGTGCTTGCCAAATCACCTTGGGGGAAAAAAAAACAAAAAAAAACAACAAAAAGCACTCCCTGCACTTTTAATATTCTTGATTTCAGCAGTGACTTCTGACAGCCATGGGTCATGGAGTTCTGAGACATCCTGGATCAATTATTGATGTCTGAATTTGATTTTAGTCATCTTTGCATGTGAATGGAGACTAATTTTTCTATCCTCAGGACAGATGTTTTCCTTGGCTGCCAAAGTGGACAGTTGCTTTGTTTTTTATTTATTTTTAAAATTTCATTTCATTTTTGGTTAGAAGCAAGGTTGCCACAAGTGGTTAAGACCAAACTTCAAGGTTCTGTGGAAATGAGGGAGGTGAACTCCTGGCTTATATAATGGCATCCCTGGGCTGGAGAGACTGGAAAAGCATTTTTTGGCATTCCTATGGATAGAATGCCCACAGCATGCTAAGTGTTGGATAAAACATATAAAACATATCCTTTTCTCATGGATGAACAGCATTGAGAAGACGACTTGGGAATAAGAAGGAATCTCTCTGCTTCTCATTTATTATGATGTAATTCAGACCATTTCTACAGACAAATTTAGATCCCTGTAAATGGCTGCATGAGCTATGAGTAAAATTGGAAGAGGACAAGGGGGAGGTTCTCATATTATCATAAGCACTTACTTGTATTAGTTTCCACTTGGCTTAGTGGAATCATTTACATATTTGGAGATGGCATCCTATGACCCGAGATATCAGTGAAAAAGGGTTGTACTGCCTTGTACTTATGACATCCATTTATTCAGTAGAGGAGAAAGTGACCTTTCACAGCCCTCCATCCTTCAAATCCAATTCAATTGCAAGTCATGTCATCATCTTCCTGATGTCATTGATGTCTTTGAGAACAAAGGACAAGTCACAACAACCTACAGATAGAGACTAATTCTAGACCACCCAATGTCTCCTCTAATCTATAGGTTTTCACTATATACATTGAACTAATTCTGCTCTTTTCATTATATGTTGAGCTAATTCTGCCTTTGGGAATCCAACCCTATCTGAGGACACTGGGTGTACTGTGTGAAATGACTCACAAAGGAAAAAGTAAAACCAAGCCAGGCAGGGATTTACATTTCTCAGGGCCATATAAGGCTGGAGAACAGAACATGTTGGATCTCCTGAGAACTCTTTCACATTGGGTGTGACAGTACACGCAATTCTTGACTTGGGAGTTGGGTGACCAAAATAAAAGAATATCCATTCCTGGATCTGTCATTCTTTCCTAATGACTAAAGCAAACCTCTCATTACTTTTATGGTGAATGATTATTTATATGGAAACTGGGTTCAAATATACATACGTGTAGACATATGTATATCACATGCAGATACATAGGTGTTCACATTATATTTCATTAAGGTGTGCAGACAGGGAATTTTATTTTTCACATGCCTTTAAAGCAAAAACTTATTAAATGCTGTCACACCATTAACAATAGCTAATACTAACATTGCACTTTCAGGTTTAGAAAAGGGGTTTATACATACCCTATTTATTTCTTATAACAACTCTGAAAAGTACCATTATTGTCCCCATTTCCCAGATATGGGAAATGACATTGAGAGAAATTCAATGACCTTCTCAGGGTCACACGGTTACTAAAAGTCTGAAGCAGAATTCAAACTCAGGTTTGCCAGACTCCAAATCTGGTGCTCTATCCACTATACCACCTAGCGGCCTCTATGTGCATTATTTTAATTCTTCAAACTAAAGATACTAAACTTTAACTAAACTTAACTTTTAAAAAATGAGTAAACTTTACTTAAAACATTGTCTCAGCCAGACTTGTGATTTCATTCATAGAGAGGGCTCCATGTAGAGAACTGCCTCTATCAATTCATTCATTCATTTTCTTTTTGGAGGGCAATTGGGGTTAAGTGACTTGCTCAAAGTCACATGGTTAGTTTTTGTGTTAAGTGTCTGAGGCTGGATTTGAACTCAGATCCTCCTGACTCCAGGGCCAGTGCTCTATTCATTGCGCCACCTACTCACCCCTCAGCCTCTATTAATTTAGATAGACACCTGTGCTATAGCTTATAGTCTCAGAGAGTTGCCTGGGGGCATAAAGAGATTAAGCAACACATATAGAACTTTTACATACACATATGCATGTATATGTGTAAATATATGCATACATATGTGTGTACACATACACACATGTACAACTCTGGGCTTTTCCCAGTCAATTGACTGATGCATTTAGAGCATCAACTTGCTAGAGAAAAAAATACCAATACCACCAAATTAGAAGAAAAATTAAAGATGAGAAAATTGGCATGCGATTCCAAAAACGCAAACATAATATAGATAGTCAAGACTTTGATGCTAGGAAATGGAAAATAGATAAAAGAAAAAAAAACCAGGATAGACTATCACTGTTTACTCAGAAAGCTTAACTATTGAGAAACAATTCCCACAAAAACCATCACAACTCAAAAGCATTGAATCTCTCCACCTACTGAGAGACATGACAATCAAAAACAACACTGATTTGAAATAGAAATTAATGTTCAAAATTTTTCAGTAGAAGAATTCTGAAACTATGCAATGGAGGAAAACATGAGAAAGTTTGGTAGAAGATCCAATTAAATCAGATTATCTCAAAAATATGAAAATCAAAACAAGAGGAAAACCAATGAAACAAGGACGGATCTGTCAATGTGTCTGTATCAATTTGTTTTTTTCATCAATGACAGTGGAACCACCACATTAAGACTTGAGTATTTCAGTGCCCAATGCCCCCAGTGAGGAAGTAAATATAGGCACATTGTTCAGAGATGGATGGAAATGTAGAGTTCATCTAGTTTTATTTTGCCAAAGAGAAATTTGAGATACTACAGGATTAAGAGATGTATACAGTGTCATGTGGGCAGAAAGTTACAGATTTGAGATACAAACCCAGGCCCTCTCATTCCAAAGCTAGTACTCTTTCTGCTCTAACACACTGGAAATGCCATTGATGAAGATAAAAATAGTAAGAGAAACTGGACAAAATTAAATGTACGTAGACAAAAATTTGTGTTGGAGACAACATATTTTTGACGGTGTTGGATCAATTTTGAAGATAAATCAAAGAAAAGAAAGCAAATTATTTGAAAAGATAACAGCCATTGTTACTCCTGAAAAAAAAAATAGTCATTGCTGATTCCTATATTTGTTTCACGAAATCTTTAATGCTAATTGCTTTTTAAAAACAAGCTGTTTGCTTACAACAATGTTCTACCACATATCCAGGATATCTTTACTAAAATTTGAGAAGGGAACTCACAGACGTCATTTTTTTAGTCATACTATTTCTTTAAAGGCAAAGCAACTGAAGAATCCCACTGTGTTTACTAAAAACAAAGAGGGGGGAAACCTTTTGATTCAATAGAACAAAATACATTCTTTAGATCTCTTTTCTGGAAAGATTTTATCCCGAGTATACGTCAAGATCATACATGATTCTTTCATAGATGATACAATGGAGATAATAATTGTGCTCATTGGTTTTTTGATTTTCAATATCACATGAGATATAAACCAGAGAAATGCTCACCAAACATGTTTCCAGTGCCATGAAGTCTAAGTATTGCTGAATTTAAATGAAAAGGGAATTCCTTATTGATTATGTAGTTCTCCAGATTTTTCTGTTTGAGGAAGACATTGTGTTAATTGCATCAAGTCCAATAGTACTCCAGAGTTTTCTAAAGATTCGGAACCATTCAAAAGATTTAAGCCTAAAAACACATACAGGAAAAGTGAAGTAGACAAAAACTTACTATTATTCAGACTTTGATATAGAATTAGACAGATGGCCTATATTTTACATGTGTTGGATAAATATCGAAGATGGAGAAAGATGCAGGCCCATAATGAATTGATAAATTTTGTGGTGCTTTCAATAATCTAAGTTGCTTCTTGAAATTAAAAAAAAATCAAAATGTTGCTGATATATTGTCATCCATGGAGGTGCAATTCATAATCTGGATAAGAGGCATTCTTTTGTCTGCTCAGATTTTTTTTCCTGTGTGGGTTGCTAGGTTAAAGTCTCTTGGGTGATTATGGGATCTCATTTAGGAAGCTACGTGATGTCCTGGGAATTGATGCAATTAACAAAATTTCATCTAAAAATGAGAGCATTTGGCAGACCTCATCATCTCCAGAGAATATTTCATTCATACATACTCTTCATTAGAAATCCTCCATGACACAAGCAAAGATTTTTGACAAATATTTATCTCTTGTTCTATGCCTTATTATTGATAATCAAAAGGTGTAAAATTAAATATTTCAAGGAATTTGTATGATTTTAACATGTGCACAGAATCTACCTTGTTGGATGAAAGTATTTAAGGTATCATTTTAGACAATGGGATCAACTTTTTTTTAATTGTCAAAAAACAACAGATCACACAATTTCAGTATTTTATCTGCAAATAAAACTTGGAGACAAAAGGGAGTTGTAGCTAAAGGAAAGGTTAGATCATTGGATCTCCTTGGAGAAGCAAATAAAGAGCCACTAGAGTTGGTTTTACACATCCAAAAGCATCATTTAATGAATACAGAAATATCACTGTATTCATTGGATATTTTGGGGGACAGCTGTGGGGCTTGTGATGTACACATTCAAAAAAGCCACTGTGAAAATAAGGAAAGGTTCTGTGCCCACAACTGTTGTGGCAGACAAAAAGGTGGAGAAATCCCTTAAAGAACTGTATTAGAGGACAAACTCTAGGATCTTGTGTTCTGTGGGCCACCCCTCCAACAATGTCACATTGTCCCCATATCATGATGATACATGACAATAGGTCTTTGTAGAGGCAATAACAAAAGTTTTAAGCCTGATCATCTTGTGTGACACTTCACTAGAGACTCTTCCATCAACACATCAATCTCTTTTTTTTAATGTACTCATTCAACTAGTTCTGAATTCACCTAGATTTATTGCCATTTATCTTACATTATTTCATCTTGTCTATGAGGGTAGTATTTAGAGGTGTCACTAAGGACTTCACTGAAATGTAGTTGTTTCAATCTGAATCCTTCCTTCAATTTCCATATCTAATGATTCTATTAAACAAAAAGGAAATGAAGCTAGTATAGTATGGCCAGACCTTGTATTCTTAGCTCTTAACACCGTGGTTGGCATAAAATAAGTGCTTAAAATATACTCATTCATTCATCCATTCACAATGGATTTCAGGATTGCATTTCAGGATTGCATTCATGATTGCATTTCAGGAAACTATTCTGCCTTTCATGGCTTGGTTACCAGAAAAAAAAATGTCTTGGATGAGATTCAATATATTCTGTTGGTGGAATTACTTGACATTACAGGTCCACTGAAGTGTAATTTGATAGACACTTAGGCAGACTTTTTATTGTGCTGCATATAGTAATTTAAATACTCTCATTTGTAGTTATTCCTATGCAATGTTTAACATCAGGAACTTGGTCATACCCAAAGCTACCTATTATTACATTATTTCTATTGGAAAATCAGAATTAACTTGTCATTTTGACCTAAGCCACCTTTCCCCAGGCACATAACCTTTTTCCCTCCGAGAACAGTCTGTACTTTTACTTGTTCTAAGACATTGGCCCTGACTCTAGTATTAGCTTTTTTATGACTAAGTTTACTTTCAACTAATAAATATCCTTCATGCTTTTACAAAGTTTGATTGCATACCCTTTCCAGAAAGGAGTTCACAGTACTCAACAGAAGCACACCCACAAAAAAAAAATCCTCACAGATGTTTGGAGTTAGCTGCCACATACACAGATAGTCTATTATCTTTAAAAGAGTTTCAACTATGTTCTCTTAAAAGTATTACCTTTCACTGGCCCACAATGAAGTCATCTGTCATTTGCATGATCACTCTCGCTGAGTCATGCATTCTTCTTCCTCCCTTCCTTCCTTCCTTCCTTCCTTCCTTCCTTCCTTCCTTCCTTCCTTCCTTCCTTCCTTCCTTCCTTCCTTCCTTCCTTCCTTCTTTCCTTCCTTCCTTCTTAAAATAGAAAAAAGTAGCTTTTTGAATATATTACATGAATAACTTTAAAAGTTAAATAGAGGTACTTATATTTGACCCTAGAAATAATAGGAAGCCTTTGAAATTTATTGATTGAGGGGGGTAAGGGTAGGGAGAGAAAGTGTTATGATCACACCTATATTTTAGGAAAATCTTTTTATATCAGCATGAATGATATATTTGAATGGGGGAAACTTGAGGCAGGAAAACCAGTATTATATGTCTGGTAGATATGGAAAATATGTATTTACAGTTCTTCTCATTCAAAATTCAGCATCTAATCCTTGGTCAGAAATGAACCTTCTCCTTATAATCTGTGCTTTTATCACTATTTGATTTGGTACCTCTAACATAACTGCTTTTTGATGTACAGATTATCATAGATATTATAGAAAGGATTCTTAAATGGAAGGTTGGTTTAGATCAGGGGTGAGAAAGCTGGGGTCTCGAGGTCACATGTGGTCCTCTAGGTCCTCAAGTGCTGCCCTTTGGCTGAAATTTGGATTCTGCCAAAGGGATACATTTGAGGACCTAGAAGCCCACATATGGCCTCGAGGCCACAGGTTCCCCACTTCTGGGACTCTATATAAATAAACTCTAATGTCCCTATGAACTCTAATAGAATATACTTTTAAAAATTCCAAGCAAGGATTTTTTTCTCCAAATCTATTTTCTCCCCAATAGAATTCGTAGGATCAGAGGCCTGGAAAATGCTAGATCTGGAGAAAATCTTTTTGGTAATATGGCCCATATCTTCTAATTTAATGATGATGAAATTTAGGAAATTTTAGCAATTTTGCTTGGTTAAGTGATTTGCCCTAACCAGTGGAGCTGAGAGATTAACTTATACTCCAAAATCCTGTCATCTTTCAATTGTATTTCACTATTCTTCAGCTTTTTTTTCATTCATTTTCTCCTTAAAGTTATCTTCCCTGAAGTAATCAATTAATTATTTAACCAACTCAAAATTTCAGAAAAACGGCTAATAACAAGTTATTCCATATGGCATGGTGGATGGTCAAATGAATTAATAACTTTCCAAGTTGCAAGAGGGATCAAAAGTCTTGGGATGGATATAACAGTGAAAACTCTTGATTAGATCAGCTTCTTTGCAAGAATTGTGTCATCATATGGCACAGGAAAAAGGGAGAAAGATGTCTGTAAAGAAGGTGATTTTCTGTGGTTTTGTTCTATTGGTATATGAGCAAAGAGCCCCATGGTATCTATAGCCTGATCACACTCTGGCAAGACCCTTCTCATGAAGATGATTCACTTTCCTTTATGGGATCTTGTTTTAGGACAACTACTTCTACTCTTTGAGGAAAAATCTCCCTGGGTTTGAATGCACTTGTATTGTCTGTTGTCAAAGTAAAGCCAGATCCCGGTTTTTGCATTGGTGAATAGGGATAGATGAGTCTACAGGATGAGACACTGGAAATGGACTGTTTTACATAACTTTCACTGGTGTACCATATTCTGCATGACTCATGCTATAGCTATCTGTAAATATTACATAGAATGCTACACAGAGGATGTAAGTGTTGTATGTTTTTTATTTTCTCCTCTTGTCAAATCTAGGCGAACAGGTTTCCCACCCCCTCTTTCCCCACATCTGCAAGTTTGCTACCCCCAATATGTTGTGTGCATACAGTATTTTCCTCCCAAGACTATATCTCACTTCATCTCTAGCCTGAAACCAGTTCCATCCTGTACTGACAAAAGACAGAAAGGCAAAGTTTGCAAGTGGGGTTTTGATTTTTGTTCTAGGAGTTCTGAGAAAAACCCATGGAAGCAGTGACAATTCATTGTTCTTTATTGCTTTGGGTTTATAAGGACCAGGATTAGGGGGTGATCCAAACAGCTGGTGTTGAGCTATTCCATTTCCATTATGTGTGGGTTGTTGTGGTTGGATAGGTATGTGTGTGTGTGTGTAAGTGTTTTAAAAGGAAAACCAAGAACTATTTTTTGGAAGAGGATTAATAATGCCATTTAGTTTTTTACTTTGGAATAGAAATACACACTATCTTGTCTTTCCCAGGAAGACTCATATTCTTGGTTCCTGAAACTGACACAAGATCATAAATTTAAGTAGCCTTCGAGAAAAGCATTTCTGCAGTGGATCGACTCATCATGCTGCCTGCAAAAATCATTAGATGAATAATTCCTGTCCTGAAGGCCATGTTGGTTACAGCTTTTTCTGGGAGGTCTTGATCATTTTTCATGAGAGGAAAGAACTAGATCTTGAGCCCATTTCTTCGTTGATAACAACCCATTCTTTCTTCTTCTGCACCCATAGAGTAGTACCAACATCCCACGGTGCTCCATACACAGACCCAGCTTCTGCTTTTTGGCACTTTGACTTGTTATTTCATGCCTGGCCCAATGAGTAAGTTCTGGCACAGGGGGCTGACCCATTAATCAGCCAGTAATAGGAAGTCTGAATGAGGTTAGAAGAAAGTCATAGGGTACTTTGGGAGAAAATTTCTCTTGTTACTAAGACTCAATAGAATTGGAACTTAAAATCTTCCTTCTTCAAAGCATCTGATAATTGTATATGGTAGCAGCAATATTATTTTAAGAATGACTTTGAGGGACTATATTATTTTGACTATTATAAATACCCTAATTAATTACAAAGGACATATGAAAAAAGATTCTATCTGCATCCAGAGAAGGTACTGATAAGAGGAATATGTATAGAAAGATTTTACAAATATGTGTACATATATATCTATAAACACTTGTATATAGATATACATATCTATATACATGTATAACTATCTATCCTTCTACACACATATACACATATATGGATATATAGCTGAATTACCACTAAGCCAGCTTGAACTGATCAAAATGGTTCCTCATAGTTGATAGATTTTCAGAGTAAGCATTTACACTTCACATACACTACAAATCAGGGTTTTATCTATTGTTTTGCAGATTCTGAACTTCGAAAAATGATAGATAAAATGTTATAATGCAGATTAAACTTAAAAGTGTGGCATGGGTTTGTTACCCGCCCCCACCTCCCAGAGAAGTGGTTGTTAAACGTTTACTAGCATGTTCTTACCCCCAAGGTTCTTTATGAACTAAATCTATCATAGAATCCTATAATATCTATCGTATGACCCTTATCAGATCAACCCACAAAAAAACCTTCCTTTTCCTTAATTCTGGATGTTATAGTTTTATGAATGTAACTCTGTTACAGTAGTTTTTTTAAGGGGCTACATTACACTCATGCCACACACTGAGTTTTTTATCAACTAAATCATATAAATTGATTTTACTTTTTTATAATGAAAAATTGTCTAGCCATGGCTCTCTAACCCTGTACTTTTTTCTGTATTTGATTTTTTTGGAACTAAGTGCTAGAATCATATTCATCCCTGTTGAATTTTGTTATATTTGGGCCTTTTTCATCCATGTCTTACCCACCAACTGTGGGTATCTCCATCTCATTGGTGATTTCGTCAACTCCTCTTAGTTCAATCTTTTGTCTTTATGTGTATGATTCATAAATATATTTAACCAGATCTCATCTCTCCCCTGAGCTCCAATCCTACATCACTAACTGACTTTTGGAAGTCTCAAATTGAATGTCTTATAAGTATCTCAAACACATTAAGTTCAAAGTAGTACTTACTATCTTTCTCCCAAACCTTAACCTCTTCCCAGTTTTCCTATTATCACTGAGAACATTACCATCCTCCCAATTAACCAGGCTTACAACAAATGTCAGTCTTGACTCCTTTTTTAGCACTCACCCCACATAATTAATTAATTTTCAAATCTTGTAGTTTCACCTTCACAGCATTTTTCATCTATGTCCACTTCTTTCTACTCATGCAGCCACCACCCTACATCAAGCCCTCATCATCGCTCTTGCTTAGATTATTGAAATCACTTCCTAACTGGTACTTTGCCTTAAGTCTCTCTCCAATCCAAATCCATACATTGAATAACTTACAAAGAGATTTTTCTAAAGCATAGGTTTGATCAATTCATTAATTTATTCAATCAAGTCTAATGAAACTTGTTCCACATAGGAACAAATATAATGTCCTCTGTTTGGTATTTGGCGCTCCTTGCAATTTGTTTTCTTCTTACCTTTCTATTCTTCTTAGACTTTACTCCTTTCCACACATCTTATGATCCAACCCCTCTGGCCTCTTTGCTGTTACTCACTTAGAATTCTCTCTCCCATCTCTATGCCTTTGTTCTGGCCATTTCGCATGCCTGAAATGTTCCCCCTACCTACTTTCACCTCTTAGTCTTCTTTGCCTCCTTCAAAACAGTTCAAATTCCATCTTCTCTACTGCTTTCCCTCTAAGATTGTTTTCCATTCACACTGTGTACATCTTGTCTATAACCTCATTATTTGCATGTTTGTCCTCCTATTAGAATGTGAGATACTTTAGGGTAGAGACAGTATTTTGGCCTTTCTTTAAGGAAGCCCTTAATCATTGTTGTTTGATTGAATGATTGTTCCTGTCAGTCATCCTGACTCTATGGTACTATATATATTTGCTAATTGGATAATCATGCTTTCCAAGTTTTCACACAAGTCAAGTGACAAAAACATTGAACAAAAAAGTGTAAAGAATAGAACTAATCATTTGACATTGCTGGCTTCCACAATTCCTCGGAGATTATTGAGAACAGTTCATTGACGTCATCCACGAATTCTTTTAGTATGTGATGGGGACTCCCTCTGGACATTTTTTGGCAATAGATTTGCTTAGGGTTGAAGGACTTGGAGTTTGGGGATCAGCAATCTCTTGTTCCTTGTGATAGCAGTTGGGGAGGGGACCCACAAAAGAGATCGGTTCACTTAGCCAGGAAGACCAGCCCACCCAATCTTTAAAAGGGATCGCTCTGCCTTCTACAGCTCTTTCCCTTCCAACATGCTGAGAATGGGAGGTGCTTTTTTTTTTACTTCCCAATGTGTGTGTGTGTGTGTGTGTGTGTGTGTGTGTGTAGGTGTGTCTCTCCTTTTTTGTAAACCTATGGCAGTTGGTTATATATGACAGCTAGCTCATGTGTTCATTTGGTGCTACTGAGTCAGGATCTCAAGGTCCTAGATGTGTAATTGCTTTCTGTTTCTTTCTTTGAACTTAGGTGACCACATGAAAATGCTGAGATCAATGTTTCCAGTCTTGGAAGTAACCTTGTAAATTCAAAAGTTTGAGAACTCCTGGGCTCGTTAGGCAGAGTTAACTAGCAGCAGAGGGAGGTTTTTTTTCCCACAACTATTCCCTCCTTAGAGAAGATTGATACCAACATGAGGAAAAATGCAGCCCTGACCTGACTTGCTGCAAGATATGGAACTTGAGGGGGTTGTTCATACAGTGCAAAACCAAGGTGAAGAGATATAACTACTGAACAGTCCTACAAGGTGTTTCATGCTTTGATGTTTTTAAATATCAATCCCCTGGGAACACATAAAAGCAATTATGGATAATTGTATCATCTTTTAAATTTTTTCAGTGCACTTTATAAGAATGTTTGTTTTGTTTTTATCAATTTTTGTGTTTGGAGGAAACAATTATCTTATACTTTATGACTACCTTCTACATCCTTTGGGGGAGACTCAAAATATGAATCAGATATAAGTTTTAATTGACTTTCCCTGTGGCTCTGAGGTAGGGTCACAAAGATATGAGAAAGGACCTGCTTCCTCCCTTTAGGGATCAGATTCCTCAAGGCTAAACCTGGTGGTACTTCCTTGAGTTCAGAGCATAGGCAACCTCAGTAGGAGACAATGTCCCAACATTGATGGGCCGTCAGCAATTCTCTTGTTTCCACTGTTACTTGTCTGGGCCAAGATACTGCTGGTGCACTTACCACTTTCTAACCCATTTTGTCTTAATTTGCCCTACAACATGCTTTCTCTCAGCTTTCCAGTCTGAAACTAATTTTCCTTGGTAGAGAAGAAAAAGAAAAATCAGAGTCAAGCAGCATGCCACTTTCTGCCTCAAATAACAGGTATTGCATTTACTTTTTTTCCAAACCACCTTTTATTGTTTTTTTTCCTTTAGAATTTTGTAAAAATTAATTTTAGGATTTGGCTGTCTAGGTAATATTGTAATGTTCCATAGGATTTAGAACTGGAAGATAATTTAGTGGCTATCTATAATAGCTCTTTATTTTGCTGATGAGGCCCAGAAAGGTTATGTCTTGTCCAAGGTCAGGCAGTGAGAAAATAGTGAATTTAGGATTTGAACAAAGCTTTCCTAACTCTAAATATAGTGTTCTTTTAGGGCATATGGGTGGTGCTGTGGACAGAGTCAAGTGATTATTTCTCTCTTATATTAATAACCCATTAATATCAGGGATCCAGGTTGTTTTTCCCTTTTATCTTTTCTCATCCTCTACCAGGCCAAATCAGCCTCTGAAGAAAAGGACTGACGAGGAGATTGGACATATCATTTTCCTCAATATTTTTAGAGATCCCAACCAATTGGGGAAGTTTAGTTCTGATGGAAGAGTAAAAAGTATCTAATCTAGGTAAATTCCTGCTCATTGTGTTCTATTTAGGCAAACTTGTATGGGTGGGGTAGGGTAGATCCATTGTCTAGATCAGGGATGGGGAACCTTGGGTCTTGAGGTCACATGTGGCCCTCTCAATCCTTATGTGCAGTCCTTTGACTGAATCCAAACTTGGACTGTACTTGAGGATCTAAAGGGCCACATGTGGCCTCGAGGCTGCAGGTTCCTGACCTCTGGTCAAGACTGTCTGAGGCTGGGGAGTGTTCTGTAACATAATCAAAGTCATGTTCCCCAGACTTTCAATAGAAAAGGCTCACTTCTCATAATATTATTCATTAGCTTATTAATTGTTAACCAAAGTTGATTACCACCTTTCATCCACTCTTCCAAGGGAATTTAAGTGTTGAGAGGCCTCCATGATTCATCTTTTGGTTTACAAGAGAAAGTTAAATGATCATACTTTTATTAATTATTCAGTAACCATAATTAATAAGATGACAAATTACTCAGAAACTTTCTCTTTAACTTTTTTATATATCACAGAGTGCTGGGCCTGTAATCAGGAAGATGAGTCTTTCTGAGTTTAAATCTGACCTCGGACACTTAATAGCTGTATGACCCTGGGCAGGTCACTTTACCCTGTTTACTTCAGTTTCCTCATCTGTAAAATGAGCTGGAGGAGGAAATGAAAAACCCAAGCAAAACTGCAACGGAGTAACAAAGAGTTGGATATGACTGAAACAACTCAACAAAAACAAAATGTTCTTTTTGATATAACACACTATCTCTCTGACATTTTGTTTTTAGTATGTTTTCTTGTGTTCTTC
This sequence comes from Petaurus breviceps papuanus, assembly GCF_028583685.1. Classification (NCBI taxonomy): domain Eukaryota; kingdom Metazoa; phylum Chordata; class Mammalia; order Diprotodontia; family Petauridae; genus Petaurus; species Petaurus breviceps. The sequence continues at coordinate 33,862,085 of NW_027185655.1, forward strand.
ACTTTTATAATTTTTAATATGACCAATAAAAATCCAAACTAATAGGAGAGCATGCTGTTTAGTCACATTTAAGTCTCTAGATATTACTCCATTTAAAAAGAAAGTCAACATCACTGAAAATTATGATAGAATTTTCTTTTTGAAAGCCTCTCATTCTTAGTAAACTGCCTTCCTTTTTATAGTTTTAGGTCATTATTATTTCTCTGTATTATTAACAGAAAGAGAAATTCCATTCAAAATAATGATATAATGTATGGAATATTTAGAATTCTTCCTACCAAAGCATCCAAGAATTATATAACACAACTACAAAACATTCTTTACAGAGATAAAAATAGACATGAATAAGTGGAAAGATATTAATTGCTCATTGGTGGACTGGGCCAGTAACATAAAAACGACAATGCCAATTTAGCTAATCAGTTCTACATCAATCATGGCACCAAAGGATTATTTTAGATAGGTAGAAAAAATTACCAAAATTCGACTGTAGGAAAAAAAGTTCAAGAATCTAAGGGGAAAAAATAAAGTAGAAAGAAATGATGCCTCATGGTCGCAGATAAAACATTTATGTATTTAGATGCTCCATGTATAGTAAATACATATTTTTTTTTACATTTGTCATCATGAGGGTACCATAGAGAATGTCAGAAGAATCAGAATTTAGCTTCCTGTATTTACTGGACAAGAGGAATTTTGCAATGACCTGTCAAGAATGCACTACATTTCTGATTTTACCTATATTAAGTATCTGGTATTAGTTTTTGAATTGCAGGTTGTCCTCTCTTTTAAAGGAGGAGATAAGATAGGAGGAATGTTCCTTTACACTCTAGTTTATTAGAGAGGCTGTGTTCCTTGAATGAATATGAGAGCTTCAATAAGAATTTTTTTAAAGAAGGATGTGAGGTAAATTGTAGTCTTTGTTGTAACCATCTAGAGGACTTGGTATTGTTTAAAAAATAGAGTTTAGAGGGGCCTCCAGGTGGTGCAGTGAGTAAGAGTGCTGGCCCTGCATCAGGAGAACCACATCGGTATCGGCCTCAAATACTTAGCACTCACACAAAAAATAACTGGCCGTGTAACCTTGAGCAAGTTACTTAACCCCCATTGCTTTAAAAAAAATAGTGTTTAATCAGTGGAATAGGTTAGGTATGCAAAATAAAGAGGCAGACTAACATAATAGCCTGGTATTTGATAAACTCAAATATTTCAAACACTGGGACAAAGATTCACTATTCAACAAAAAACTACTGGAAAAATTGGAAAACAGTGTTGCAGAAACTAGGCTTAGACCAATATTTCAAACCAAGTATCCATATTCTACAATAAGCTGCAAATGGATAGATGACATATAAAAAGTCAAACCATCAAAAAATTAGAGGAGTTAGTGAAGAAGCTCTTAAACCTATATCACTATGAATATGGGAAGACTTTATGTCCAAACAGGGGTTGCAGAATATCACAGAAAATAAAAGTCATGATTATGTAAAAGTGAAACATTTTTATTTATTTATTTAAATTTGTTTATTTTTAGTTTTCCACATTCATTTCCACAAGATTTTGAGTTACAAATTTTCTCCCTGTCTCTCCCTACTCCCATCCCAAAATAGTGATCCTACTGAATACTACTTCCCCCAATCTGTTCTCTCTCATATCCTCCCTCATCTCCACCCTCAACTTTTTAATAGGGCAAGATGCATTTCTATACCCCAATGCCTGTATATCTTATTTCCCAGTTGCATGTAAAAAGGCAAAATTTTTTAAATATTTGTTTTTAAAACTTTGAGTTCCAGATTTTATTTCCCTTTTTCCTTCCTCACCTACCCCCACTGGGAAGACAAGGAATTCAATATAGGATGTACATGTGTAGCTATGCAAAACATTTCCATAGTAGCTATATTATCAAAGACTAACTACAATTCCCTCCATGCTATCCCACCCCCCACTTATTCTATTTTCTCCTTTGACCCTGTCCTTTTTCAAAAGTGTTTGCTTCAAACTGTCTTCTGCCCCAATCTTCTCTCCCTTCTATCATCTCCCCTCTTATTCCCTTCCCCCCTATTTTCCTGTAGGGTAAGATACCCAATTGAGTATTTTATTCCTTCCTTAAGCCAAATTCAGTGAGAGTAAGGTTGACTCATTCCCTTTCACCTTCCTGCTCTTCCCCTCCATTGTAACAGTTTTCTCTTGACTCTTTTATGTGAGACAATTTACCTAATCTATCTCTCCCTTTCTCCTTCTCCCAATATATTCCTCTCTCATCTCTTAATTTTATTTTTTTAGATATTATCCTTTCCTATTCAACTCATCCTGTGCCCTCTGCCTATGTATACATGTATACATATATACATATACTCACATATGTATTTATACACACATACACCCTCCTATATAAACATATAAATGAATGGATACATATTATATATTTTTCCTTCAACTTTTCTCATACTGAGAAAAGTCTTATGAGTTACAAGTATAATTTTTCCATGTAGGAATGTAAATAGTTCAACTTTAATAAGTTCCTTACGGTTTCTTTTTCCTGTTTGCCTTCTCATGTTTCTCTTGCTTCTTGTATTTGAAAGTCAAATTTTCTGTTCAGCTCTGTTTTTTTTCATCAAGAATTCTTGAAAGTCCTCTATTTCATTGAATAGCCATATTTTAACTGGAAACATTATACTCCGTTTTGCTGGGTAGGTGATTCTTGGTTTTAGTCCTAGCTCCTTTGACCTCTGGAATATCATATTCCAAGCCCTTTGATCTTTGATCCCTTATTGTAGAAGTTGGTAGGTCTTGTGTTATCTTGATTGTGTTTCCTCAATACTCAAATTGTTTCTTCCTGACTGCTTGCAGTATTTTCTCCTTCACCTGGGAACTCTAGAATGTGGCTATTCTTTCAATTTCTATTTTGCCCTCTGGTTCTAGAATATCAGGGAAATTTTCCTTGAGAATTACTTGAAGGATGATTTCTAGGCTCTTTTTTTGATCATGGCTTTCAGGTAGTCCCATAATTTTAAAATTATCTCTCCTGAATCTATTTTCCAGGTCAGTGGTTTTTCCAATGAGATATTTCACATTGCCTTCTATTTTTTCATTTGTTTGGATCTGTTTTATAGTATCTTGATTTCTCATAAGGTCATTAGCTTCCATTTGCTCCAATCTAATTTTGAAGGAATTATTCTCTTCAGTGAGTTTTTTGAAATTCCTTTTCAATCTGACAAATTCAGCTTTTTAAGGCATTCTTCTCCTCATTGGCTTTTTGAGCCTCTTTTGCCATTTGAGTTAGTCTATTTTTTAAAGTGTTATTTTCTTCAGTTTTTGGGGAAGGTCTCCTTTAGCAGGCTGTTGACTCACTTTTCATGATTTTCTTGCATCATTCTCCTTTCTCTTCCAATTTTTTTTTCACTCCTCTTACTTGATTTTCAAAATCCTTCTTGAGCTCCTCCATGGCCTATAACCAGATCATATTTTTCTTGGAAGCTTTTGATGTGGGAGTTCTGACTTCATTGTCTTCCTCCCATTCCGTGTTTTGATCCTTTTTGGCCCCCTAAAATGAATGTACGGTCTGGTTGCACTTCCTCTGCTTGCCATCTTGCCAGACAATTACTTGACTTTTGAGCTCTTTGCCACAGTAGAACTCTGCTTCCAGAATGGATAGAGCTTTGTCCTGAATTGCTGGGGTTTTTGTAAATGTTACCAGAGGTCTGGGGAGGGCAGCCTCTCTACAGACACCATACTGGCACACTGGCATTTCTCACCCAGCACCACCGCCTAAGACAGCAACTGAGATCCAAGCAGGATAAAGCAAGAGCGATTACCCTCTGAATGGTTCCTTGGTCCCCCTACTACGTGAAGGCCAGGAACTCCAGAGGCAGCCATGTAGCAGTGGCTACATCCCCTGTTTCTCTGTCACCTCTCTCCCAAGGGCAGGGGCCAGATCACACTCTTAGTCACCTGGTTCCAACAGAGTTCTTCACTGACCTTTTACTTTCTCTTTGGTGTTTATGGATTGAGAAGTCTGGAAACCATCACAGCTGCTGGTGATTCACTCTCCTGAAGTCTTCTCTGGCCACTGCTTGTTGGGGCCACCCTGTGGCCAGAAACAGGTAGCCTCATGTGGGACTGTGCTGGGCTCCCAACTCCACATGATAAAACCTTCCTGTTGGCCTGCCAGGCTTCCTTCAATGGGAGATTTGTTTCTCTCTGTCACTTTGTGGGTTCCATAGCCTTAAAATTTGGTTAGAGTCATATTTTACAGGTATTGGAGGTGGTTGGGGGGGAGCTCATAGAATTTCCTGCTTTTATTCCACCATCTTAGCTGTGCCCCAAAATGAAATATCTTTAGACAATATAATGAATGCTATTAAAATTTAAGGGTAATTAGTCCTCTGGGACAAAATATTTGTAGCAAGCTTCTCTGATAAAAAGTATCTGAGCTGCATAATATATAAGGAACTGATTCAAGTATATAAAAACAGTAGCTATTATCCAATAGCCAAATGGTCATATGATATGAATAGGTATTTCTTCAAGAAAGAAGCTTGAGATATTAATGATCATATAAACACTAATATTTAGAAAAATGTAAAGTAAAATAACTATGAAGCTCCCACTCACCTATCAAATTGTCAAATAATAAAAGACGAAAATGAACAAACAGGTGTCCTAATATATTATTGGTGGCACTATGAATTGGTCCAATCATTCTTCAAAGTATTTTGGAACTATACCCAAAGAATTCCTCTGCTTGGTCAGAGATACCACTAATAGGCCTGTACTACTACAAAGAGATCTCATCTGATGGTAACTGTGGATGCACATTGCCATTCACTGAGCCACAGGAAGTTGCTTTTTCCTGAAAGGATCTAGCTCTCTCCTGTATGAGAGGGGCCTCACACCCAATATTCAAGTCACTGTTCAGAACACCTGACTCTTCCTTTTCTAGGTCACATTCTTCTACCTCAACTTTCCTACAAAGGTTAGAGATCCTCTCGATATCATTGCTCCTCTTTGGAAACAAAGGGTGAACAACAACAAGGGTTCTGCATGAGGGCTCCGCCCAGAAAGAAGGCCTCCTATGGCATGGGATAGGCGGTAAATCTGGTCACATATATTTCTTACACCTGTGCCTCATTACTATTATGGTCTAAGTTTAAGCCTACTCTCCCATGGATGCTGTGTGTATTTGTGGGAAGGAGTGAACCAGGTTTTTAGGAAGCTTTGTATTAAAGCTCTTTGTCATATTATCTGTGAGTAGTAGTAGCTGTCCTCTAGGGACCCAACCTGACAATTCAAACAGAAGTTGGGGAATGCTTCTTCTTCTTCTTCTTCTTCTTCTTCTTCTTCTTCTTCTTCTTCT
>NW_027185655.1:33867450-33906315 GCF_028583685.1 Petaurus breviceps papuanus
TCTTCTTCTTCTTCTTCTTCTTCTTCTTCTTCTTCTTCTTCTTCTTCCTCTCCTCCTCCTACTCTTCATTTTTTCTTCCTTCCTTCCTTCCCTTCTCTTTCTTTCTTTCTTTCTTTTTTCTTTCTTTCTTCTTCTTCTCCTCTTCCTCCTCTCCTCCTACTTCTTTTTCTTTCTCCTTCTTCTTCTCCTTCTATGACTTTGGAGGAGAGAGTGAGGTTGATGGCTCTGCACAGCTCTACCTCACTTAAATCCAATTAAAGCATACGTCAAGACATCATGCTCATGATGTATTTGGTCCTCTTTGAGAATGAAGGGTGAACAACAAAGTATTCTCTGCATCTTTTCATCCTTCTTTTTTTTAAAATTGCCTATTAAAAGTCTTCTATTCATTCAAGGAAAACTTCATTCTCCTTGATAACCTGGAGTGTAGAAAAACATCCTCCTGCAATTTTGTCTTCTCTGTAAGAAGGAAGAGCAACCTGCAATTTTCACATTGATAGATATTACTTGGCATATTGAATCATAAATATAGTGCATTCTTGATGGGCTACAACAAAATTCTCTTAGTTCGATATGCTTCCTGAAAGCTAAATCCTCGTTTCTTTGTCATTCTTCATGCTACTTCTAAACTCTCATGGTGGCAAATACTTGGCATGGCTAGGATAATAAACATGGCACATACTTGAGAAGCTGCTTCAAAATTCCCTGGCTTCCATGGATGATGGCTGTGAAGGCTTGCCTGGAAGCAGAACTGGTGTCTGGGAAGTCCTGCTACTCATAGGGTTTTCATATTTATCTTTCCATTGGTGACAGTTCACATCGGCAATTATTGTTGTTATTGGACCTTTTCTCCACAACAATGTGTTGGATGCCTTCTCCCTTCAGTGGATGGCTGGGGGGATTGATCTGGAAGCAGGTCTGACAGTTTGGGGAATAGTACTGTTTCCAAGGCTCTTGAGTTCAGGGTACTGAACTGTCCCCATCAGGGTGCAAGGGAAGACGGTGGTCAAATTGGTTATGATGGTTCAACTTGCCCTCCCATGTTACCTGCTGTTTCCTCCTCAGGGTTTCTTGCTGCTTTAGGCAGGTTGGCTCACTTGCCCTGTGAGTTAGAGTTACACTTGGTCGGAAGTTGGTAGGATGACAGGTCTCTTCTTTGCCTGGAGAGTTGCTTCCCCAGATGATGGTTTGAGAGCTGACATGCGCGTATGTAATCAATGCATGAAATGAAATTTTAAAATAAAGATTTCTTTGCTTAATTCAATGAAACCAGTGCCAGTGGTGGTGCTATGTGCTACATCAATGTGGGACTTGTTAATTACAATCTACTTTAGGAACTATGTGATGGGGAGAATGACAAATCATGGCCCAAGAAAACACAGGCCCATATGGCAAGCCATCTGCACTGCCCTCAAGCCTGTCTTGCTCAGCTGCAGCTGCAATTGTGTGTATAACCTCACTATGGGGCTACAGAAGGTTGTTGAACTAGCAGGAGTTCATTTTTGCTGTCTGAGGGGAATTCTTTGACATATTTTGGCTGCTTTCCACTGCAGGTGACAACCATTGAAATATAGCAGGCAGTCCTATGGCTATGAAAATGGTCTCCATGTGTCTTTCCTATGTTTAGCTTAGGTACACATTTGTTTGCCATGACTAAATGAGTTAATATATGCAAAGTGCTTTGCAAAACTTAAAGGTTTGTATAAATGTTAACTATCATCATTATTATTTAATAAAATAATATTATAATAATATATAACATACAATAATATTAATAATAATTTATTATTTTCCTAAGGACAAGTTAATATCTAACTATCTTGTTTAATTCTCATTTTATTTTGAGTTTTATGGAGAAAACTCAAGGCTATTCCAAAAAAGCAATTGTTCTAAGTGCACAACAAACACTTGTTGAACCAGTAGAGTTGAATTGGCAACTATTGTCATTAGAGAGAGTTAGTTTACTCTTGTATTCAGTTTAGTTATATTTGATTTGACTAGCATTAGTTAGGCCCTTGCTTTCTGTAAGGTAGAGAGATGGCACAGCATAGATAAAAAGCTGGTCTTAGAACTAAGATGACCTGGGTTCAAGTCTTCCTCTGACTGGAGCTGGTTGTATGACCACAGGTAAGTAATTTAACATCTCATTGTCCTATGTAATGTTCTAAGACTCTAAGTTGTGTGATATCTTCTGAGTAGAGGAATTTCTTTTTTTTTTTTTTAAGCAATCGGGGTTAAGTAACTTGCTCAAGGTTACATGGCCAGTTATTTCTGGGTGTGGTGCTGAGTATCTGAGCCCAGATTTGATCCCCAGGTCATCCTGACACTGGAGCTGGTGCTCTTACTTGCTGAACCACCTGGCCGCCCCTAAGCAATTGGGGTTAAGTAACTTGCTCAAAGTTACACAGCCAGTTATTTCTGGGTGTGGTGCTGAGTATCTGAGCCCAGATTTGATCCCCAGGTCATCCCGATGCTGGAGCCGGTGCTCTTACTCGCTGAGCCACCTGGCCACCCCTTAGAGGTATTTCTTCATGGATCATCTCCTTACACTGATAAAATCAAGGGTCTGGACCAAAACATTCCTTAAATAGACAACTGCAAGCTATGAACTTGTCTGTTCTGTTTGTCACCCATTCAAGACCACTGCTGGTGCAGGTTTCTGGCTAAAGCTACTCTGACCTGATTTACAATGACAAGAACTTTTATTTAGGTGAACTCCATTTCAATCAATCAACAAGTATCTATTAATCTTCTATTATGTTCTTGGGCATACAAATGCAATGAAACTTACATCTTAATGGAAAAAACAAGTACACACATGCACAAATAGATACATTGTATGTGCATGTGTATGTATATATGTATGTGTGTATGGATATATGTGCATGCACATATATATAGTACATATTATTATGTATGCATAATATATTTAAATCTATGCAAAATAATGGATAGGAGATAATTTAGAAGGGAAGACAGCATTTGGGGCGAGATCAGTAAAGTCTCCATGTAAAAGGTTCTATTTGGGCTGTGTCTGGTGAGGAGATAGGGACTGTAGGAAGTGGAGGTGAGAAGAGAAGGCCTTCCAGGCATAGGGGATAGCCAGTACAAAGGTACACAGAGAGAGAAGGACAGCTTGGTTGGATTGTAGAGTATGGGAAGGGGAGTGATATCAAATGAGGCAAGAAACATTGGTTAGGACCAAGGTTGTCAAATACTTTAAAAATCAAGGGAATTTATCTTTGATCATAGAGGCCAAGAAATGTACTCAGATACTTCGTTGGGATGTGTAGATCTGGGAGTCACCTCACAAAGATAATAGTTAAGCCCACGCAAACTGATACGGTGACCAAGAGAGAGTATAGATGGACAAAGGAAGAAGGTCCAAGGTAGAACCTTGGGAACACTCATCATTAGGGGTGTGGCACGAATGATGTCCCAGCAAGAGAGACTGAGAAGGTGTAGTTCCACAGGAGAAAAGCCAGGAAAGAAAAGCATCACAAAAGTCTGGACAAGCAAGAGCTCCAGGAATGGTCAACAGCGTCAAATGCAACAGGTAGGTTGAGAAAGATGAGGCCTGAGAAAAGATCTTCAGTTTTGGCAATGAAGAGGTTATTAGTAACTTTACAGAGAGAAGTTTCAGTTGAATTCTATGAGGTCAGGAGTCAGATTGCAAAGGGTTAAGGAGTGAGTGAAAAACCAGTAAGTAGAGTCAGTGAGTATAGATGGCTTTTTAAAGGATTTTGGCTGAGAAAGGAAGGAGAGATACAGGAGGATTGATTTAAGGGAATGTGAAGCAATGAAATAAAGAGATTAGGGAGCAATCAGAGTATTTCCTTACTAAAGTAAAGCCCCAATTGAAGTTACATAATTGGATAGCATGAATTTATAATGTTTCAAGTCAGTCTGGTTAGGTTCCCTCCTCTAGCTGTATTCCAGTAGCTTTGGCATAGCAACCAAGGTGTCCAATAGTAAGAATAATTCAGGAATGAGCTTTGGCAAGGGATGAGTGGTAACAGGGCACCGGGGCAAATCTATCATGAGTAGAGGACATTTCGGGGTTGAAGTGGTTAATTATGAGATCAAGATTAGAAAGAAAGGGAAGTAGCAAAGAGAAGATGGTGGAGTATAGGCAGCAAGTCAGCTGAACTCTCCCAACATTCCCCCCCCCCCAATTTAAAAAACACATTAAATTGAATTCTGGAGTGGCAGAACTAACAAAAGACCAGGATAAGACTATTTTCAGGATAAGACAACTTAGGAGGTCAGCAGGAGAGGTCTGTGACACCAAGTTGGAAGCTGATCTAGAATAGCCTGGAGGCCACATAATGGCAACACCGACAGCAGGCCTTGGAGGTGGCTGAGCAAGTGGCAGAAGCAGCTTCAAGAGTTTTTAGTCCATAGATGGTAAGGGTCAGACAAGATTACAAGGGATTCTTTGCTGGCAGCAGGGGTAAAACCTTGTTGTATTGCCCATATATAGTTCCAGGTTAAAGAGGAGTATTAGCACTTACCGCTAAAGGGTAGCAGGAGCCCTGGTCACAACTACAGGTTTGAGAAGACAGCTTGTGGTTGGTCACAAGGGAGCAGGGTCCTGTTTTAGTTCCAAGGCAGAAAGGAGCGCTAGCACTTGTGGCTGCAGTACAGAAAGTTTCTTCTTGGGTAAAGAGCAGAGTACAGACTAGGAGAGCATTGACCACACAATTCTATGCATAATACTACCTTGGAACCATTAAAAACTTTCAGACTCCTAAAACTCTGAAAATAGCAGCACCAAAAACCCCCCAAACAAAACGAAACAAATCCTGAAACCTGGGACAGTGTCCTCCCCACCCAGGGAGGAAAGCCCAACTTTAACATAAAATTAAGAAGTTAAAATAAAGTTAAAATTCAATAAATAGTCTGGAAAGATGAGTAAATCACAAAAAAAGAGCCTGACCATAAAAAGCACAATCAAAACATAAACTCAGAAGGCAATGTTGTTAAAATAACTGTAAGCAAAGGCTCAAAATTGTGAATCAAACAAAAGCCCAACAAGAACTTCTGAAATGACTTGAAAAGAATTCAAACAACAAGTTAGATGAAGGAAACATTGGGGAAAGAAATGAGAGTGAGGTAAGAAAGTTATGAAAAGAGAGTCAACAGTTTAGAAAAAGAGGCATAAAAATACTGATGAAAATAAGACTTTAAAAAGCAGAAATGGGTAACTGGAGCATAATGACTCCATGAGGCACCAAGAAACAACAAAAACAGAGTCAAAAGACTGAAAAAAATGGAATAAAATGTGAAATATATCATTGGAAAAATAACTGACTAGAAAAATAGATTGAGGAGAGATAATTTAAGGATTATTGGACTACCTGAAAACAAAGGTAAAAAAGAACCTATAAATAATTTTAAAAGAAATTATAAAGGAAAAATCCCCCAGATATCCAAGAACCAGAGAGTAAAATAAAACATGAAAAAATTCACTGATCCCCTTCTAAAAGAGATCTCCAAATGAAAACTCCCAGGAATATTATAACCAAATTCCAGAGCACCCATGTCAAAGAGAAAATATTGCAAGTAGTCAGAAAGAAACAATTGAAATATCATGGAGACAGTCATGTGTAGCAGATTGCATTTAAAGGGAGCAGAGGGCTTAGAGTATCATATGGAAGGCAAAGGAACTAGGATTATAAGCAAGAATAACACGCCCAGCAAAACTGAGTATATTTCTTCAGGGAAAAAATGGATATTTAATGAAATAGAGAATTTTCAAGCATTCTTGATGAAAAGACCAGAGCTGAATAGAAAATTTGACATTTAAACACAATACCCAAGAGAAACATAAAAAAGTAAACATGAAAGAAAAGTCATAAGGGACTTAATGTGGTTAAATTGTTTACATTTCTGTATGGGAAAGATACTTGTAACTCCTAAGAACTTTATCATTATTAGATCAGTTCAAAGGAGTATAAAAAGACATTGGACATATGTGAGTTGACTATGAGGGACTGACATAAAAAATAAGGGTCAAGGATGAGGGATGCACTGGGAGAAGGAGGAAAGGAGAGGAAGAATAGAGAAATTGTATCACATAAAAGAGGTGCACAAGAAAATGGGGAAGGAAATGGAGGGATGGTGAGCAATGCTTGAACTTCACTCTCATTGGAATTGGTTCAGAGGAAATAATATTCACTCTCAGTTGGGTATAGACATCTATGTTACTCAACAGAGAAGAAGAATGAGAAATGGATAAGAGAAAGGGAGAGGTGATAGAAAGGAGTGTGAATTAAGGAAGGAAAATTTTTTTGAGGAGGCACAGGATAAAAAGAGAGAAGGATAAATAGTAGATAATAGGATGGAGGAAAATATACAGTTAGTAATCATAACTATAAATGGAAATAGAATGAGCTCACCCATAAAACAGAAACAGATAGCATGTATTAGAAAATAGAATCTAAGAGTACACTGTTTTAAAGAAACACACTTGAAACAGAAAGACACAGAGAGTAAAAATAAGGGACCAGAGGAGAATCTATCATGGTTTGGATGGAGAAGGCAGGGGTAGCAAACATGATCTCAGACAAAGCGAAAGCAAAACTGGACTTAATTAGAAGAGATAATCAGGGAAACTACATTTAAATGAAAAGTACCATTGACAATAAAGTAATGTCAATACTGGGCATATATTCACCAAATGGCATAGCATTCTGGAGAGCCACTATGATCTGGTTCACTGGAGAAGTTACTGAGTGATGGTCGAAATGACAATCGGAAGCAAGATGTATTCTGATTCCTTGCTAGGATCAGGGTGTCAGGTATGTGAATGAAGGTACAGCTAGTGATGGAGATGATGGTCAAGGATACATTGTTATCAAAGCACAGACAGGTGTCAGTGATATTTAGTAAATGGAAGGAATGTAAGAGATTGATGTTCAGAACAGAGGGAAGTTTGTACACTATGGAACAGGAATTCCAAGAGGGGACAGTAGAAGCAGTGGACAGTTGGAATGGACATGTATGAGGTAGGATTGAGGAAAATGGAGATAGAGTCATAGTTTGGCTTGGTGGAAGTTTTCTCCTGTGTGACTGGTGATTAGACATGGAAAGAGGGGACAAGCGGTGGAAGACCACTACCTAAAAGTGTCTAAAAGAGCTTTTAGAATAGTAGATCATAGTAGATGATATTCACAAATAAAGTCTTACATTCTCTAATAGGTATTGGTAATATTCAAGGTTTGGGTATAAGCCTTTAGTCACTGTCTCCTGGTAGTCTTTTTTTTTTTTTGGTGGAGGGAAGTGTAGTAGTAATGGGAATTTGAAGATTTTCCCTGCCCCTTATTAGGTCTAAGGAAATTTGAAGATCTTTCCTGCTTTGAAGATCTTCCTTGAGGGGCGGCCAGGTGGCTCAGCGAGTAAGAGCACCGTCTTCAGTGTTGGGATGACCTGGATCAAATCCGAGCTCAGATACTCAGCACCACACCCAAAAATAACTGGCCATGTAACCTTGAGCAAGTTACTTAACCCTGATTGCTTAAAAAAAACCCCTCAGAACTGAATTAATCTTGTTGGGGTGGCCAGGTAGCACAGAGAGTAAGAGCACCGGCTCCAGTGTTGAGAAGACCTGGAGATCGAATCCCAGGCTCTGACACTTGGCACCCACCCAGAAACACCTGGCCGTGTAACCTTGAGCAAGTTACTTAACCCCAATTGCTTAGGGGCAGCCAGGTGGCTCAGCGAGTAAGAGCACCAGTTCCAGTGTCGGAATGACCTGGATCAAATCTGGGCTCAGATACTCAGCACCACACCCAGAAATAACTGGCCGGTGTAATCTTGAGCGAGTTACTTAACCCCAATTGCTTAAAAAAAAAGATCTTCCTTACCCTTTAATAGGCCAAATGTAATCACATGGAGCCTGTGGTGGGAGACGTTTGCTGAACGGGTGGATCAGGAAGCTGGGAGTGAGAGCAGGTAGACAGAGGGAAAAGAGAAGACACAGGCAAGGAGAAGGTTAAAGGATGATGTGGCTCCTTGCTGTGTTATGGTGTATTAACTTCTTTGTTGTTATGATGGGTTTGACTTTTTGGTGTTAGGATTTGGCTTTCTGGTGTCTGAATAAATGTTTTTCTTCTTTCTTCTATATAGAGAGTCTGTTACATTTTGCAATTCAGACTTATACCAGCATATTCATAGTTGCCCTCAGCATTGCGAATATTGTCTTGGCACTATAGGAGGTCATGGCAATGTTGCTTCAGTCAGGCCTCCTTTTGCTCCCCAGGAGTACTGGTTCTGGGTCGGTTCAGATCTGTTATTATTCCTCCTCAAGAATGACTGGAGGATGGATAGGGCAAGGGAGTGGGTGGTGATGCTAATATAGCTGGTTGGGTTGGCAGACTATGTTGGCCTTGGTCTAGATCTTTGGGCTGCTCTGTCATGTTGCTGGAACTACTCTTACCAATTCCTTCCCTTCCAGTTGGCATTTTTGGCTGATCTGGGGGGTGACCAAGGATGGTGGTACTGCCTGGGGATGGGGAACTATGTGAAGATGGTGTGTGTCTCAGATGTACAAATAACTCATAGTCACAGTTAGAAAACCAGAGATTTATAAGGACTCATGAAAGATCATTTAGTACAAACTTTTTTATATTTCAGACAAGGGAAATTATACCCTGGATGATTAAAGAAACTAGTCTATATTTTGCCCTGCTTGAAAATCACAGGTTTTTCGCAAGATTTACAGATGGAAAGTCTCTTAGAAATCATTTACCCCAATCTCCCTCCTTTTCCAGATGAGGAAAGTGAGACTCAAAGAAATGAAGTGGATTTTTTAGGGTTTCCTTTGTAATAAGTAACAGCCAGGGTTTGAACCAAGTTTCTCATCTTCAAAATCTCATTATTCTTTCATCTAATGGCCTTGAATGGTGTACCAGGGGCACTGACTGGAAGAGTCCAGGGGCCTGGATTCTAATGGATTCTTAATTCTAATTCTACTTCCACTAACTAACAATGTGGCTGGGGGAACATTACTCCATCATTCTTACTTATCTTCAATTTCTCCATCTGTAAAACAAGAAGGTTCAATTTGTCCCTTGTCACACCAACATTCTACATTTCTCTAACTCTTCTCTCCATGATGTTATCAAGTTTTAAGCACATTTTTTCACTTTGCACTTGATCTCTTGGTATATCCAGTGAAGGGTGTCAGAGATTTCATTTTGGCCCCTTCTGTTTCCTCTTTATCTTCTCTACTCCAAGACTGAGTTTGATTGCCAAATTCAATAATTGCCTTCATAACTATTTTGCATATTTTTCCTAAAGTCCTGCTTCACATATGTTTCCCTAAATGTCTGTGTATGTTTTCTTTTAATGAGTTTATTCATTTTGGAAGCAAATGATCATCTGACCTCAACTTTATTGGGCAGGCCAGGACACAATCAGAAGCCCTCTTGTTTTCCCAACTCAACAGGGTTCAAGTGCAAAAGGAGGATAGAGAGAACCTTTCCAGACCATGCCCGTGATCAATGTGAAGACCTAAAATGCTGATAGCCGCTTAAAGGAGAACTATTCCCTGGGCCTGGTTCATTTGAAGAAGAAATCTGTGGCGTGGATTCCAGCACTTGGGAATTTTGTGATGACAAGAGCAGATGGAAAAGCAGGCTGAGCTGAAAGAAATCACTGGGACCACTTATTATGCCAGGAAATATGTGCATGAATTTAGACAAAGACTGTTGATCTTGAATTGACCTTAGTAACCATTTTTAGTCCTGTCGATAAGATCATCATGAAATTCATTACAGAGTCAAATAACCTTTTCATGCTTATCCTAAATAAGTTTATTTTTTTTGGGAGGGGGTAGGAGGAGAAGGAATTATCATCCATGTCTAAAGAAAGATTTCCAAGGCAGATAGTTCTTCTATGCAACTTGTTCATGATCCATCGATCAGTAGAATAGAAGACCCTTAAAGGCAAGAAACATTGTTCATTTTGTAGTTGTTGCTTGTTTCTTTGCTTTTATCCTCACTTCTATTGTAATATCTTGCATATAGTAGGTGCTAAATCAATGCTTGTTGGATTGGTTTGAATATTTAGGTTAGAAATGAAGAGAAACTTTTTATCTACCAGGGTGAAGCCACAAATCAAGTTCATTAATTGAAGACTGTGGAGACTTGTTTTCAGGATACTTTTCATACTTAAATGAACAACCTTTTTTTTCTGTATCTTTGTCTGAAAGGTAAGTTAGGTGATTTTTTTGAGAGCCCTTTCCTTAGGGTTCTAATATCTTTCTCTATACCTGTATGATTTGCTTGTGAAACTTTGTGTTAAATTAGAAAGTTTAGTAGGAAGATTTAAAAGAAGATTTAAATGTTTGAGGCAGCTAGGTGATGCAGTTGGATAGTGCTCAAGTCTTGGAGTTATGAAGACTCCTCTTCCTGAGTTAAAATCTGGCCTCAGACACTTCTTAGCTGTGTGACCCTGGGCAAGTCACTTAACCCTGTTTGCCTCCATTTCCTCATCTGTAAAATGATCTGGAGGAGGAAAAGGCAAACCACTCCAATATTTTTGCCAAGAAGATCCCAAAAGAAGTCACAAAGAGAGTCAGACACAACTGAAAAATGAAAAATTTAAAGAAAAAATAACAAAAACAATTTAAATGTTTAAGCATACATCAATTATTCACATATTGCTTCATAAACTTGCCTGAAATCCACCAATATGGCAAATTAGCACCTTTTAGTCAAAATCCCAGGCAGGGTGAAAAGAAGGCTTAGAATGGGTTTCAGCCTTTTACAGATTGCAAAAATCTGTTGTGCTTTCAAAATGTGCTCTGCAAAAGAAACCATTTTGTTCTCAAAAATATGATTGAGAACATTAAGGTAAGTTAGTCTTCAATAGGGAAACTTTCATATCAAATCAGCTTTTATAATATTGATGATGATTACTGTTTTCCACTATTTTGACATTTCACTCTGCTTAGAAAAATTGAATAGAACAAGTCCAAGTCCCTGCACCTGGGTTTACACAGTTTGGCACTTAAATCGTCTTTACCAGATGCTTTTCTAGCTTCAGTTTAGCAAAGATATCTTTAACTCCTCTTTGGTGACTATTTTGTGCTCATCTTGAGCCCGTTCAAAACCTGAAAAAGAAGGAGAAATTCCACTGAGCAAAGCAATACCATCACTTACTCATTTTCTAAGCTGTCAGCAAGTATTTATTAAGAAACTAAAATATTTATTGATAGAGTCTTTGGTTTCTTATATTATGTTTAGATATTTTATACTTTTTAGAGGAAGATTTTTCACATCTGTCTCAATTTTCAACATGAATTTATCTCAGTCTTCCCTAGTCATCCTCCCTAGTGATGCTCTCAGGTTTCCTTGAATGTTTTACTTTGTGTGTTCCCATGTTAGAATTTTCTTTTTTTCCTGCCCTGACTCTGTGTTAAATGACCTACTGTATTCCTTCTATTTGTAGTCTTAAATTCCTTTTTTTCTTCTCTGTTAGCCTGTAATCTTGTTTGGAGCAAAAACTATTTTGTGTATCTTTTCTTTGTATCTCGAGAGCTTAGCATAGTGACTAGCACATGGCAGGTAATTAATAAATATTTTTGACTATTGGACTGACATTCATCATGTATGATAATTCTGTTTATTTTAGCTGAAGTCTAAAAACAATTTCCCAAATTAAATATAGGTCAGTAAATCCACTCATCATCAACTGGTGACATATCAGCCCCTGAATAGTGGCTGTTATTGGCTTGCCAAAAGGTGACAGATTCCATCCCATACAAATCATTAAAAAACACATGTTGAGGAAATGTTTGTTTCTTCTTTATCACTTAGTCCCCATCTCCAAAGTGTAAATTAAATGGCAACAATGCTAGTTGTCATAAATTTGGGGGTGGGTGGGAATTAGAATGGGGAAGCGGTAATGATGTCAACTTTATATTAGCATTTCAGATTAATTAGTGACGAACCATCAAGTTATAGAGTAATATGGAAAATGGGGAATTTCACTTCCATTCCACCTTATATTAGACAACTTCTATGAATGTCAACCACCATTTTTATGTCTCCCTGTTTTATGCCTTCCTGAATATTGACAATCAGAGGTTCATTGAACAAGTTTAATCACTGTCTGTGCATCTATCAAGAAATCTTATATGACAGTAACGTGAACAAACTTATTGGAAAGCAGCTTGTACAAGATGCATTTTGCTGTGTCCAATACTTTTTGTAGTATGTGATTTCAAAAGTATTTCCAATAGAATATAATTAACTTGACATAAACCCATGCACAGTTTTTCTTTTTTTTTTTTTTGTTTTGAGATTGGGTTTACCTATCTCACTTGAGGTGGAAGTGTATCAATCACTGACTGACCAATTCTACTGCTGATCTAAATGGAAGATTTAACATGCTCTGTTTCTTAACTCAGATATTTTTCCATCCTCACTAGGTAGCCTAGTGGTGCCCCTGCTACCCAGAGGCTCACCGTGTTGGTGTTGGACTTAGGGTAGACCCAGATCGACTTTAGACCTCCTGCCACTTTGAACTCCCAAACTTCAGAGACCAACTGTCCTTAGATTCCCTAAATTTTAGGGATTTATAGGCAAGTGCCATCATGCCTGAGTATTTTTCTGTTATCTTTGGATCCTTGGAAGCTAGTACCTTGCCATGTACAGAGCAGGTGCTAATAAATTTTTTGAATATCAAATGGCAAATAATTAAAAAGAACATATTTGGGTTTTGAATCCACCTTGTGCCTATATTTAATAAGAGCTTCTTCTAATATTCTAGATTTATAGTATTTTAAATGAAATAATGAAATGATCTGTCAAAAATGATTCATTAAGCACTTAGTATGTACCAAGAACTGTTTTAAGCACTGGGTAAAGAAGTAAAAAAAAACAACAACCATGACCAAAACCATATCCTTCCTATTCTAAAAATAGTGACAAACATGTAAAAACTAAAATAACTAGATACACATAAGATAAATAGAGTCGATGAGAAGAAATCTCTGAGGGAAGACACTAGCAAGGGGCTGACAGGGAGGAGGATACTAGAAAGGCTTCCTGCAGGAAGCAAGATTTAAGCTGAGACTTGAAGGAATCCAGGGAACTCAGGAGACAGAGGTGAGAAGGAAAAGTAGTTGAGGCATGGGGGAACAGCCACTATATCAGTGACCCAAAGATGTAAGATGGAGTGTTCTGTGCAAAGGATGGCAAATAAGCCAATGAATCTGGTTCATAGAGTATGGGGGGGGAGTAGTAAAAGGAAAGGAGCCATCTGTAGTATTTTCCACATCTGAATTTTCCATTCAATTCATCTCTCCTGCCCACATCATGACATAGATTTATTAAGCACCTGAAATACATGTAAAAGATTTCTTTGTTTCATATATGTTATGTTAGCTCATCTTATATTTTTAGAGGAAGAATTTTCACATCGGTCTCGATTCACAGAATGAATACTTATTCTACTCTTCACTAGAAAACTTCCCAAATTACCTTTTCAATTTTTTTTTTTGGGGGGGGATGGTGGAGTGGAAAACACACTGGATCTGTGAGAGCTAGTACATAGGTTTGAATGACAATTCTGCTACTTACTATTGGTTATGAGCTTTGGCAATTCACTTGATCCCTCTGGGCCTCAGTTTCATTTCCTGTACAAAGAGGAAGTTAACCTAGAAGTCTGATCAGTTCTAGGCGCCACGTTTTGGAAGGGTAATGATCAGCTGGAGGATATCAGAAGACAAACAAGATAGCTAAGGGCCTTAGGTTCATACTTAAGACTGGATGAAGAAATTGGAGATATCTAGTTTTAAGAAGTGAAGAATGAGGGAAGACATGATAACCTTTTTTTTTTTAAACACTTGGAGAGTCCTCATAGAAGAGATAGCAATAAGCAGAAGTTACAATGAAACCAGCTTAGGTTCAATGTTAGGGAAAATCCTTCCTACAAATGAATAATCCAAATATGGTATGGGATGCCTCAGAATTGAGTAGGAAGCGTTCACTAATTAAAGAGTAAAGACTGCACGATCACTTTGGCAGTTTGATACACACATATACACATGTGTATATATTTACACACATATATACATACATGTACACCTATGTACGTATGTATGTATATTTGGGGTGGGGTTGTATGATTTGTACTAAAACAGGGATTTTTTACCTGGAGTCCATAGACTTGTATAGGGAAAAATCATATCGTTATTTTTCTTAACCCCTAAAGGAAACTTAGTGTCTCTTTCAATTAGGAATGTAGTGAACAAACATTCTTCTGAGAAGACAGTTGGTTTCAGTAGACTGATAAAAGGGCCCATGTCACAATAATGGTTGAGCACTTGGATTATATTAATAGGATCCATTTCACCTTTGAATTACGGAGATCTCTGTGATCCTTTCTGGCTCTAAATTTGTGATTTTATGACATAAATTACTCACACTTCGATCTGACAAAAATACCAAATAGAGTAGAATTGTCTCCCTTCTGTCTGTACCCTTCTTTCTATATTACTCATTTTCCTAGTTGATCTGAGCCAGAAAATATGATTAGGAGGGATTTTTGCCCATCCTTTAAGTAAAAGGTCACTTCTGGTGGTTGATAATATGATCAGGGATGGAGAAGGGGCAGTTCCAATTACTAAAGTACTTTGGGATGGAGACCTCCTCTCGAACTTTCTTTTCTTCCAATGGGCTGCATGTGGAACATATTGATAAAGGAGGTACACGCGTAACAATAATTAAAAATCAAACTGAGATGTTCTATAGACCATTCACAAAGGTACCCACCAGTCTGTTAGAGTCAATCAATGACACAAATAATTCCCATCATTATTCTGTGACTTTGGTTAAAGCTAAATATCAACCTTGACATTTAGGGTTCCCGTATCAGGAAAAAAAAAAGCTGTTGGCATCTTGTTTTCTTAAACCTTGCTGACATAAGACTGCCAAATTGAGGCAGCTAGGGGGATGGATGAATAGTCCAGTTGCATGTGCATTGTCTCCCCCCTGCCTAAACTTCACAATATTGTTTCTCTTGGCTAATCTGATGGATTCCTGTAAAGTTTACCATAATTGAGGGAATACTCCGGCCCCAAAGCAAACCTGAGCTCAGCTTCCATGTCAAGGAACACTGGTCTTTGGCCTCTCATGGAGGCGGTCTGCTTGGTTCCCAAGGGAAGGGAGTATCCTGTCTTTCTTAATAATGAGGCATAAAGATGATTCCAGATGAGAATTGGCAGTCTCCACAGTCTCCAAAGAGATTGTAGCCTAGTCCTCAGATAAATACACCTCCTCTTGTATTGAGCTTCTAAGAGGTCTCAACAGACTATAAAATAGTCAATTCCAAGTTTTGGTTAACTTCTGAAGAATGATCAGGGGTCAAGTGTCATTGGATTAATAGCAATCTTGCGTATAGCTTTCAAAAATTATTAGACTTGCAAAATTATTAGGCGGAAATATTTTGCATTGCTTACTAACACTGAACATGAGCCCCACCTTCTTTCCCCTCAGCAAATAGTTATGTTCTTTTACATGCGAATGAGCTATGAGGATTCAAACTGCAGTATGTAGCACATAGGTGAATACTCTCAGGGATGTTGAATTGCATGGCAGTTATACAAAGGGGAATAGAAAACTGACAATATATTATTAGGAGTTTATTAATATGCCATTAGCCAATTGCCCTGATTTACTTTAAGCCCAGGCTATGTGAGAGTAATGATCATCTTAAACCCTACTTTGTGGTCTTTCCAGTGGTGCCAATGAGGAATAGTCTAGAGAATGGTATTTTTGATTTCTTATCCACTTATTTCTTATCCACAATCTTATTCTTAATTCTTGCCTCTTTGGGCTACAGAAATATTTAGTAATAGCAGTGAAAGTATTTCTGCATTTAAGATGCCCATTGATGGAAGAATACTTAAACTAATTGTGGTGCATAAATGTAATGGAGTAAGATATGATTAATACAAAGAATTTGCAGAAGCACAGGAAGACTTATGTGAACTGATACAAAGTGAAGTAAGCAGAACCAGGAAAACAATATACACAATGGCTAAAACAATGTAAATGGAGAGAATGACAATAAGAAGAAACAATATGTATGCTATGTGATTATTATGCCTAAGACCCCAACAAAGATTTTAGGAGAGGTCCTCCCTCTCTTCTTTGCAAAGGTGAGAGATAATGTAATGGGCATGAAACAGTACTTATACTGTTAGACACAACTGATGTGTTGATTAGTTTTTATGGATTGCTGTCCTCAACCCCACCTTCCTTCTTAGTCTCACAAAGGATAACTCTCTGGTCAGGGAAGAGGAGGGAAGAAAAGAAAGAAACATACATTTATTAAGTACCTACTATGTGTCAGGTACTATGCTAAGGACTTTACAGATACCATCTCATTTGATATGCACAACAACCCTGAGAAGTAGGGGCTAATATTACCCCCCCCCACACACACACACATTTTACAGTTGAAGCAACTGAGGCAGAAATAAGTTTAAGTGACTTGCCCATCTTCAAAAATAAAGATGATATGAAAACTAATAACATGACAAATATTTTTAAAAGTTCTCTTACTTTTGTCTGACACAGATTATATAATTCAAGTTTCTCAGGCTCTAATGAATAATAAATATGAAAGAGAATGAAGTAGTTGGAGGTATTAACAAACAGAGCCAACATGAACAGACAGAGAAATAAGCTATAGCCTCTAGTCTGGCTATTTCCACCTCGCTATATTGAAGAGATGGTGGCACTAATATTCATAATAGTGGGGCCATATCAGGGACATATTGACTCTTTTTTTTTCTTTTTCTTTTTTTTAAGCAATCAGAGTTAAGTAACTTGCTCAAGGTTACATGGCCAGTTATTATTTCTGGGTGTGGTGCTGAGCCCGGATTTGATCCAGGTCATCCCGACACTGGAGCTGGTGCTCTTACTCACTGATCCATCTGGCTGCCCCTAAGCAATTGGGGTTAAGTAACTTGCTCAAGGTCACATGGCCAGGTGTTTCTGGGTGGGTGCTAAGACATATTGATTCTTGAAGATTCCAGGTGATCTGGGCAGAATCTTCCCCAACAACATTCTTATCAGGAGTGGAGCAAAAGAAGAAATAGCAGCTCTGACTTGGCTTTACAGACTGATTTCATCCAATGAGTCAATGACAACTGATACTCTAATAACAAACATCGATATCACGATTAAGGTTTTCAGAGTGCTATACATAGATAATCTCATCTGATCTGATCTAACTTCTAACTGGGGCTTACTCAGAATGACACAGGCAGAAAACAGCAGAGGTCAGATTTGAACCTAAGTCCACTGGCTTAATACTGCAGCTCTGGATGATTTCTCTTTTGTTCTGGATTCCTCAAACACAATCTCTAGAAAAAATGGGTACTTAATTAGATATTGCACTATTCCATGTGTTATAGTTTCATCTTCTCACTTTATGCATTGCATATCAGTAGAGTTTGTATCAAATTTTGCTACCTCTAACAGCAAATAAAATGATACACAGAAAATATTTTTGATTCATTATTTTCTGTTCTACTAAATTAAAAAATATCCTTCTTTTGCAAAACAGAGCTTCAGGAGATGACTCCTTGACCAGTACTTAAGTAAATCATTTTATATACATTACAGCACTCTATAGTTATTATTAACCTATTAATCAACTAGTTTGCATTTGTGCTGCTTTTACTGCACTCTGTTTTAGCCTGTTCAGTCTCTCTTATGAAAGACTGTGTCAGAATTCTAAGGACATTTCCATCTCTTCTTTTCCAAGTTTCCAAATAAAAGACAAAAGGAGGAGTGAAACTACAAGCACCCCTTTTATACTCTGATTTCAGGGATCTCTCAATTGTACTCTTTGATTATGGTTATAACTAAAATTATTAAAAGCAATTACATTCCCTTGAAGTTTTAAACAGTGTACATTTTTTCCTAGAAATTGGCTAAGGTAAGAACTTGTGTCCCAAGACAGTCTATTCAGTTATGTTTGCATTTGAAGCATCTACTGGGTCATGCCATGATGGTAATGATGTCAATAATCATAACTTATCATATAATATAATTACTAATAACATCACTATAGTTCTTTATTTCAGTAATAATGAAACCATCCCAATACAAGGGTTAAGGAAATTCATGCATAGTGTCAGAATCACCATGGCCTGAACCTTAGCTACAGGGAGAACATGGGTCACAAAGGTTGTCAAAGAGAGTGTGCAGTTTTTGGTGGAGTTGTGAACTGATCCAACCATTTTGGAAAGCAATTTGGAACTATGCTGAAAGGGCTATGAAACTTTGACCCAGCAATGCCATGTCTAGGGTTTTATGACAAAGAGATCATAAAAATGGGAAAAGGGCCCACATGTACAAAAATATTTATAGAAGCTCTTTTTGTGGTGGCCAAGAATTGGAAATTGAGGGAATGCCCATCAGTTGGGGAATGGCTGAACAAATTGTGGTATATGAACGTAATGGAATACTATTGTGCTATAAGAAATGATGAGCAGGTGGCCTTCAGAAAAACCTGGAAAGACTTATATGAACTGATGCTGAGTGAAGTGAGCTGAACAAGGAGAATATTGTAAACAGTTAAAGTCACATTGTGCAATGACTAACTTTGATAGATTTGGCTTTTCTCAGCAATGCAAAGTTCTAGGGCAACTAAAGACTCATGATGGAAAATGCTATCCACATCCAGAGAGTTACAGAGTCTGAATGCAGATGAAAGCATACTACTTCTCTCTTTTTTTTTGTTTTGTTTCTTTCTCATAGTTCATTCCATTGGCTCTAATTCTTCTTTGCAAAATGACTAATGTGAAAATATGTTTAATGTGAATGTATATGTAGAGTCTATATTGGATTACATGTCATCTTTGGGAGGAAGGCAGGAGGGAAGGGGAGAAAATTTGGAACTGAGAAGTTTGTGGAACGGAATGTTGTAAACTAAAAATAAATTAATTAATTTAAAAATAATTTTTAAAAAGGTATTTTTTAATCCTCCTTCCCTGGGAATTGATCCAACCAAATACCCCCAAGGAATCCCAAGTTTATCATAGCAGAAGCTCCAGTTTGGCCCAAAGAAATGTTCCTTCTTACCCTTGAATGTATGGATACCAAAGCCTCCTGATTTTATCCTTCTGGGAAGCAGATCTACTTTTTAATGCCAACAGAGGTCTTACCAGATGTGAGGCTTTATCATTTTTCATCCAAGTTCTTACTATTTTCCTAGGTGCTAGAGATACAATGGCAATCCTAGCCTCTACCCTCAGTGAACCTACATCCTAGTAGAAGATTAGTCTTCCTGGCTACAGGACCTGTCCTCTATCCACTGCACCATTTAGATGCCCCAAGCACAGAGTACATTTTTAATAAATATTTATTCCCTTCCCTCCCCCCATCTTGACCTCATAATTTCTTCCCTGGAAAGATATTCCTACAACAAAACCAGAAAGACCTGAGGTTTTCTTGTTCTCTGGTGATTCTCCCCTACAGTTAAGAACTGGCACCCCCAAATGTCAATACCTGGGGGATATGACATCTACTGTGACAAGAGTGTCATACAGTTTTTGCCACTGACATGATGATTTTTCTATTTAGTGGCACAGGGGATTCATTATCCCCTTTAGGATATGAGACTACTTGGGCTAAAGTAAAGAGGGCTCCAAAAAGTGACCTAGCGTGCACTTAGGGAAAACATCAACACAGAATTTGATTTTTGAGAGCAGTGATACTTATGAAGGACCCTGCTAGATGAGGTCTTTTGTCTGGGCAACTTGGAGCTATTTAGTCTCAGCTCTGATCTCAGATATGGGGAATAGAATTGAGGGTAATGGATTCCAACTTGGGTTCTCTAGCTGATGATGGAAGGCTTTGCTGGGATCGGGAGAGAGAAAGGAAAATAGATCTAAAATAACTCCTCACTCCCTACTTTCTTACAGCTGGAGGATGGAGAGGTTAATATTGGGAGATATTTCTACCTTGTCTCTGAGGTCTTCTGTCCCAGAATTCTAACTCAAAATATCCTTCTCAGTCTGGTCTAGCTCATAGAAACCCTGGAAAAGAAATTGATCTGCAGTACCAGAACTGGCAGGGACAGTCAAGTGCTTACTACAATGGTGTGGGACCTGCAACTTTGAGGCCACATGTGACTTTCTAGGTCCTTGGGCACAGCCTTTTGATGGACTTCAAGTTTTACAGAACAGGTCCTTTTATTATCTTTCCAGAGAAGAAATCATGAGGTCAAGATGGGAGAGGGAAGGGAATAAGTATTTATTAAAAATGTACTCCATGCTTGGGGCATCTACATGGTGCAGTGGATAGCAGACTGGTCCTGTAGCCAGGAAGACTAATCTCCTGAGTTCAAATCTGACCTCAGACATTTACTAGCTGTGTGACCCTAGGCAAGTCACTTAACCATGTTTGCTTCAGTTTTATCAATTGTAAAATAAACTGGAGAAGGAAATGACAAAACAATCCAGTATCTTTGCCAACAAAACCCTAACTGGCATCACAAAGAGTCAGATGTGACTGAAAAACAACAAAATAGGCTAGGCACTGTGCTAAGTGCTTTGCAATTATCTCATTTGATCCATACAACAACCCTCTGAGACAGATGCTGTTGTGACCCCGATTTTCTAGTTGAGGAAACTGAGACAGAAAGTGCTTTGCCCAGGGTCTGTCTGGGCCAGATTTGAACTCAGGTGTTCCCAACTTCAGGCCAAGTCCTGTGTCTGCTTCACTACCTAAGTTCCCAGAGGAGGAGTTGTATTCAGAAGTCATATTCCTCTAGAGGAGGAGGTGGAAGGTTGGCACCCAGGATGTCCCTGCTCTTACTGCACAGTCATCTGAAATAGGAGATAAGGTACAGTATCCTATCCTCCCCTGTTCCATCTCTTGGCTGTTCAGCCTTTTAGTCATGTCCAACTCTTTGTGACCCCACATGGGGTTTTCTTGGCAAAGATACTAGAGTGGGTTTTCATTTCCTTCTCCAGTGGATTAAAGCAAACAGAGTTTAAGTGACTTGCTTAAAGGTCATACAGCAAGTAGGTGGCTGAGGATGGATTTGAACTCAGATCTTCCTAGATCCAAGACCAGCACTTTATTCACTGAGTCATCTAGCTGCCTCCAATCCCCACCCCATCCCTATAGCCATGGAAAGCAGAGGACAGTGCAAGTGATAGGACCAGGAAGAGGAACAAAGTACTCATCAGATAGGCCAGTGAGAGTAGACAGTGAAGATTTGTGAGACAATCCGATCCAATCCACAGGGCCTTTTGTTGTGGTAGTCGTTTTTTTGTTAACCTACTTTCCTAGAGAATTCTTGGATTCTCCTGATCAGTGGAAAGGAAGGAAAAAGATTCAACCTACTAGCCTTAGCCATTGCAGCCTGCAATTGGAAATCTTATTTTTAGGTTATTTGAAACTGCTATTAAAGTACATGGTCATTAAATGTAATTCTTGTCTAAGTCTATAAGTATACCATTGAGATTGAGAGAGGGGAAGTTAACCCAAAGGAAGAGGTTATTTTCTCTGTTTCAGGCTTTAGTAAGGAGGTAACAAGCTGATTAGAGAAATTCATACAATTTTTAGTTGTTGCAGTTTTATGCATATTTTAAGCTTCCTTTACAAACCTGGGGAGTGATTTAACTATGAAATAAGCCAATAATAGTGAGATATTGAAGTTGGTGTGTTTGTTCAGTTAATCGTATGCACAGTATCCACTTGGATACAATGAGTAAGACTGAAGCTGTACTGACAAATAGCTATCAGATCAAAAGATCTGATTGGGGGGCGGCTAGGTGGCACAGTGAGTAAAGTGCTGGCCCTTGGGTCAGGAGGACCTGAGTTCAGTTCCAGCCTCAGACACTTAACACACACACACACACACAAAACTAGCCGTGTAACCTTGGGCAAGTTACTTAACCCCAATTGCCCTCCAAAAGGTAAAAAAAAAAAAAAAGTTCTGATTGGATCCAGTCAGTGAGTCCTATATAGCTGGATTTTCCCAGTGTAAACCATAGCCTCCCTAGTCTAAGGATAGTCTTGCACCCAACCACTCTCCACTAGACTGAATAATCCTGGCTTTGATTCCTAGGTATGTGAATTTAGGCAACTCTGTTTCCTCCTCTTCAAATTAAAGGAGTTAGAATCCCATAGTCCATTTCTGGCACTATAATTCTAAGATCCTGAAGTTGCTTGTACTATTTACAAGGTTATCATTGACATTAGAATCATAAAATCCCAAAGTTGAAGGGGTCTTAGAGACCAACCCTCACAGGAAGATGAATCTCTTCTCCAACATCCTTGAGAAGTATTTATCTAATTTCCCTCTGCATACTTCCTGTGAATTCAGCCCCTATCCAATGAGACAACCAATTCCATTGTTGGACAGCTCTGATGTTAGGAAATCCTTAAGTTAAGCTAAAGTCCATTTCCTTTCTCAAGGTCCCAGTTTGTAATTGTTTCTTAATCCTTTAATTGTAAAGGAAAAAGAGAAAGAAAAATCCCTCTCAAGGGTGAAATAAGATACACAAAAAAATTCAAAGCATGAGTTTGCCCAGATAATTGAAATCAGGTAAAAATAGTGTATTAAAAAATTCTTCATGAGGCACTTGATTGATCAGAAATGATTAGAAAATACCAGGTCTAAGTAGGTATGGTTTGTCTCTGACATATACTAGCTATTTTATCATGGATGATTCCAAATATCTCAATGCATCAGTCAACCTTTTCAGGTTGACCTTAAGATGACAACTTACAGGTTAATTGCTGTTCTGTATTGATGAAGACTTTTCCCATGCTCAGAGGCCTCTATATAGATGAAATCCCACTTCCTGAGCAGAACCAGGAGAACATTGTATACAGTAACAGCAATATTGTATGATGATCAACTGTGAATGATTTAACTATTCTCAGCATTACAATGATCCAAGACAATTCCAAAGGACTCATGATGAAAAATGCTATTTATTTCCAGAGAAAGAATTGACGGAGTATGAATGCAGATTGAAGCATACTATTTTTTTTAACTTTGTGGTTTTTTTTTTGGCCTGTGTTTTCTTTTACACACCATATTATAATATTTAATATAGAAACATGTTTTTCATGATTGCACATGTATGAACTACATCAAATTATTTGCTTTCTTAGAGAGTGGAGAGGGGTGGGAAGAAGACAGCGAATTTGGAACTCAGAATTTTTTTAAAGGAATATTAAATTGTTTTTATTTGTAATTAGAAAAATAAAATAGTCACAAAAAATAAACTCATAATAGGACAGCAATTTTTGTTGGTCAAAAAAAGGAGAAAGGTATCACACTTCCAAATGACTGAGTACTTGAATTGTCTTTGACAATTAATTCAGAAGACTGAAGCTTGGGCCATTAATGGAACTTTTTGAAAGCCAGCCCTAAAGAGGCAAGAGCTGCTCTCCCTCAGGCTTAATCATTGTGCCACCAATCAATGGTCAATACAGAGTTAGAGAATCTGTGCTCAGCTGAATCCATTCTGTATCCTTGTTGAGTGTCTATTCCATGTTACAGCTGTATAAATCTCATTTTACTAATCATTAGAAGTTCTAAAAGTTATTCAGTCCATCAATATATATTTTTAGAGTACTTGCTATATGCCAGGCATTGAATTAAGTGCTGGGTATTCAAAAGGAAACAAAAGACAGCTCCTGCTCTCAAGGAACTCACAATCTAATGGGGAAACAAGGAAACAATATGTATAAACAAGCCATATATAGAATAAAAAGTACAAGTGTCTAATTTCATTCTAATTTCAAGGTATGGAAATATTAGAAGCATGAAGACCTGTACTATAGTATGAGACTGGATGAAACTAAAAAAATATTTAATCTTTTCTGCTATTCTTTGTATATTGAAATATTCATGTTTGTCAATATTTATTTTTTTAAGATCTGAGCATTTTAGTGAATTGTTAGGTCAATAGGAGTCAACAGTTCAACATGGGAACAAAAAAAAAAACAACCTAATTCAATTTTGATATCCAATCAAAAAGATGCTGAATCCAGAAATAGTTGATAGCTTTGTTATATTTTTTTTCCTGGTCGGAATATGTATGAACTATTGGATATAGTTCTGGGTGCTAAATTTTAAGTAGAACCTTTATGAATTGGAGAGCATCTAAAAGAAGGCAAATGGAATGGAGAACTCTGAGATTATGCTATAACTTCGGCTGAAGTACCTGGAGATAATCAACCTGGAAAGGAAAAGACAAGGAAGAAATGATCTATGTCAAGTATGACAGGATAATTAAAACCATCCAAAAGGGAAGTGCCTTGCCTCTTACTAGAGAACTATAAGTAAAAACTTGATGGCCACACGGATATTTTGTAGAAGTGATTTTTCTGTTTTTGTACGTGTAATTCCCTCCAACTGTGAGATTCTTGGGGATTCTAATTCTGTGATTCCATCATTTCAGGGAACATCTCTATTTTATATGGCCAGGCCTGTCTACGTGAACTCTACTGGAGAACATCCTACCCTTCTTGCTAACAGTGGCCTTTTACTGCCCTCCCAGTAATGATGAGATTAAATCCCACCCCTTCCACCTTAATCCTTCTCCTTTTTAGTTCAAAGGAAACAAGACCCAGTGAACCCAAGAAAAATAAACAAGATCTAGTTGGGTATTTTGGTTCCAATTTAATTTTGGAAGTTGTGAGTGGACATAGTCAGTACTGTTACTTGACCACTCAGTAACAATTCCCATGAAAAGCTGTAATATGCCATGCCCCCTTTGACTCTAGACAAACACTGGAAAGTCTACAAATGAAAACCAAGCATCTATTGCATAACTGTAGTTTCAGTATAATGAATTATATATTAATTCTAACCATCCCCAATTAATTAAAATTGTCACTCTTTGTTCACAATCCATTCTTTCTTTTTCCTCTACGTATCTGATTTTGAACAGATTGAAGTTACAGTATCTTGACCAAAAAATGTTTGGTTGCTTTAGGATCACTGTCCTGAAATAAACTCTTTGGAACAGCCCTTTTCAAATACTTAATTTTTACCAAATTAGATTATCAACTAGTCATTTTATTATTATTAATCACCTCTTGTGGGTCAAGTATGGTGGAAATCATGAGGTATGCAAATACACAAAAGAAACTATGCCTCCTTTCCAAGGGCCTAATACTATCAAGGAAGATAAGCAGATGCTTTTACAGAGGTAGGGACTGGATCTGCGATTTCATTAATGTAGGGTATTCCCAGCGAGGAAATTCCCTTTATCAATATAGAACAGCATCTCTAGTTCAAAGTCTTAGAGAATTGCCTTGGGCACTAAGACATTAAATCATTTGTATCCTAGCGGATGTCTCCAAAGTAGAACTTCCATCAAGGTCTTCCCAGTTTCAAGGCTAAGTCTCTGTCTAGTACATCACACCAGCTCTATGCAGATATAGATTTATTCACAATATGTGCAAAAGAACTAGAGGGTAATGTTTTAGGGGAGAGCACTAGCATCGGGGAGTGCCAGTAAAAGCCTCATGAAGAAGGTCACACTTGAGCTAAGTTTTGAAGGAAACTAGTAGTTGTGAGAGTCAGAGTTTAGGGCAGAGTATATTCCAGGCATGGAAAAGCTTCAGAGCAAAGGCACCAAGATAGAAGAGGGAGTGTTGTATATAAGGGAGCAGTTATAAGGCCAATTTGGCTGAATCAGAGTGAGTATTAAAAAGAATAATGCATAATAAAGGTGGAAAAGTTAATTGGCCCTAAGTTGTCAAAAATCAAACAGAGTTTGTTTCAGCTGTGTTCTACTCTTTGTGACCCCTTCTGGAATTTTCTTGGCAAAGAGACTGGAGAGGTTTACCATTTCCTTCTCTAGCTCATTTTATAGAGGAGGAAACTGAAGTAAACTGAATTAAATGACTTGCCCGGGGTCACACAGCTAAACATCTGAGGCCAAATTTGATCTTGGGTCCTCCTGACTCTAGGCCTGGTGCTTTATCCATTGCATCCCCTAGCAGATTCTTTATTTAATCTTAGTGGTTATAAGGAGCCATTGAAAGTTATTGAGTAAAGGAGTAACATATAAAGTTTATTCTTATTCCAACATCAGATATAGTAGGCATAGAAACAAACTTTGGAAGAAAGAAGGGGATCATTTACTATTACCTTCTAATACAGAAGACTTAGAAAATATATCTTAAAGAATTCTGGGTTTAAAAATCAGAAGCCTGGGGCGGCTAGGTGCACAATGAGTAAGAGCGCCAGCCCCAGATTCAGGAGACCTGGGATCAAATCCGGGCTCAGATACTTAGCACCACACCCAGAAATAACTGGCCTTGTAACCTTGAGCATTACTTAACCCTTATTGCTTTAAAAAAAATCAGAGAGCCTGGGTAAACATTAGAATTGTTACCTCTCTTCTCTTCTCCCTCCCTTTTCTTGCTCTCTTCTCCTTTCTTCATTTATTTCATTTGATTTCTCTTTAGAAAACTATTTCATTTTTATTAATGCCTTATTTTTATATCACATTCATTTAAAAATATTTTCCTCTTTTTCCTACCTTATCAATCATCCTTCCATAATAAGGATTAAAAAAGGAAAAATAGTTCAACACAACTTACCAACAAATTGATTTTGTGTGTACAAAGCATTAAATATCCATAGTCACTCA
Organism: Petaurus breviceps papuanus; assembly: GCF_028583685.1. Lineage (NCBI taxonomy): Eukaryota > Metazoa > Chordata > Mammalia > Diprotodontia > Petauridae > Petaurus > Petaurus breviceps. The sequence goes on from NW_027185655.1 coordinate 33,894,116, forward strand.
CCTCAAGGAAGAAAAAGGATGCTTTTTTCAACTCTTCTCTGAAGTCAGCTTTCTTTTCACTATTCTGGATGAATGGGTAGGATACTTTTTTGGATGTTTGTGATACTTTTTGTTAATTGAATATTAGTCAAATTCTTTTTTCCCCTCTTTTTACTTGCAAACCCAGTTTTGTTCTACTCCCAGGGGATGAAACCAATTTGATGGATGCTCAATTTGAGTTCAATAAAGAAACCTTTCCATCCTCCCTTTTTTCTGAACCCTAGCATTAGCAAGACAATTGGGCATTGTCTGAAGCTGATATATTTGGGGTTCTCTAAAAAATATAGTCAAGATTTAAGGGTAATTGCTGGTTTAGTCACTGGCTAATTAACTTGATGAAATGGATTTCAAGAGATGTTTATTCCTTCTGTTCAATTTCATATTTCATGGCTTATGCAGTCATGGTATTCGCTTTCTTCCCCTGTGATGTTCTGCTCAAAAATGCTGGGGATTTCATGGCATTTATTGGGAGGCAGCCTGACTCCTTGTGCTTTCAGACATGCGTGGCGTTTGACAAACAACTGGATTTTTTAAGGCGAACTTGGCCATGTCTAGGATTGCTTTTGCCCCATTAACAGGTGGCAAGCACATTGCTGAGGACTGCCTGGCCCTGTGGCTGCTGTACTCAATTAGCCCTCATCAAAGGCTGACTGAGCCCTGACTACAGATTCAGTCATCAACCTGCTTGCCTTGGAGCCAAAGTATTAATATGCCCTAACCACAGGGCCATCTCTAATGCCCCCTGCTGCTGAAACCTCTTCCCACTGAAGGGTTTGAATAAGCAGTAGGGTTACAGAGAGAGCCTACTTTCCTCAACCTGCAGAACCAAGTGGTCCTGGTTTTGCTTGTCACATCTGTTCCTCTGATTTTCCATGGACCGGCTTGTAGTTACCACCCAAAGAGATGAAGGGGAATCCCAGTCTTGGAGTTTTTGGATCTGAGTGCAAAACTGAAATGAATGGTCTGTGGTAAGGCGTGTGTGGTTTAGGAAACTATATTGCCTGTTTGATTTTTTCCAACCAGTTACAGCAAAAGAATAAAATAGAGAGCAATTTCTATTTATTTTCCGTAGCCAGGGTCATTTTATTTTCTGACTCATTCATCTGGAAAGTGCTTAAGATGGAATTTGCCACCTCGTGTGGTCTGCTGCTGCTTTGCCCCAGTTGCAGGGAGGAGGGGAAGGAGAGGGAGAGCGAGGTTTGGGCTGAGACCCAGTGATTGAGAATCATGCCATGTAGAATCTGACAGATGTTTTAATATAGCTATGAGACTCAGGTATGCTGCAGGAACAGAGTAGCTCAGGAGATGTCCCTGGAAGTCTTCCTTCAAGTCCAACAGACATCCCTCACCCACTGGCAACATTCTTCATAGCCTATTCTATCCCCACCCCATCTACCCTCCTTGGTTCTCTTTCCTCACAATGATGGAAAAACAAAAAACAGCCACTTTTGCACATCTTCCTTTGTCATCTCACCTGCCCCAAATCAAAACGAAATTAAATTGTTTTAAAATGTATTCTGAATTTCATGTTTTGGACCTTTAAACACTGAATGTAACTCCTAGTGAGTTGTACTGATAGATTGATTTTATATTCTGGGAACTGGGGCCCCTTGGAGCCCAATCAGCTAATGTTACTTTTTTTTTTGGTTAAAAAAATAAAGCAAGGGGTTGGTAAGTGGTTCAGTTAATAGAGCACCCGCCCTGGAGTCAGGAGGACCTGAGTTCCAATCTGGCCTCAGACACCTAAAACTTACTAGCCATGTGACCCTTGGGCAAGTCCCTTAACCCAAACGGCCCCCAAAAAAGAAAAAAAAAAAAATCAATGCATATCATTATAGAAAGAACCACCTTATTTTAATGCCAGGAACATTTCCTCTTTTCAAGACTGTAGGACTCCATGCATGGTAGGTACATTGACATAGATGAGTAGCTAACACCATAACATCATAGAAGTATAGACTATTAGAGCTGAAAGAGACCTCAGAGATAGTCTAGATAAATCTACTTTATTTTATAAATGGGGAAAGTAAGGCCCATGGAGAGAGTTATTTTCCTAAGATCTTGCTGGAGATCAGAGGCAGCATCAGTGGCAGAGGATCATAAATGGAGATTTAGAAGCAAACTAAGAATAAATCAATTTAACCCTGATCATTGTATAGGTAAGCAATTCAGTCCAGAGAAACTACAATTTAGTTAATAGCTATCCAGATCAGTAAGTAGCCTGAACCAGGATTTGAAACCAGGTGCTTAATCCAGATTCTGATACTTTCTCCAAATGAAGCCTATGTCTCCTGGCCTTCCAGTCTATTATTCTCTGCTTAAGATTCCATAAGATGGATTCAGGGGCTTTTATTTTGTCCACTGTCTTCTCCATTCTTATATGGAAGATCTTTGTAGTGAGATTTTAAATATTAGGCAGTGCCCAAAACAACCAATTAGTCAAGGCATATTTATTGAGCCCCTTCTATGTTCCAGGCACTATGCTAAATGCTGGAGATACAAAAAGAGAGCTCCCTCGAGGAGCTTACAATTTAAAGGGAGAGACAACATGCAAAGAAATACATACAAATCAAGCATTATACAAGATAAATATGAAATAATCAACAATGAGAAGGGGTTGGAATTAAGAGGAGCTGAAGCAAACTTCCTACAGAAGGTATAGTTTTAGTTGTGAATTAAAGGAAGCTAGGGGACTCAGTAATTAGGGTGGAGGAGGGAGAGAATTTCACGTATAGAAGTTGGAGTGGACAAGATTCCAAACATGTTCAAACCTCTCTGTGAATTGCATTTTACACAAATTTATGTGGACATGCACGTAACCTATATAGGCAATGCACACACACAAATACATATACGCACCCTTTACTGTGTATGTAAAACTTTTTTTTTTTGATGTTTAGAACTTTTATTTTTTCCTTTTGTTTCTAATATATAAATATATGTATATAGACATTTGATTTTAAAACTTTAAATTCCAGATTCATTTCCTTCCTCCCTTGACACCCACCCTTACTAGGAAGATAAGCAGTTCAGTATAGATTTTACATGTATAGCTAATGCAAAACAATAACATAGTAGATATATTGTAAAAGACTGGCTATATTCCCCTCCCTCCTATCCCACCTCCAACTTGTTCTATTCTCTACTTTGATCCTGTCCCTTTTCAAAAGTGGGTGCTTCCAACCTCCCTTCCCCCCAGCCTGCCCTCCCTTCCGTCATCCCCACTCATCACTTTCCCCCCTACTCTCCTGTAGGGTGAGATACCCTATTTAGTGTGTATTTCATTCCCTCCCCAAGCCAAATTCAATGAGAATAAGGTTGACCCATTCCCTTTTGCCTTCCTATTCTTCCCCTCCATTGTGACCATTTTCCCTTGCCTCTTCTATATGAGACAGTTTACCCAATTCTCTCTCTCCCCATCTCCTCTCATTATATTCCTCCCTCACCTCTTAATTTCACCTTTTAAGTATCATCCCTTCCTGTTAAGTTGGTCCTGTGTCCTCTATTTGTGTATACCTGTAAACATATATACACACATTCACATATGTATACATATGCCCATATACCCTCATATATATGTGTGTGTGTGTGTGTGTGTGTGTGTATATATATATATATACATATATATATATATATATAATATATATTTCTATTTCTATTCCCTTCAACCATTTTCATACTGAGAAAAGTTTCATCAGTTACAATTATTGTTTTTCCATGTAGGAATGTTAATAGTTCAACTTTGATAAGTTCCTTATGATTTCTTTTCCCTGTTTACCTCCTCAAGCTTCTCTTGCTTCTTGTATCTGGATGTCAAATTTTCTATTCAACTCTGGTTTTTGAATCAAGAATGCTTGAAAGTCCTCTATTCCACTGAATGACCATATTTCCCCCTGAAACATGATACTCAGTTTTGCTGGGTAGGTGATTCTTGGTTTTAATCCCAGCTCCTTTGACCTCCGGAATATCATATTCCAAGCCCTTGGATCCCTTGGATCCCTCAGTATAGAAGCTGCCAGATCCTGGGTTATCCTGATTATGTTTCCACAATATTCAAATTGTTTCTTCCTGGCTGCTTGTAATATTCCCTCCTTAATCTGGGAATTCTGGAACCTGGCTATTCTATTCCTAGGAGTTTTCTTTTTGGGATCTTTTTCAGGAGGTGATCAGTGGATTCTTTCAAACTCTATTTTGCCCTCTGGTTCAAAAACATCATGGTATTTTTCTTTGAGAACTTCCTGGAGGATGATTTCTAGGTTCTTACTTTCATCATGGCATTTGGGTAGTCCAATAATTTTTAAATTATCTCTCCTGGATCTATTTTCCAGGTCAGTGGTTTTTCCCATGAGATATTTCATATTGCCTTCTAGTCTCTCATTTGTTTGGATATGTTTAACAGCATCTTGATTTCTCATAAAGTCATTAGATTCCATTTGCTCCAATCTAATGCTGAAGCAATGATTCTCATCAGTGAGCTTTTGAGATTCTTTTTCCATTGGCAAATTTGGCGTTTTAAGGAATTCTTCTCCTCATTGCCTTTTTGAGCCTTTTTTGCCAATTGAGTTAGTCTTTTTTTTTTAAGGTGTGATTTTCTTCAGTCAGGCTGTAGTCTCTCATTTTGTAATTTTCTTACATCATTCTCATTTCTCTTTCCAATTTTTCCTCCACTTCTCTTATATTCTCCTTAAGGTCCTCTATGGCCTGTAACCAGCTCATATTTTCCTTTGAAGATTTTGGTGCAGCAGTTCTGACTTCACTGTCTTCCTCCTGTTCCATGCTTTGCTCCTTTTTGTCCCACAAATAGGAGTCTAATGTTGAAATCTTCTGTCTGCTTTGTTTCCTTTGCCTGTTCATGTCACCCCTCAGTTGACCTCCAGGCTTTTTGCCACAGTAGGACTCTGCCACCAGACAGGGGAGTTTTCATCCCAAACATTAGGGTTTTCTCAGCTGCCAGAGGTATTAGATGGGTGCCCTCTCTGAGGCCTCCACATGCTCTGGCAAGCTGGACACACACCCCAGGCCCTCCACCCTAGACTGCAATCCAGATCCAAGCAGGTTAAAGCAAGAGCAATTACCCCTCATACTGGTTACTTGGTCCCCCTACACTCCGCAGGCCAGGAGTTGAAGCTGCCACATGGCACTGGCTGGCTATGCAGGGTGTCTCAGTGTCTTCTCACCCTGGGGCAAAAGCCATGCACTTTCACTTATTGGATCCCCAAGTCCAAACTGCACTGACCTCTCATTTTGTCCTTCGCATCTATGTGTTGATAAATCTGGAAACAGCCACAGCTGCTGCTTATCTGGAGTCCCTCTGGCCAGCAGCTGGTCAGGCCTGCCCTGGGGCTAAAACCTTCAGCTCTCAAGTGGCTGGGCTTGACAAACAGAGCGCTGAGCTGGCTAATTCCTGCTGTCCTCAGTGGGAGGTTAGCTTCTCTGTGTCATTTTGTGGGTTCTGCAGCTCCAAAGTTCGTTTAGAGTCCCCTTTTTACATTGAGTGGGGAAGGTGGGAGCCAGAGCCGCTGGGAGGTCATGCTTCTAGTAAGTCATCTTGACTCCGCCCCTATGTAAAACTCTTTAATGGCTAAACCCAGTGTTTCTCTAGATCAATACTATAGGTAACTGATTGAGATCTGCTTGTTTTGACTTAGTGCCTGATGGCAGTTAGAATGCATATATTTTTACTACTACAGAATGATGGTAAATATTTTTGTTGGATTGAAGAACTTTACTCCCTACCAATTTTCCCCACTCCTACTCCATTCTTTGTTCATGGAATGAAGGAATAGACTTCACTATTTACTGGGATAGATGGCAGAAACTATAGTAGGCTAAACAAGATAATACAATTAAATCCAATCCAATCTGTCTTTATTGTTTGTAAGGCACTTTGAAGTAAAAAATACGTAATGTTCTCTCCCCAAATGAAGTTTATATTCAACTGAGAAAAAGAATTTGAAGGAATGTGAGTTCTAATCCTACTTTGGTTATTCAGTCTGATCAAGTTACTTAAATTCTCTATAGCATGCTCATGGTTGAGTATGACATGATTTACTGTTACCAATGAATTTGGTCAAGGACATCTCACTTAACCTCCCTAAGACTGAATCCTCATCTGTAAAGTAGTACTAATGTGATTGCAGGGCTTTTCTTCATCTTCACATTTTATATTTTTTTCCAATCACATGTAAAAATAAATTTTAACGTTTGAAAAAAAAAGAAATCTAAATTATTTCCCTTCCTCCTTTGCCCCCTCCTTGATAAGGCAAGCAATTTTATTAATTATTAATGTGTAGTCATGCAGAATATATTTCCATATAAGTCCTAAAAAAGAAAACAAACAAAAACAAACCCCAGAACTCCAAGAAAAATAAAGTTAAAAAAGTATGCTTTGGTCTGCATGCAGATTCCATCAGTTCCTCCTCTGAAGGTGGATAAAGTATTTCATCATAAATCCTTCAGATTTCCTTGGATCATTGTATTGCTGAGAATAGATATATCATTCAGAGTTGATCATCATGCAATTCTACTGTTACTACGCCCAATATTCTCCTGGTTCTGTTCAGTTCACTTTGTATCACTTCATATAAGTCTTCTCAGGTTTTTCTGAAACCATCCTTCTCATTATTTCTTATATAACAGAATAGTATTCCAAAACAACCATACATTACAATTTGTTCAACTTTCCCCCAAATAATGGGCATCCCCTCAATTTCCAGCTCTTTGCTACCACAAAAAAGTGTTCCTCTAAATATTTGTGTACATAAAGGCTCTTTTGGTTTTTTGAAAAATCTTTTTGAGATCCAGAACTACCGGTAGTGTTGATGGACCAGGGATTATACATAGTTTTATGGTCCTTTGGGTGTAGTTCCAAATTGCTCTCCAAACAGGTCGGATCAGTTAACAATTCCATAACGGTTCCTTAGTGGACCATTTTCCCCACATCCCCTTGGATGTTTGTCCCTCCCCATGCCAGGAACGGAGACCAACTTTAGCATAAACTTAACAGTCAAGATATGGGCTGGAAAAAGCAAACAACAACAGCAAAAGAACATAAGCAATCAAAGAACTGCTATGATAAACAAGAAACCAAGGCAGAAGACAATAATGTCAAAATACCCGCAAGCAAAGCCTAAAAGAAAAATGGGAATTGGACAAAAACCTAGCAAGAATTCCTAAAAGAATTAAAGAAAGAGATAAGAATGCTATTGTAAAAGCTGGGGAAAGAAATAAGAGTGATCCAAAATGTTATGAAAACACAATAAACAGCTTGGTAAAAGAGATGCAAAAAATGCTGAAGAAAATAGCACTTAAAAAAACAGCAATGCACAAAGGGTAAAAGAGGTAAAAAACTTCTCTGATGAAAATAACTCCTTAAAAAAGCAGAACAGACTAAATGAAAAAAGAAGTGTAAAGACCCATTGAAGAAAATAATTCCTCAAAAATTAGAATCAGGCAATTGGAAGATAATTCCATGAGACTCTAAGAAACAATTAAATAAAGTAAGAAGAATAAAAAAAAGAAGATAACAGAAGATAAAAGAAGGGACGGCAAGGTGGCTCAGCGAGTAAGAGCACCGGCTCCAGTGTTGGGATGATCTGGATCAAATCCGGGCTTGGATACTCAGCACCACACCCAGAAATAACTGGCTGTGTAACCTTGAGCAAGTTACTTAACCCCTATTGCTTTAAAAAAAATAAAAAAAATGAACTGACCTGAAAAATGGATTGAGTAGACATCATTTAAGAATTATTGGACTACTTGAAAGCCATAATCAAATAAAAAGTCTAAAAATCATATTTCAAGATATTATAGAGGAAAATTGCCCTGATATCTTAGATTCAGAGAATAAAATAGATTTCATTGATCACCTCCTGAAAGATACTCCAAAATTAAAACTCTAACGAATATTATAGTCAAATCCCAGAACTCCCATGTCATGGAGACAATATTACAAGCAGTCAGAAAAAAAAAATCAAATATCATAAGAGCCACAGTAAGGTTCACACAAGATTTAGCAGTTTCCATGTTACAGGATATGAAGGCTTGGCATATGATATTCTAGAAGGCAAAAGGAGCAAGAATATAACCAAAAACCTACCAATAAAAATTGAGTATAATCCTTCAGGGGGAAAATGGATATTTAATGGAATAGAGGATTTTCAGACATTCTTGATGCAAAGACCTGAGATGAATAGAAAATTTGACATTTAAACATAAGACTCAAGAGAAACATAAATAGGTAAACATGAAAGAGGAATCATAAGGGACTCAATAAAGTTAAACAGTTTATATCTCTTTATCCAAAGATGGACAGTTTATGTCTCTTTATCCAAAGATGATACAGTAATTCCTAGTAACTTTATCATTATTAAGGCAGAAGCAGCTTACGTAGAAAGAGTGAATGGGTGTCAATCAATTTTGTTGAGATGACCTCAAAATATGAAAGGGTGAGAAAGAGGGATGAATTGGGAGAAGGGGAAAGGGAGAGAAAGAATGGGGAAAATTATCTCACATTAAAGAGATATGCAAAGAAGAGCTTTTATGGCAGAAGGAAAAATGTGTGTGGTGGGGGTGTAACACTTGAACCTCACTCTCATCACAGTTGGTTCAAAGAGGGAAGAGTACAGATACACACACACTAATACACCCCTTTCTCTGTATTCTCAACGTTTAGCAAATTTCTAGATCCTAACAAGTGCTCAATAAATTCTTATCAAATCTAAGTTCATACAACATGGCGTAACTGATATTGAAAAGTACCTGAATTATAAATTGTCTTCTTTTAAAATTTCCAAATCCCATTTATAAAGATTTCCAGTTTACATTGGGTTAACAATTCATTCTAAGTTTAGTCATTATTTTGAAGTTATTGTTTTCTCCATAGGAAAAATCCCTGATTCTACAATTCAAGAAATGTTCATTAATTGCCTATTATGTACAAGGGACTGCTATAGACAGTGGAGATATGAAGTTAAAAATGAACCAATCCCTGACCTCAAAGAGTTTACATTCTACTGGGAGTATGTAACATGTATATAAAAAGTATAGTGAATATAGCAAGGAAAATTGAGGAGAAAGAGCATACAAACAGCTAGGGGGATCAGGAAAGGCTCCATCATTGAAGTAAGTGGAGCCTTTAAGATCCTGAGACCCTGAGAGGTAGTGATGAGGAACAAGTGTGTTCCTGGTATGGGCAATGGTTCACATGGGTGTCTATGTAAACAAATTGGTCTTTCACCAAACTTCTAACCCAGAAGGGCAAGAATATAATTATAAAAAATAATAACAAATAATGAGGTCTTAACCAACTAAAAGAAATGGCCAAGTCCAGTTATTCCTTTGTGAAGTTCAAGCATGCCCCTTGGCTTAATTAAAGGGAGAACTTAGCCATTGACTGGGCAAAGAGCTAGCCTAACTTCCCTGCAATAGCTCAAGAGCACAGCAATTTTAGACAGTTGAAGCAAGAGCTAGAACTGGAAAGCAATCCAGCTCCTGATGAAATAAAAGACCCCAGACTGGTGGATGAGAAGTCTCCCTGGAGCTGAAAGATTAGAAGCAATGGTAGACACAGCAATTAAAACAATGAGGACTAGAACTTGAGGAGCCAGTCTTTGTGGGCTGATTTTTCATAAAACATGTTAGGGCAGATGCTTTGTCACTGAAACTCAAATTCTCAAATTACTGACACATTGCTCCCCTTCCTTCATCTCCTCCATGTCCTGGCAATAATTATTTCTTTTCTACCATTGTGCTCCCATCATTAGACCTATTTTCCCCTTCAGCATGGGAAAATATGCTTCTTAAAAGTTTGTTTACCTTCCTTTGTTTTAAATGTTTACTTTGATTTTACAAATGGCATTAACCACAGGCATTTGTTAATCTGGGTGTACTTATTTGGAATGCAGTTTGGATGAGGCAATTAAGCGGGACATACAGGGAGAGGAGAGGAAAGGAAAAGAAAGGGATGAGACTAATGACATGCATACACCTCAGTGATCCCATGATTTTAAAACTTAGGTGTTTTGCCAGAGTACTTTCTTTAGTTGGTGGCTTGGAGCAGAGAAAAAAAGAGTGAGAATTATGGCTTCTATTGTTAGGAATTTCCAGAATTTTTTTAATGTTCGTTCTTAAAAATCCATTCAAGCAATAACCCAGTAGTAGGGTGGGGGCAAGTAAAAAACTAATGCTTTATGACTGAGGATCAGAAGAAAGATTAGAACTGTGCACATATAGGTGAGGGGGAGAAGCCAGTTGGCACAGTGGATAGTGCACTGATCCCAGAATCTGAAAGACATGAGTTGAAATGTGACCTTAGACTCTTACTAGCTGTGTGACCCTGGGCAAGTCCCTCACCCTGTTTACTTCAGTTTCCTAATTTATAAAATGAGCTGAACAAGGAAATGACAAACCACTCCAATATCTTCACAAAGAAAACTCCAAATGGGGTCATGAAGAGTAGTACATGATTGAAATGACTGAACAACATATATGATTGGTAGTCATTTCCATAGATAAATGATGAGACTTATGAGAGTATAGCAGGAAAAGAGATCAAGGCCAGAACTGAAGTTTGAGGCATACTAAAAGGCATATTAACATACTAACAAACTAACATAATTGAGGATTATCTAGCCAATGAAAACGAGGAAAAATCAGTCATCCAGGTAGGAGAAAAAAAATAAAGAACAATGTCACAGAAGCCAAAGGAAGAAAGCATCCAGGTGTGGGAGAGCAAAAGTATCAAGTTCCTTAGAGATCAAAGAGTATTAAGATTTATTCAACATTTAAGAGACTGGTGACAGATTTGCAGAGCAGTTTCAGTGCAATGATGAGGTCAGAAGCTAGATTGCCAGGCTTTAGGAAGAGAGAGTTTTGAGCAGCATATATCAGCAATTCTTTATAGAACTTTGGTAATGAAAAGAAGGAGAAATATAATATGATGGGTTGAGGAGATGACAGAATATATAGAATTGGGACAGATCTAAGTAAGTTTATAGGTAGCAGAGCAAGCATCAGTTAACTAGAAGAGATTGAAGATTAAAGATGAATGATCAATAGAGTAAACTCTAGGGAAGAAGTGAGGAAATAGTGTCAAGAGTGCAGGGAAAGAGATTGACTTAGGCAAGGAAAATGGTTACCTCTTCTTCAGAGGTATTAGGAAAGGAGGACAGTATATGTGCATGGAATAGTGAAAGGAGTGAAAACAAATGGAAGAAAAAAATGTCTACTATCCATACTAAAATGATCCAAAGTTAAGTTCATTGAGTTAGTTTACTGGTGTACAGATAGTGCAGGGGAACTGCAGATAACTAATGAGTTAGTTTCAGCAATTAGTAGAAGTAGGACAGTGCAATGCATTATTTTTGGGAAATTGTACAATTCTCTTCAAAATCTCATACTGCCTTTCTGTGCAACAATCCATCTTTTCAATAGAAATGTTAACTGACCAAGTTATAGAGCTCATCATGAGGACATAAACATGTTGTGTGGATTCTGAGTGGAAAATCTATGGGAAAACATGGTAAGGATTGCACAGAATGAAAGGATAATTAGGGTTGTAACTTGCTTTAGTGGAGAGAGTATTCACATAAAAATCCTGGTTCTATTGAAGTAGTGTTTAGTCTACTTGCTAGAGCAAGTAAAGCAACATAGATGTTGGGGAAAGAAAATCATTTTTGGTAATGATGAAGACCAGAATTCAGGTGGTAGGACATAGTGCAGAGAGAAAGGGACCGGAACAAAAGATCATGTGAAGACAGAATTGATGAGACTTGGCAAGGAATTTTACAACCAAACTCCAAATAGAACAATTTGGCCCTTGTGAGTTAGGAAACGTAAGATATATTTCATGGAACCTTCAAATAACCTTTTATCTTGAATCCATTTCCCCCTCTCTAATTATATAGGGTTACCATGATTAATGAAATAATAGTTTTTAGTTGTTTGTTTGACCTCTGTTTGATAAAAGGAAATTTCATAGCTAATTAAATTTCTATCTAAGAATCTTAACCAACAAAGCTTTATTTCAGACTTTGATTTATACCTGGGATACCTTTGAATGCTTCACTATGGCATGGTGTTGACCTTGGGTCCTTGAAGGCTATGACAACAGAACACAAATTATGTCACACCCTACCAAGTTGGAAAGCATTGAGGTCTGT
>NW_027185655.1:33906325-33946165 GCF_028583685.1 Petaurus breviceps papuanus
CTCTCTCTCTCTCTCTCTCTCTCTCTCTCTCTCTCTCTCTCTCTCTCAATCCAGGGTCAATATCTGAGTTACAGAGGCATATGTCTTAGGTCATACAGCTAATGAAGAATCTCCTGCTAGACCTGGAGGGAGGAAAAATGAATTAAAATCTGACTTTAGACACTAGATATGTGACCTGGAGCAAGGCATTTAACTTCTTTTTGCTTCAGTTTTCACAGTTGTAAAATGGGGATTATAATAGTAGCCACTTCACAGGGTTGTTGTGGGGATTAAGTGAGTTAATTTTTGTAAAAGTGCTTCGCACAGTGCCTTGTACATAGTAGGAACTATATAAGTACTAGTTATTTTGTTATTATAATTCTTCTTATTATTATTATTATTTAATAAAAGGTAGAAGCAGGTCTTGAAGCCAGGTTTCCCTCACTCTAAGTGTAGCATTGTGGACATCTACTGCTCTGTGGACATCTCTGTAGCCTGATAAATGCTCACTTTTGTATTATGAATTGTAATCAATTATTTGGACAAATTCAAAATGCAAGACTTTTTTTAAATTGAAAGGACCAAAAATTGCACCGTTTCAGAAGAGAAACACCAGATGTGTTTGGAAAAAAAAGCCCAGTAAGAGAAACAATTCAAGGTAGAACAATGGGAGGGATTGCTTTCAGCAAAATATTAGCCCTCCCTAACTCTGGAGAGTTGGCTGTTCAATAGTCCACATTCTGGACTCCCAAGTACCTCATTGGTTGTTCTTGGCTAAGGGATTTGCATTTCATCATGCAGATCTGAATCACTATGAAATACTATAATAACACAGCTCCAACGTCTCCCAGTTCCCTGTTCTCCAACGGCCCTCCCCAAATGAAATGCCAGATCCCTACCAAATATTGAAAGTGATACCTTCTGTGTCTTCTATTTGGGAAAGTCACTGTCAGTTCTTGTTGAGGTGATTTCATTCTGCACAAACCATTCATGGAGACCACCCGCAAATAAAATTTAGAAATCTGAATTGGCACAATCCTTTCATAAAAGTTCATTAATGCTGAGCTCACCATGAGATTTCCTAAACTTAAACATGATGTTGTGGTGAAGATGAGGGATGTAAATCACAGATTTCTATTTGTTTCTGTCATGCAAATTTGGGAACCATCTATTAAGCAGAAAGAACAGTCTTCTACATATATGGATGATGACTTATTCTCCTGGATCATTTTATGAGAAATTCTGGTCTTTAGATAAATCACTTAATCTGTTGATTCCCACTCCAAGCCCCAACTGCATTAAACTGTTAAGTGCAAGGATTTTCCTAATTAAGAGACCCCAGGATGTAAAGTTATATAGTGAGATCAGGGGTATTAAATGGAGAACCGTTGTACGGACATACTTCATTTTATTGTGCTTCCCAGATATTGTGTGGTCTCTCTTTTCTTTTCTTTCTTTCTTTCTTTTTTTTTTTTTTTACAAATTTAAGATTTGTGGCAACCTTGTGCCCAACAGGTCTATTGGCACCATTTCTCCAATAACATGTGCTCATATCATATCTCTGTCACATTTTGGTAAGTTGTGAAATATTTGAACTTTTTCATTATCATTATATCTGTTATGGTGTAATGTTAATGGAATGGGAAGATCTTCTCCATCCATTAATATCCCTATGTAACCTGCTTTGAGCTCAGTACCAGCTGAGTGCTGTGATAGAACCTGAGTCACACAGAACTTGAATCTCATTAAGCCCAAGGTAGGATGAGCTTGCTGAATGGGTGGAACAGGAAGGGTCAAGCAGGAAGAGAGAGTGAGGCAGAGCTGGGAGAGAGCTAAGCAGAGCTGAGGCAGAATAGCTAGCGTGAGTGAGAGAGGGAGGAATTTTGCCTAGGGGAGATTGTTAGTGGGGAAACCTAATGGAGGGAAGGCTTGGGGATTTTGGTATTTCTTGGATTGGTGATGTGTATAAACTTTTTTGTTACCATGGTGGAATTGGCTTTCTGCTATACGAATAAATATTTTGGTTTTGCCTTTGAGGAAAAGAGTTATTTATATTTTATGAATTTACCCTGGAAATACATTGGAATATGCATATTCACAGAGGCTGCTATGGTTATTGCATTGGAGATATATATGGTGATCTGTGATCTGTTGCATGTGTGATCCAACATGTCTCTGATTTTATTGTAATTGTTTTGAGATGCCACAGACTGCACCCATTTAAGACTGAGAATTTAATGAATATTCGTGTGTGTGTGTGTGTGTGTGTGTGTGTGTGTGTGTGTGTGTTCTGACTGCTTCACTAATTGGCCATTCTTCCTCTCTCTCTCTCCTCAGGTCTCTCTATTCCCTGAGACACAATATTGAAATTAGGCCAATTAATAACCCTACAATGGCTTCTAAGTGTTCAAGTGAAAGGAAGAATCAATCAACAGGAAAACTTCATTGTTGTCTTATTTTAAGAAATTGCCACTGCCACCCCAACCTTCAGCACTCACCACCCTGATTAGTCATCAGCCATCAACATCAAGGCAAGACCCTACACTAGACAAAAGATTAAAACTCATTGAAGGCTCAGATGTTGGTTCTCACTTTTTAGAAATAAAGTATTTTTTAAATTAAGGTATGCCTATCTTTAAACATAATAGTACTACAATATCATATAAATACAACTTTGATATGTGCTGAGAAACCAAGAAATAAATTTAACTCATTTTATTTGGATATTTGCTTTATTGTGGTAGTCTGGAACCAAACCCATAATACACAATACCTCTGATGTATACCTGTAAGGCCTTGGTACACACAATATGCTAAAAAAATAAATAAAAAGGCACTTTGAAAAGATCTCCTGCAAAGGAATTGTGGGCTAAAAATTTCCCAAGATGAGAAGAATTGAATGAGATGTGATCTTCCCTATTGTGAGAAGTATTCATATTGTTGAAACCATATATCTATTATTGTAAAGTATTAAAGCATATATCCTGAAGTAGCATTCTATTGTCATGCCCTGGAGTATGTAATGAAAGTCCTTTTTTTGTTAGGGTACTGTGAACATATTCCTTGTAAAATACAATAGGAAATCGTG
Source organism: Petaurus breviceps papuanus (assembly GCF_028583685.1). NCBI lineage: Eukaryota > Metazoa > Chordata > Mammalia > Diprotodontia > Petauridae > Petaurus > Petaurus breviceps. The sequence goes on from NW_027185655.1 coordinate 33,909,393, forward strand.
TCTCCTTCTTTGAAGTTGCATTCCCTCTGCTCTTGTCACAGTCAGTAGAAAAAGGAATCCCAGTACTGTTTTTCCTTTCCAGCTGAGTTTAAAAGAGATGAGCAGAATCTTAGTTTCAACCCAAGTCTTCTATTCTGTTATTTCTTTGGGAAGGGGCCAATGGTGGCCTGTCTTTAGTTTTCCACTTTTCCGCTGTTTGCCCCATGCCTCAGATTCTTTTTGGTTCAGTTGATTAACCTGGCTGGTTGTGAGGAGACTGAAAGACCTTCCCTTGATGCTATTGTTCAGCTCTTGATGAAGAGCTGAACTCTTCACTCTTCACTCTTCTTCCTTTTCAGCCTAGTGGTTTCCTGTTGAGTTTATCCATTAGATAATACCATTCCAAAATACATGCTCTGGCTTGCTCCAGTCAGAGATTGTAAGACATCACAATGAGGAAGTAATGTTCACATATGGGTAGGCATCAGAATAAGCAAAATATCAACTTACTTTGAATTCTATAAGTCTCTTTCCCGTGTCCATCTTTTTTTTTGAGAAGGGGTGATATGGAAGCATGATTGCTCTCTTTCTTAAAAAATAGTATATATAATATAGTATAGTAAGTGTAGCATAGTGTAGTATAGTACAGTGTAGTGTAGTGCAGTGTAATGTAGTATAATATAGTGTAGTGTAGTATAGTATGATATAATATGATATGATATATGATATAATATGATGTAACATGGTATGATATGACATCATTATAATATAACACAATGTAACATCATAATATAACAAAATATAATACGATATAACATGATATGAAATTATGTGATATAACATGATATAATATAATGTAATATAATATAATTAATATAACAATGTTACATTATATTATGTTATATATTAAAATTTTTTATTTCAGTCATGTCTGACTCTCTGTGACCCCATTTGGGATTTTCTTGGCAAAGATACTGGGATGCTTTGCCATTTCTCTCTGCAACTCATTTTACAGATGGAGAGCTGAGGCAAACAGAATTTAGTGACTTGCCCAAGGTGTCACAGCTAGTAGTGTCTGAGGAAGGACATGAACTCATGAAGATGAATATTCCTGATTTTAAGCCCAGTGCTCTATCCACTGTGTTGCTCAGCTGCATATAGATACATATACAGACATACAGGGAGATCGATATTCACACACATATATGCAAGTACATATGTATGTATATGTATGCACACACACATATATACACATAACCCTATATTAATATTATATATTTATGTGAGCATCTAAGGTGTGTGTGTGTGTGTGTGTGTGTGTGTGTGTGTGTAATGTATGTATAACCTTGACTCATGTCTGTGAGGCAGGTTTACAGAAGAGAATGCATATTCATAGTGACTCTTCACTTAGAAGGATAGTAACAAATGGTTGGTGCTTATGCCCCCAGTTAAAGAGCACAGTTTACTGATAATGGGCTATAAGATGACCTCGCAGCATTGCACCAGGGAAGTCCTATACTCTTATGTAACTTCCATTGTGCCCTCATTCTTCAAACAAAAGGACACCTGGCAACAGGAGGGCAGATATAGTTCAGATATCATCAACATGCATGTAATAAGATTTGAAATGGAAGCCAACATTTTTATGTCACTTAAGATTTTTCTTAATTTTATTTTTTTATTTATGGGCTAAAACAAGCATTTCCATAATATAGTACAATAAAAAAAATGTACATGAAACTGCAAATCTGTTATGCATGACTTGCTATTCCCTTCAAATATACAACAAAATTATCATTTAAATTTCTTTTTTTCTTCCCTCCCTTCCTCCCCTTCCAGAGACGTCTACCATTAGACAATAGCTATATATGTGTAAAATTGTTCTATCCATACTTCTATTTGTCAGTTCTTCCTCTGAATGCAGAGAATGTTTCTCACTATGTCCTTTATAGTTAATCTGGGAATTTATAAAAGTCAGAATAATTTATTCACTCAAAGTCCTTCTTAAAACAACATTTCTATTACTGTATCATGGTCTCTTGGTTCTTCTCATTTTGATCTTCATTATTTTGTGCAAGTCTTTTCATTTTTTTAAATCATTGAACTCATCATTTCTTATAACAAAATCATATATCACAATTTGCTCAACAATTTACAAAATTTCAATTCTGATATTTAAATAATTACCCAAGCAAGACACTCCAATATCTACAGAAAAATATTCTCTTTTTCAAATGCAAGTAAATCATAACATTATTCTTTGCTTGGTAACAGCCAACACTTCCATCTAGAGTTAGGGCATAACTCACAGTAAGATAATAATGCTTGATTCAATTTCTTCACATGGCTGCTGTGGGTGGAAGAATGGAGTAGTGTAGAAAAGACAAGACTGGACATCAGGACATTAGGTTTGTGTCCTGACCATTTACTACCTATGTGACATGTGGTTTAAATTTCCTCAGGTTCTGTTTCCTCATCTGTGAGATTAAAAGTTTGTGATAAATGACCTCAGAGATGACTTCCAGCTCTTTATGATCTAGGATTTAATAATCCTAGCTCTGACACTTCCTAGCCATGGGATTATGGGAAAGTTTGTTTACCTTTCCAAGTCTCCATTTTCATATCTCTAAAATGGGAATATCAGTACTCCCACTGCACACATTCCAGGATAGAATTGTGAATTATAATCAGGGAATGGGTTGTTCTAACAATAATTAAATAGAAAAGTGATGCTACTTCTGAGTCTTCTCTATTTCTCAGTTAGTTAATAGCTCATCTCTGATCCCGGCTGGCTGTGCTTATGTTCTGGGCAAGCATCTTCACTGGTTTCTTTCTGTTTATAATTAGGAGTTTCTTTTAGCATCCAAATAAGGCTAAAATTTTAAGAGGGATGTAGCAGTCTGGTGGATTTTAGGGCAGAGTTAATACAATTTGTATGTTGTCTACTTTGCGAGATTTTCCGACGTTCTCCTTATAGGCATGTCTTTGCCAAATTGAAGTTTTTGTTTATTTTTATTTTATTTTTTAAATTTTTGGTGAGGAGAGACATTCAGAGGCACAACTCTGCATTGGACATGACTTTGTCTGTCCCAACAGCATAGGCCTCATGTGGGTTCCGTATGGGCATATTGGGCTTCATAGCCCCAGACCTTGGAGTGTTTTCAAGCAAGTAGCATAACCACCCCTCCCCCCGTGTTAGAACGGATAAATGAGGCCAGGAGGAATGGTGACCAGGTGTAACAATCAGACATGGTCTCTAGCTCACCCCACCTGTTTCTCCTCACTGTTGATACTGAGATAGGTGACTTAGTAAACAGTGCATGGACTTGGAGTCAGGAAGGCCTGAACTCACACACTGCTTCAGATACTTTCTAACTGTGTGATCCAGGGCAAAACACTTAGCCTCTCTCAGCATCTGTAAGATGCAGTTTATAATAGCACCTATCTCCCAGGGTTGTGGTTAGGATCAAATGATGAAACATATGTAAAGTGTTTTGCAAATCTTAAAGTGCTGTATAAATCAGATAGCCAAATGGATTATGTAATGAGGCCATTAAGGAAGATCAAGGAGAGATTGATTGGTCTAAGATTTTTATATAACCATTTTAGGTGCATGGACCTGGACTGGAAAAATGCTGGCCGGGTGCAGAACCCAGGAATCCTGACTCATAGCAGTGGCTGTGTGCCCTTTTGTTTATTACCTAGCTCAGAGGAACAGATCTGTAACCGAGAGAAGCCCAGGCCAAAATTCTTCATTTATTGTTATTTCTTTTGAAAAAGAAAAAGCTAGTAATAAAATACTTTGTACCCAAGTGAATTCCAAAGCATTCCATGCTTTGTTTTGTTCTCTTACATTATGGATGTTTCTTAGCCTCTCTTACATTTATATAATGAGTTTCTCTGGTGCATTTCTCATGGGATTCAATTCACCAACACTCAACACGATGGTTTGGAAATTCATACAATACCCTGGATAAGGAAAGATATTTGGACAAGACCTGCAATTTCATTGCAACTCCAGATTAGGATACTCCTACCAATAGACCTCAGCTTTTTCTCTGCAGTTTATAATCTTAGGGAATTTTCTGGGGGCACCAAGAGGTTTCCAGTCAATTGACAAGCATTTATTAAGCTCTGACTATATAATAGGCAGTGTGCTAAGCAATAGGGTTACAAAGCAAGGCCAAAGACAGCTCCTGCTCTCAAAAGATCATAGTCCAATGGGAGAGACAACATGCAAACAATGATGTACAAACAAGATATGCACAGGATAAAGTGGGACTAATCACCACAGGGAAGGCATTGGTTTTAAGGAGACCTGGGACAGTTTTATTTCACACAGTGGCATTTTAACTGGGAACTGAAGAAAGCTAGGGGGCCAAAAGATGAAGAGGGAGAGAATTCCAGCAAGGGGGAACACTCAGTGAAAATGCCTGGAGTTGGGAAATAGAATGTCTTCTATGAGAAACAGCAAGGATGGCAGCATACCCCGTTGTGCGAGGAGTAAGGTGTAAGAAGGCTGGGATGGTAGGAAGTGCTCAAGTAACAAATGCCTTTATATTTGATCCTGGAGGTAATGGGGAGCTATTGAATGGGTATAGAGGGAGAGAGAGAGCTACATGGTCAGACCAGAGTTTTCACAAGAATACTACGATAGCTGAGTGGAAGATTGCAATAATCTGAGCATTATGTGATGAGTATGCATTGGGGTGGTGACAGTGTCAGAGGAGAAAATATTAAGAAAGTAGGATTGATAACACTTGACCACATATCGGGTATGGGATGAGGGTGAACATTTAGATTGGGAGTCTGGATAATTGGGAATTAGTGGTGTCCTTAAGAATAAGAGTAAGATAGGAAATAGAGGAGGGCTCGAGGGAAAGAGAACGTGTTCCATTTTGAACTGTTCATAGGATATACAGTTTGAGCTGTCTAATAGTTTGAGATGTAAGAATGAAGGTTGGCAGAGAAATTAAGACTGGATAATTAGAAATGGAAATCATCAGCAGAAAGATAATGATTATATGCATGGGAGCCTATGAAATCCCCAAGCAAAATAGTATAGAGGGAGAAGAGAAGAGGCCTCAAGAAAGAGCCTGGTTAGTGAGTATAACCTGGATGAAGATCCAGCAGAGGAGACAGAGAAGGAGTGTTGAGAGATATGAGGAGAACTGGGAGAGAACAGTGTATTGAAAATACATACAGAAGAGAGTATAAAGAAGAAGGTGATTGCCAGTGTCAGCACCCAAAGAGAAGTCAAGAGGGAGGAAGAGTGAAAAATTACAATTAAGATAAATGACTTGCCCAAAGGTACATAGCAAGAAGGGTGACATGAACACAGGTCTTCATGACTATGAGACCTGATCTCTAACTAGTATGCCCTCTACACTAACTCTAAAGAAAGATCTAGATATATTATATTCTCATTAATTTTACTATATTAATTCCCCACTTAGAATCATAGGCAATGCCCATAATGTTTAGGTTCATACTCATATTCTATAAATTTTGAAAATGATACTTTCTCACTAATAACACTTAATTCGTTCCTTTTGTAGTGACATTCTAAAAATGTTATAAAACATTTTCAGTGAAATTTCTTATTTGAAAAAATTATTACTGGTTAAGATGTATCATTCAGGTTCCTCAGTGAAATCCATAATTATTGAAAGATATCTGTTTAAGGATTCATACTGAAAATAAAACCCACAAAAATACATATGCCCAGATGCAATGGTAATGTAAATGGAAAGATCTTTCCCATCCATTCATATGCCCATGTGACCTGCTTGAGTGACATGGAAGCCTGAGTCACATGAGTCTGTGGTGGGAGAAGCTTGCTGAGCAGCTTCTGAAACAGGAAGGGTGACACAGAACCCAGAAGAAGTTGGTCAGAGCAGTTAGAGCTGAGGGAGAGAGAGGAAGCAGGCAGCGAGCTGTAAGTGTTTGTTTCTGGCAAGGCCCTAGTAGGGGTAAGCCTTAGCAATGGTGCCCTCTGCAGTGTTATTGTGTATAGATTTCTTTGTTGCTATGATGGATTTGACTTTCTTGTGTTGGGATTCAGCTTTCTAGTGTTTGAATAAATGTTTTGGTTCTACCTTTCACGTGGAGAGTCTGTTCTATTTTGTAATTCAGAATTATGCCAACATACTCATAGCTGCCATAGGTACTGTGAATATTGGTGCTACACCATATTATGACATGCACACACATGAATGTATGTACATATGTATATATACATACACATAAATATATACACACATACACATAGATAGGTAGATGATAGATAGATAGATAGATAGATAGATAGATAGATAGATAGATAGATAGATAGATAGATAGATAGAAGATAGAAGATAGATAGATAGATAATATCGTACACATACATATAATTCTTCATTTTGAGGTCATGACCTATCAGGAAATGAGTTGAATGCTTCACATTCTGTTTTCCACAATTGTGGTTGGTCATTGTTTTGTCAGATTTCCCAAGTCTTTCAAAGTTGGGTTTAGCCTAGTTCAGTGAAACATCATATATTTGGATGCGAGAACCTGGGTTGATTCTACTACTCCCTATTTGTGTAATAGAAGACAAATACACATGTTCAGCACATAGGACCATAAATTTAGGGCTCAATAGTACCTTAAAGACCATAGAGCCAACTCCTCATTTTTTATATGAGGAAACTGAGAAATTATAACACTTACCCAGCTAACAAGTATCTGAGTCAGGATTTGAACTTGTCTCTCTTGATTTTAAGCCTGGTGCTCTATGTGTGCTATCTAACTTTAACACATTTCAGTTTCCTCATCAGTAAAATTAAGGGGTGAGACTGGATGACCTCTAAGGTTCTATTCTATTTCTAAAACTTAAGAAAAGTCCCTATCATTAGTATCAGTCTTAGGCTGATGCTATTGTTAAATTATTTTTCATTTGTGTTCAACTCTTCATGACCGTATGTGGGGCTTTCTTGGCAAAGATAATGGAGTGGTTTGCCATTTACTTCTCCAGTTCATTTTATAGATGAGAAAACTGAGGGTTACATGAGTTGCTCAGGGTCACACAGCTAATAAATGTCTGAGACTAGATTTGATCTCAGGAAGATAAGGCTTTCTGACTTCAGTCCTGGCACTCTATCCACTTCACCACCCAGCTGCCCTTTCTACTGATATCATTTGACTGAACAGCATGAAATGGCAAGATCTTAGAAGAATTAAAACTTTGAGTCACCCAACAGACAGTGGAAAGATGGATTGCAGGTGTGCAGTACATTACTGGCAATGGCCTGTACCCGAGTAGGTCAAAAGTATAATAGAAAGTGAATTGTATTTGAAGTCAGAGGACTTGGATTCAAACCCTAGGTCTGTTGCTACCTATCTGAACAATATGGGCAAGCAAGGAATCTTTCAAGTCCTCATTCTTTCATCCATGACAGGAGAAAGTTAGACTACAAGAACTCAATACAACCTTCAAGATTTGAGTACATGATCCTAAGAAGTTTTGGTCATCATTGAAGCATGTATGATAAGAAAAAAGTCAGGTTAATCACCTAGAGTAAGAAACTATGCACACACACACACACACACACACACACTCAATGGTACATTAATACTTTTGGTTTTAGTAAAAGAATCAAAGAATGGCCTCTGACACATTATGGCAGATTCTATACAGACAATTTCTAGAAGGGCATGGGTAAGAATTACAGAAAATGCTAAGGTGAAGAAAGTCTATAATCTTCTTCATCTGAGGCAGTACTAATGTGGATGAGATCACAGTTTCACCTAAGATTCTTAGAAAAAAATTTACAAAAGAAGAAATCAGACTTTATAGCAAATGTTTTATCTACATACATATACACACACACAGAGCAGATAATTTCTAGACAGATGGCTGACTACTAGGATTGCATGTCCTCACTCCATCCCTCCCCACCAACAGATATCTGATTTTCCATATCCATCAGTCACTCAGTTAATCAATCAACAAGAATTTCTTTTTTTAATTATATATTTTTTCTTTTTGGATGGGAAAAGGTAGGGCAGTTGGGGATAAGTGACTTGCCCAAGGTCACATGGCTAATAAGTGTTAAATGTCTGAGGCTGGATTTGAACTCAGGTCCTCCTGACTCCAGGGCCGGTGATCTATTCACTGTGCCACCTAGCTGCCCCTCAACAAGAATTTCTTAAGCACTACTATATTAAGTGCTGACAAAAAAAGAAAGGAGAAAAATAATAATTGTCCTCAAGGAGCTCACATTCTAATGAGGGAAACACCAGAAATGGAAAGGACTGGGAAAGACCTCATTCAGCAGGAGGGATATGAAAAGAATCTTGAAGGAAGTCAAGAAAGATAAGAGGCAGGTGTGAGGAGGGACAGCATTATAGGTATGGTGGACAGCCAGGGGAAAAGCACACAGAAGAATTGCAGTGTTACGTGGGATGAACAAGAAGATGCAGCTGGGTAACTCAGTGAATAGAACATTGGACCTGGAGTCAGGAAGACCTGAGTTCAAATTCTCTGTGTGACTCTGGGCAGGTCACTTAGTCTCTACCTGCTTCAATTTTCCCTGTAAAATGTGAACAATAATAGCACCTACCTCCCAGAGAGTTTGTGAGGATCAAATGAGATAGTCATAAAGTGCTTAGCATAGCCCCCAGCACAGAGTAGGTATTTAACAAATACTTATTTCTTTCCTTTCAATCAAGTTGATTTTAAAATGTGTTAATGGGAGCAATGTGTAAAAAGACTGGGAAGTTAGGAAGGAGTCAGATTATGAAGGGCTTTAAATGTCAAATAGGAGTAATAGGGGGCCACAGGAATTTATTGAGCAGGGAGAGGGTGGATTGGTCAGACATGATTTTAGTCAGTGTAAAACCAAGCATGAGCAGCTTTCCAGAAGACTGCTACTGTGAACAGCTCTAAGGTTCTGATCACATGATATAGTGAACTCTTTATTTATTCAACAGTAAACTAAAGCAAAGCATTCACAGAAACCAAAGCACAACATTCACAATGTTATAACATAGCAACTTATACTTAAGTGGCCACATAGTTTTCACCAACGTGGCCACATAGTTTTAAACAAAAGATATCATTCAGTAAGTCCTTAACTCAATCATCCTTAGGAGCAAGTCTCCTTAAGGAACACAAAATACAAAGTCAAAGTTCTCCACCCCTAGATCACAGTAAATCATGATCTTCTAAGTCAGCATTAAGTACCCAAGAAGAGGTCTTTTCCTCTTGACTGGAGGCTGGCTCTCTGAATCCATGGTTCCTCTTCCATGGTCCCAGCTTCTGCCTGAATCTACCTAACTGTCACCTGGATTCAAAGGTAGGCAGCTCTCAGCTCCTCATCCAGTTCTCATTCCACACTGAAGTGTCCAGTCCACCTCAAGTCCTTCACAGTTTCTGTTTCTGTGAAGACAAAGCTTAACAAAGCCAAAACAACATGCAAGCACATTGCTAGCACCATCGTCAATTTACTTTCTGCCTGTGAAATGAACACAGATCCTCAAAGTCTGAGAACTCAACACAAATTGTCAATGTAATACCAAGACCTCTAAAACCCTCCTCCAGGACTTTTGTAAGCAGACAACAAGAAAATAGACTTTCAGGGCTTCTAGTAAGGTCCAAGGCCTTCTGTACAAAGTATCACAAACAAAAATCAACACAAACAGAACAGACAGAGCACCCACCACAAAATTACCCTTCTCAATTCTGTTCTTTCACAGCTTAGGCTTCTCCTTGTATATGGTCATTAGCTCCTCCCTGTTCCACCCCTTCTTATTGCAGCAGCAAGTTCCTCCCACTGTGGGTTTCACAAGTCCTGTTTCTTAAGAAAGACTTGATATAATCTTGAAACAAGGTGCTAAATAATTAAATGGCTGAAACAAGGTACTAAGTACTTCTTTGCTTGCCATTTCAGTCAGGCATGCTTTTGGCAACTGTGTGGAAGATGGGTTGGAGTGGGGAGACACTCCAGGAAGAGACACCAATTAGGAGGCTAGTGAAATAAATCAAGTGAGAAGTGATGAGGGCCTATAAATGTAGGGTGATGGCAGTGGGAAGAGAAAGCAGGGGTTAAATCCAAGAGAAGCTGTGAAGGCAGAAATGACAAAATTTTGTCAACATATTGGATCTGTGAAGTGAGAGCAAGCAAGAAGTTGAGCAGGACACCAAGTTGTAAGCCCGACTCACTGGAACAAATGTGGGGAACTTAAACAGTGATAAGAAATTTGGGATCATGGGAGAGTTTTGAAGGAAAGATGATGTTTTGGACATGTTGAGTTTGAGATTTCTATGGTACATCCAATTTAAGGCGTCAAAGGTACTTGCTGATATGATACTGGAGCTCAGGAGAGAGAACAGGGCTGGGTGTGTGTATACACACAAATATACACACAATATATACATTTATATAACATGCATATGTATATATAGACATATACACAATACACACATATACACAATACATGGATACATAAACACAGACATATGTATATATCACAATCATCTACTTAGAGATAATAATTGAATTTATAAGAATTTATGGCATCACCAAATAAGATAGAGAAAAAAGACTCAGGACAGAACTCTAAGGGACACCTATGGTTAGTGGGCATGACCTGGATGAAAATCCAGATAAGGAGACTGAAAAAGATAAGTCAAACAAATAATAGGAAAAAAAATGTCTAGAATGAGATAGTGACAAAACCTTGCTTGCCACAACACTGAAAAATGGGAATTTTCTATATAGATTTCTAGTCATTGTGTTGTCATGAGGACTATTTTCTATGATTTGCTTTCTCTTCTAGATCAAGGGGATTGTTTACATACATACACACACAAAGCAGATATTTTATATACAAACGGCTGACTAGTAGATTAGATGTCCTCACTCCCTCCCTTCCCACCAACAGACATCTGATTTTCCATATCCATCAGTCATATCCAACCTCCTCCTACTCAATAAATTGTCTTCCAATCTTCCTGTCTTTGTGGGGGTACATGCTTCCCCTCTAGCCTGATGGGCATTTTTCCCATCATCGTAGACACTCAATCTTCATGGAGGCCTGTTCTAAATGAATTTTCTTCCTTTCTAGTGTATCTAGGAGGTCTAGGTAAAACATGAAGAAAGAGAACGCTTTCAATGACAGAGAGGATGCCCATAGAAATGAGTGTTACCTGAGCTGAGTTTTGAAAGGATGATTCTGAAAGGGAGAGGTGAAGAAGTGACCTTCGTAAGTATAGGGATAGCTTGCTTCAATGCACTGAGGTGTTGAATGCATGTTGAGTTTGGGGCAGAGCTAACAGTCATGCCTGTCTAGAACAAAGAATGTGTGTAGGGGACTAATGTGAAATTAGTCTAGAAAAGTAGCTTGGGTCCACATTGTGGAAGGCCTAGATTATGGTGGTAGTATTTTATCTTATAAACAATAGGGAGTAACTGAAAGTTATTTGAGCAAGGAAACCATGTGAGAGATTTGTACCATGATAAAATTTCCTTTTTACAGATAAAGAAACTGAGGCCAAGGAGGTAAATTTATTCACTCAAGGTCACACAAACAGGATACAGAACTCATAACTTTCTTCTCCAAAGCTTGCCCTAGTCTGAAATTCCCTGTTACTGTTGAAGATACCACCATTTCCCCAGTTTTCCAGGCTTCCATTCTTTGGGTTGTTCGGTGAGGCAACCTCCATGGATATGCAGTCTGACAACTGCTCCTGCAAGTGTGGCAACCACTTGTATTGAAAGACTAGGGAAAAAAGTTCTTATCACTGAAGTCCTTGGCACTGCCAAACAGTTCAACATCAGAAAATGATATGATTTTTGGAAAGGTGTAGATGCCATTAAAGAAAAAGCATTACCATCTGTTTTGCTGCTGCACCCTGAGGACCATATCAACTGACTCGCATCTGGAACTTTCCAAACCTCCATTAGTATATGAGCTCCTTGAGAGCAGTGACTGTCTTACTTTTTCCATTTGTATCCCTAGCTCTTGCCATGGTGTTTTGCACATTTTAAACACTTGACATATGTTTCATTCATTCATTCATTTATCATTTCCTTCAATCATCCTTGACTTCTTACTCAACCCACATATAGAATCTCCATTGGCAAATATTTCTATCTCCACAATATCTTTTGCATAGGTCCCCTTTTCTCTGCTCACATAACACTACCCTAGTTCAAACACTCATCACCTCTCACATGGATTATGCAAGAACTTCCTAATTGCACACACTACTTTAAGTCTCTCCTTATTCTAATCCATCCACTTCACTGCAAAAGTAATTTCCTAAGAGCATGTGTTTGTCCATGTCACTCCCCTAAATTTTATTGGCTTCCTATTACCTCTTGGACCAAATATAAATTGTTCTGTATAAATTTGGTATTTAATGCTTCCTGTAAGATGCTCCCTCCCCCTCCCTTTCCAGTATTCCTACACTTTACCACTTGACTCCTTTGTCTATATTGTATGATCTAACTAAAATGGTTTATTTGCTATTACTTGCATATGACACTCCATCTCTAGACTTGTTGTATTTTTGGTGTCTGAACCTCATGCCTGGAATGTTCTTCTCTTGCACCTCTCCCTCTTAGCTCACCTCAATTCCTTCAAAACTCCGTTCTAGTCTCATCTTCTGCAGAATATCTTTTCTACTACCCCTAGCTGCTAGTGCTTTCCCCATTCCAATCAGCTTCCATCTACTCCATACATTCTTATATGTATAGGGAGGACTAGCAGCTCTGGTGTGGGGACCCTTTCCTACTTGTTCAACTTCGATATCCACCTAGCACTCAGCTCTCACTTGTGGCTCCAAGAAGCTGTAGAATGCTCAGGGGCCATACCTCGGTGCTCAGGTGTATCAGCAAGCACCCCAGCATCCCCAGGGTGGCTGCCAACACAGGTTCTTGGATCTGCTTTGATAAAGGAAAGCAACTCAAAAGGGGTTAACAAGCTTACTTTAATCAGTCAAACATGTATCGTTTACCTAGTTCAGGGGAAAGAGGTCAGCACCCCGAACTTCAGAGTATACAGACACAATTATCAAGACAGAAACAGATCAAGTAGACAGCTTTCCAAACTGTCCAACCATTACATCCATACCAAACAACATCTGGATTTCAAAGCCGGGGGGCTCTGGACAACGGCTTTCCAGAGTTTCATCTGATCAAATCACAGAACACTTCTCAAAACAGAGCTACACATCAGGGCTTATATAGCTTTCTCCTGGCTCAGAGAATGTAACAACCTTATTGAATCACTGGCCAATAAAGAAGTATCTACTGAAAAACAAGCCTCCCACCCCAGGCTCCAGGTGCACTTTAGCCTAGGGGCAGAGAAGATCTTTAAAATTTACATTCCCATTACATCAGGCTAAACCAGTTTGAAGGAAACCTATGGGCCTTGAGCACACTGATGACTCAGCAAACATATGAAGACTTCCTCAGGTAGAATGGGAGGATGGGAACCATTTGTTTCAGTGGTCATGAACACAACTGAAACAGGCACTGTGGAGTCCTTAGAGCTTGGTTAAACACTCAGACACCTATGATATGCACTGCATCCTGCACCATCACCAGTCACCAAGACTTTTGTGTTGCCACTGGATTGGAAGAGAGAGTTAGGCTGATGACTTTGGGCAGCTCTGCTTCACTGAACTCCAATTCACTCAAAGGTCAAGACAATCACCCCATGATGTTGTGGGTTCTTTTTGAAAATGAAGCACAAAAAACTAATAACAACAAACCACCTAGTTATTTATATGTTGTTTCTCTCAATAGAATGAAAGTTCTTCGAGAGAAGGGACTATTTTTTTGTCTCTGAATCCTCAGGGTTAGCACAGTGCCAGGTACATGGTAAGTCCTGAATTAATGCTTGTCGACTGCCTGACTCAATTTAAACTAGGTCCTTGAAGTTCAGAAATAGCACCCTTTCTACTATATGCATAACTTTCATCCCTGCAATTTCATCCTTATGTACTATATACATGGCAAAACATTGTAATTTTTATACAATAAATATATTATATACAATAATTATATTATATACAATTATTGTTAGTGTACCTTTAAAAAACAGAATTTTAAATAAAGGGTAATTAGGTAATGACAAACTTCTTTCTTCTTTCATTAATGGTGATGTTGCTCTACTATAGTTAGAAAGTAATTTGTCAAGTCGAGGCTAGGCAACTAGCCTCTCTACACAGTGTCTTTCATGATGATTGACAGTCTTCATTCCTTAACATCTCTTCTTCTCAGTAACTTCCTCTTTTTTTTTTTTGCTTTTTGGAGGGCAATTGGGGTTAAGTGACTTGTCCAAGGTCACATGGCTAGTTTTTGTGTTGTGTCTGAGGCCGGATTTGAACTCGGGTTCTCCTGACTCCAGGGCTGGTGCTGTACTCACTGCGCCACCTAGCCCCCCACTTCCTCTTCTTTCAAAGTCAGTTCATAGTTAAGTGATCCTCCTTGTGCTATCTTCCTTAATCACCTTTCTGCCTTCCACTTCAGTTGAAAGATTCTCTCCTTCCTCAAATTTTGCTAGGGAAAAAAAGGGCAGCTAGCACACACAATGGATGGAGCTCAAGACCTGAAGTCAAGAAGACCTGAGTTCAAATCTAATCTCAGACACTTACTAGCTATGCTATCCTGGAGAAGTCACTAAACCCTATTCGCCTCAGTTTCCTCATTTGTAAAATGAGCCAGAAATAGAAATGGCAAATCACTCCAATATCTTTGCCAAGAAAACCCCAAATGGGATCATGAAGAGTTGGGTATGGCTAAAAACTACTGAAATAAATATTGCCTAGGTCTCCTCTTTTCCTCAAATTCTATCTTTAGTTGTGGTTTTACATTTTGTACCCTATCCCCTCCAGTAGAAAGTAAGAGCCTTGAGAGCTGGCAGTGTTTCATTTTTTTTTAACTTTAAATCCCAAGTACCCATTGTCCAAATAATGGTATGTAGTTAGAGCTAGGGTTCTTAAGCTTTTCCTTTTTGGCATGAACTCCTCTGGCAGTCTGAAGAACCTATGCATGCATTTTCAGAATGATGTTTGTTGTCTACATTCATAATTGAAGGAAATGCTAAATTTCATTTAGAGTTTAGGGAAAACATTTTTTTCCACATCCAAGATCATAGACCCCCTGAAATCTATCTGTTGGTCCCTTGGGTGCCAGGGGACAAAGTATAGAATTAATCTATCACTGTACATATCTTGGACAGGCACTGCAAATGGGCCAAGAACTGAGCCCAAAGTTGAACAGGAAGAAGATAGCAGACTGTATTTCTTCTGGGAAATTGCAAAGTTCTTTAAATGACCTCAAGCTTCCCCTTGAAACAAAGGGCCATCTTTTTCATACCAATATTTTTCCAGTGATGTTATATGGCTTTGAGTCATGGAATACTGCAGTCTCCAAAGAATTGAAGCTAAGGATCACCCAAAGGGCAACAGAGAGGCACATGGTAAGCTGGAGTAGGATGCAAATCATCATGGAACAAATAATTACATGGTGGGGGGGTGAGGTGGGAAATATGCATTTATTAAGCATCTGCTGTGTTCCAGGTCCTGTACTAAGCACATTACAAATAGTATCTTATTTGACACCTTATAAACTCCCTGGGAGGTAGGTACTATACTATCCTCATTTTACAGGTGAGGAAACTGAGGCAGGTAAAAGTTAAGTGACTTGCCTAGAGTCCCATAGCTAGTAAAAGTGTTCAAGGCAGTATTTTACTCAGGTCTTCCTGAATCCAGACCCACCTTTCTATCCATTGCACCTCATCCATAGTTGCCTCATGGAAGAGGTGATTTTAAAGATTGCCCTTAAAGAAATATATGTTTCAAACTGTTAATTTGGCAAAAGTGAGTCATAAGAAATAGATAATCCATATCTACTACATTCTTGTGATGTTAAGGGAATTCAGAGACAACCTCCTCCAGGGGCAGGGAACCTATAGCCTAGAGGCCACATGTGGCCCTCTAGGTCAGCAAGTGTGGCTCTTTGAGGACCTAGGAGGCCACATGTGGCCTCAAAGCTACAGGTTTCCCACCCTTGCCTACAGCATTGTGTGGACTCCCTATAGCAAATTTTGGAGATGACAAAGATAAAAATTTTCCAAGACAGGTGGGCATGGATGGTTTTGACTATATTATTGAATCAAGAAGCCAACTTGATGAACTCACAGGACTATTACATTATATTCCCAGCATGTAGAATAGTAATTTATTAATAAATGTTAATTGAATTGAAGAAAATTTAGACTTTCAATCACTCTTTCATTGGTGTAGAAAGATTTATGTCTTTAAACTTTATCATTTGTTCTCTAATTTGTACATCTCATCTCACTTTTAGCATATTTCTCAAATTTAGAAACATTATTTTTTCCCTTGTTAACTGAATTGAATTAATCCTCAGAGGCTAGAAAGATATTGATTTACTCTTCTGTTCACATCCACACTGAAAAGTCTACTCTATATGATTCTCTGATAGAGAAAATTTTAAATTTTAGAAAGGGAAAGTTTGCCAGACCCCTGTGTTTTGTGTCTGCTTTTAGTATCAAAGCACTGGGATTTTTTCATTTGGGGAATTTTGCATTTGCATTTTTCTCACTACTTAAATATTGTCCTCTGTTCCAGAAACAAATGTAGGTGTCAACTGAGCTTACCTCTGTTCTCTCACTTTAATTACTTCTCTCCCCTAAAACTTGTTTCCTGTGTCTTACTTTTCTTATGTGAAATAATTTCCCTCATTTCCTAATTTTTGGATTATAATCCCCTGTATGGAAATCCTCTCCCGTGTGAACAATTTATTTCAACACATTTTATTAACCACCTCCATTATTAAAGTGAAGTAATGATGATAGGGGGACCTGTGTCTAACAGCAGGCAATGAGAAGACCCCAAAGGTTAGAGTCAACTTCTCTTCTTCATTGATTAGCTAACAAAGAACAGCTGCAAATCAGGTCCTGGGCAGGTCCAGGCAGAAGGCATAGTAACTATGAGGTTTGTCATAGTTAGATTTCCTAGGAGGACTGCTTTAGGCTTACAGGATAAAAGATTTAGAGCTAGAAGTTAACTTAAAAGTCATCTAGTCTAGTGGTTTCCATTTAGTGGTAAAGGAGAATCCTTTGGGACTCATAATAATAGTTCAAGAGGTTTGTGCTCAAATTTCATTAGAGTCATTTTAAGTAGTAAATAATTGCTTATGCATATTAAGATTGGTTTATTAAATTACTCTTTTGGATATATTTTTGTTGTTTCAAAAGGTTCACAGAAAAAAAATATTGGGAACTGCTGATCTAGTCTAATATTCTCATTTACTAATGAGGATAACACAATAACATGGAGAGGAAGTAGGAAAATGAGGTCATATGTGCTAAGTCATGAATGGGATCAACTAAAGGAACTAAGGAACATCATCCTGAGAGGGACACAGCTTTGCTTCAGCACCTTAGAATTCTTCTGTGAGCTAGATCTCCTGTCTCCTGAATTCTGCTAACCAATAAATGTCCTAGGATACAGTTTTAGGAAAAACCTGTAGTTCTTAGACACAATCTAGATGAAAATCTAACAAAGAAAAATGAGGACTAGAGGTCAGAGAGGTAGGAGAGAATCATGTGAAAACAGTATCATGAAAACCTAGAAAGAAGAGATTATCAAGAAAAAGGGGGTGATTGTCAGAGGCTGTAGAGAGGTCAAGGTTCTATTGTAGAAGGCCTCTTAGATTAGCCACAAAAAGACAAGAACTAGCAGATAAGGAAGAATCAAATGATTTTTTTAGATGGAAGAGACAAAGGCATGTTTTTAGGCAGTATGGAAGAAGCAAGTAGATATGGAGGGATGGAAGATAACTGAGACAGTTGGGATGATAGAAAGACAAATCTACTAAAGGAGACAAGATGTAATTGGATCACTCTTCATATAGTGGGGTTTGTCTTGTCAATGGAGAAGGCTCACCTCTTCTCGTGAGAAAGAGGTGAAAAAAGAGAAAGTAATAGAAGTATCTGAATGAAGTGAGATGAGGAAGAAAGAATTGGTCTATTTTTAAGTGAAATATAAGGAAAAATTCTTAGCTGAGAGGATGGGAAAGGGAGTCATGGGAGATTTGGGGAAGAATGAAAAGGTTTGGAAAAGCCATTATTTTGAGTGGGATAGTGAATTGATTACAGAGGTGTAAAAGAATGGCTTTGCTACGCTAGGGTTCCAGCTGATGTTATATAATATAAATTTGTAGATGACCCAGTAAGTACAGTTTCATGCTTGTGAGTAGGAGTAAAGACAACAGATGGTAGGAGTTATCCAAGGCTGAGGCTTGAAAGAATTGACAATAGGATAAAAGAGCAAGATTCATGAGAAAAGGGGACATTGTAGGGTCAAAACTGTTCACAAAGGGGTGAAGATAGGGAAATAATATAGCCAATATTGGGATGATGGTCTGGGAAAGAACTGAGGAAAGGGAGTTCTCAATAAGGAAAAAGAATAGTTAGGGTTTCAAAGAAGAGGGAGAGGTAGAATAAATTGTGATCGAATAAAAGGGATTTCAGAGTTCATGAACATGGAAGTGGTACATTTGTGGTTGATGGCAAGATCAATGGTATGACCATTTGATGTCTACTACTTTTTCTAGTAAGGAGTAAGTCATGGTAAATGAATGAGTTGAGAAACTTAGAAGTTAGACTGTTCGAGGAGACACCAATATGTATAGCTAAGCTTTAGTATTAGAACAGGAGTTGAGAAGGACAGAAAGACTGTGACCCAGGCACAAAACTCATCAAGGAAAGAAGTAAAATGTTATAGAGATCAATAGACCACTGCAATCTTGATTGTATAATAAATATAGATTGACTGAACATCGAAGGAAGAGAGGTTACCGAGTGATAGTGGCAAAGGGAAATTCTCGACGTGGCAATGGGAAGCCTGAAGTATTCCATAACCTTCTCATCTTGATCAGTGAAGGGAGGAGTACAGATGAAAGTGTAACCAGTGCTGAAAAGAGTGGTCTGGGAAGATGTATTACCAGGAGTCAGGTCTCTGTCAGGTAATAGAGGGCATAAGAAAGGAAAATGTTTAAGATGAAAGTTAGTAACACAGTGGAAGTAGTAGATAGCTTTAGAGTAAGACATTGTGGGGGTTGGATTGAAGCTGGTGGAGAGGTCATTGGGGTAACAGAGAATGGGGTTTGAATAATGGCAGCTGGGATGGGGTGAGTATATGTTAATCACTGAGGAATAAAATCAGGTAGGTATCATTGTTCGTAGGTGGGGATGGAATTGTCCCAAGATATCAAGCAGTAGTATATAGTTGAAATGGGTTAGGCAGTTGACTGGCAGGGGAAGGCAACTTCTATGGAATTGAGGTGGCTGGGGAGCATGAAGGAATCACTCCTGGGCAGGCACAGGCAAGGCAACAGGAATTATCTCTTCTCCATTCTAAAGATCCCCAGTTCTTTCAACTGATCCTTATAATACATGGACTTAAGGTTGTTTACCACTCTAGTTGTGTCCACTCTCTAGATTATAAGTTTCTTCATAAAATGTGGTTCCCCTAAGTGAATTCAATACTCCAGAGAAGGTCTGACAGAAGTACAGTACAACAGGATTATCACTTTCTTGTTCTTGCAATCCATGGACTTTCAATCACATTACACTACTAATTCACATTAATCTTGTGATATCCCAACCCCCCAGAATTTGTGAGAATATCTGCTGCCCAACCATGCCACTACCATTTGGGGCTCACAAAGTTTTCATCAGTTCATCTATTTCCCTATGTTCTTTTTTGTATTAATCATACTCACCAGTTTCCTTTCCTGTAGCATAGGGATATCCCATTAACTGGATGCCCTATGACTTGTTTAACAATTCCTTAAATAGTGAGCACCTATTTTGTTTCTTGCTGCAACAAGAAGTGTTTCTATATGTATTCCTGTTGGGTAAGAGACTATCTTTGGCTATTCAATTCACCTCAACAAATTTTCAAGAAAACTCTGTACAAGACAATCTGCTCTGTTCAGAGACAGTAAGTGACTTGTCTAAGATCCAGCAGGTAGAAAGTGGAAGAACCAGCATTCAAAATGAGAGCCTTTGACATTAACTCCAAAACTCCATCCATAACATCACGGAGAATTGCCTTATGCTTTAACAAGAACTCAAATGCCAAAAATGATATTGAAGGAGAAGGGACTGAGGTTTTGATGGAGGTAAGTATGGGAGATGAGGTGGGGAGAAGAACTTGAGGGAATATTCTGACAGAGAAAAGAACAAGACCTAGAAATTATTTAGGGAAGAGTATGAGTAAGAGAAGTGTGAGAATGGGGAGTGGAGACTGCAGGGAAACATGCAAAAAAATTGAAAGATGATTCTGGCATGAAGTAGATGGACATTATTGTGTAATTGCCAAGTGATTCCTCTTCAGAGTTAAGCATGTGAGTCTCAGGGTCACTGAACTGGGCAGAATTTTCAAAACTGTACAGCTCCCCAAACACCTATGTTCCATCCTTCCTGGCTGTGGAATACTGGAATACTGTTAACTGCTCACTGTGATCTTTTTTTATTCTTCTTTTAAACCCACAATGAAGTCCTAGAGCAGTTGTTCATTAGTCTGTGGTTCGAAGCTTACAAAAAAGAACTAGCTATTTATTTTCTATCTCTTGTTACCAGAGCTTAAGTTGACTAAAATTGCCAACACTTATATAGTGCTTACTATGTGCCAAACACTGTTCTAAGAAATTTATATCATCTCATTTGATTCTCCCAACAAACGTTGGGATATAGGGGCCATTATTATCTTCATTTTACAAATGGGAAACTGATGCAGACAGTGGTTAAATGGCTTGCTTAGTGTTGTGTAGGTAGTAAGTATCTGTGGCCAGATTTGAACACAGGTCTTTTTTACTCCATGCCGAATGTTCTGCCCACTGTGAGGCGAGGTCTACAGGAAGATAAACATGGTATTCAGGCAAATCTGAAAAAAAAAGCAAACTGTTGATTTAGTGATTGTTTAGACCATGGATTCTTAACATTTTTGCTCCATGGACCCCTTTGACAATTTGATGAAACTATGTACTCTGCACAATCAGGGTTTTAAAAGCATAAAATAAAATCCATAACTTTGCAAAAGAAAGCAATTATATTCTCAAAACATATAATATATATATATATATATTTTTTTTTGAGGCAATTGTGTTTAAGTGACTTTCCCAGGGTCACATAGCTACAAAATGTCTGAAGCAAGATTTGAACTCACCAAGATGAATCTTCCTGACTGCAGACCCATTATTCTATCCACTGTACCACCTAGTTGCCCTTTGGTAAAGGGACTAATATGAGGGAAATCAGGAAAGTTTGGGAAGTTATTTGAGCTATGGACATATTTTAAGGATAGGAACCACACTTACATAATTCTAGCTAGGTAGTACCTGGATTACTTACTTGACAGTAAGTTGTAAGGCTGAGATGATTTATATTTGCAAAGAATTGTGACCCTTGAAATCCTCTGTAATTATCTGTTATTTTTTTTTTTATTTTTGAGCATTCGGGGTTAAGCAACTTGCTCAAGGTTACAGGGCCAGTTATTTCTGGGTGTGGTGCTGAGTGTCTGAGTCCGGGATTCGATCTCCAGGTCTTTCAGTCAACACTGGAGCTGGTGCTCTTACTTGCTGTGCTACCTGGCCGCCCCTATCTGTTATTTTTTAAATTATTATTAGTAGAGGCCACATAGGACAGTGATAGAACACTGACTTAGAGTCAGGAAGACCTCAGTTTAATCCTGCCCCTGACATTTCCTAGCAGTGTGACTCTTATATTTGGGAGACTTTAAATAAAGAAAGCAGTGAGGTAATGTTGTACCGTGGAAAGGGCAGGTGATCTTCCTTTTCCAGATTCCCTCCTTGTTGAGGGACACACCAGATTTTTTGTAATAAAAACTGAGACTCTTAAGAAAGAAATGATTTCTACTTCATTTTATTTTTCTTGCATTTTTTGCAACATGACTAATATGGAAATATATTTTCTATGACTTCACATGTATAATTAATATCACATTGCTTCCTTTCTCAATGGATGGAGGAGGGATAATAGGGAAGGAAAAATTGGAACTCAAAATTCTAAAGTATGAATATAAAAGGAAATAAAGCATAAGTATTTTAAAAGAAAAATAAGAGCAAACTTTTCTATGTCTCTACCCTAATCCTAATGTTGTCTTTCTTCTATGCTGATTCTGGCCTTCCTTCTCCCCTAAAATGTTAATCCTGTCTATTCTATTTATAGAATAGAATATAAATTCTCACTCTTTTCCTCTTTTTTCTGGTTAACTTCTCTCTTTTTTTGTTCTTTCCTGTTGTCTTAAAGTATGCCTAAATTTCTGTGTCCCATTCAGTGATATTATAAAAGTTACACTTAAAGTTATAGTGTTATCTCATGGAAAAGAAGTTGGGATAAAATTGGAAATTTGAAAGTCATTAATGGCTGTTAGAAAGATTGAGCTACTTGGATGGAAATGCATATAAGTAGAAAAGGTACAAAATACTAAAGAGAGAGAAATCTTTCACTAAGAATGAAAGGAAGCAAATTTTACCAAACATTTAAATAACAATAAATATGAGTACTAAATGAATTATTTGGAAAAATATACAAAATGAGTCATACACAATTTCTTTTATGATTGAAATATGGTGATGATACTTTTTTCTTTCTTTTTGGAGCAGGGAAGGTAGGGCAATTGGGGTTAAGTGACTTGCTCAAGGTCACATGACTAATAAGTGTTAAGGGTTTGAGGCTGAATTTGAATTCAGGTCCTCCTGACTCCAGGGCTGGTGCCCTATTCACTACGCTACCTAGCTGCCGCATATGGTGATGATACTTAATCCAGGAAGAGCAAAGGCAGAGAAAGAAAACTGTAGACCAATATTTCAAATGAAATTTATGCAAATTATAAATAAAATTGCAGCATAATATCAGAAAGATCAAACACTATGACCAGGTGGAGTGTATACAAGGCTGTTGTATTATAAGGAAAACTATTAGCATAATTGACTATATCAACGACAAACACAACAAAAATCACATGATTATCTCTGTAGATGCAGAAAAAGCTTTTACCAAAATACAATATTCCTTCCTAATAAAAACTCTAGAAAGCAAAAGAATAAATGGACCTTTCATTAAAATGATAAGGAATATCTATCTAAAATCATCATCAAATATTTTCTGTAATGGGGATAAACTAGAAGCCTTCTCAATGACATCAGGAGTGAAGTAAGGATGACCATTATCACAACTATTATTCAATATTTCCCTAGAAATGCTTGCTATAATAATTAGAAGAAAAAGAAATATTAGGAATTAGAATAAGCAATGAGTACATAAACTATCACTCTATGCTGATTATATATTTAGAGAATCCTAGAAAATCAACTAAAAAGCAAGTTGAAATGATTAACAACTTCAGTAAAGTTACAAGATATAAAATAAACTAACCTAAATAATCAGCATTTCTATATATTTCTGAAGTAATATATAGGAAAAAAGAGAAATTCCATTTAAAATAACTGCAGACAATATAACATACTTGGAGGTCCACCTGACAAGACAAAACCAGGTGCTATATGAGTACAATTACAAAATACTTTTTACACAAATAAAGTCACATATAAACAACTGGAGAAATACTAATTGCTCATGCAAAACCCGAGTTAATATAATGAAAATTGCACTTCTATATAAATGTACTTATTCAGTTCTGTACCAATCAAACTACCAAAAATATTTAATATAACTAGAAAAAAATAATACAATTCATCTGGAAGAATGAAAGGTCAATAGTAATATGTTGATTCATGGGAGTCAATAAAAAAAATGAAGGAAGGTGGTCCAATAGGTCCAAATTGTGTTACAAAGAGATGAAATTTAAAAAAAACAGAATTGGTCAAATGGAAAAAGAAATACATTCAATAATGAAAATAACCCTTCAAAAATCAGAAGAGGTCAAATTGAAAAATAAGTACAGAAGTTTACTGAAGAAAATAATTGCTTAAAGGTTAGAATTGTGCAAGTGGAATCTAATAAGCCCATGGGACATGGAAAAAAAAAGACAAAGTAAAGAGAATGGGAAAATAGGATAAAATGTGAAATTTTCCATGGAAAAAACAACTTACCTAGAATATAGATCCAGTAGAGATAATTTAAGAAAGCCACCATCAAAGGAAAGGTTTAGACATCATATTTTAAGAAATTATGAAGAAAAACTTCCCCAATATCCTGGAACCTGAGGACAAAATCAAATTGAAATGATTCACTGATCACCATGTGAAGGAGATCCCACAAGGAAAACTTCCAGGAATGTTATTGCCAAATTCTAGACCTCCCAGGTCAAAGAAAAAATACTTCAAGAAGGCAGAAAGAAACAATTCAGATACCATGGAGTCACAGTTATGATAACAAAAGATTTAGCAGCTACCACAATTCAAGGAATAGAGGGTTTGGAATATAATATTCCTTTTTTTGCCTTCTTTTTGGAGGGGGAGATAGGGCAATTGAGGTTAAGTGACTTACCCAAGGTCACACTGAGGGTTTTGTGTTAAGTGTTTGAGGCCCGATTTGAACTCAGGTCCTCCTGACTCCAGGGCTGGTACTCTACTCACTGTGCCACCTAGCCATCCCAGGAATATAATATTCTATAAGGCAGAAGAGCTGAAATTACAATCAAGAATCACCTCTCAGCAAAACTGAGCATAATCTTTCAAGGAAAAACCCCAGATGATTAATGAAATGGAGGACTTTCAAGTATTCCTGATAAAAATACCAGAGGCAAATAGAAAATATGACTTTCAGTGGAAGACTCAAGAAAATCGTTAAAAGGAAACATGAAAGAGAAATGACAAGAGACTAAACAAGATTAAACTGATTACCTTGCTATATGGGAAGATGATACATGTATCATTTAAGAGATTTATCAATATTAGGACAGTTGGGAGTATTCAGTTTAGAAAGAGGCTGTGAGAATTAGTCAATTATGTTGGGATGATAAAAAAAAAAATAGGTCATCAAGAGAAATGCCCTGAGAAAATGGGAATGAAGAGGAAGAAAGGTGGGAATTATCTCTTGTAAAAGAGGCATAAAAGGTAGTACTTGTAAGGGGTGGGGGAATTTTAGGGATCGGCAGGCAATACTTGAACCTGACTCACATCTAAACTAGTTCAAAGAGGAAGAAAATGTATAAAAGTTGATTGGTAATTGAAATCTACATTACCTAACAGGAAGTTAGAGGGGAAGAAAAGAGAAAGGGGAGAGTGATCAAAGGTTGGGGGGGGGCAGGCAGATCAGAAGAAAAACAGATTTTAGAGCAAGGACAGGCTAAAAAAAGGGAAAGGAGGGTGGCAGAGCCCTGATGGCAGAGCAAATGGCAGAGTAGAGGAATGAACTTGGTTTGAGCTTCTTCTCCAATCACTACATGTAAAAATGACTCTAAACAAATTCTAGTGCTACAGAATCCACAAAGTGAAAGAGAGAAACAAATCTCCCCCTGAAGGCAGCCTGGCAGGCTGACAGGAAGAGTCTATTGCAGCACACTGGGAGCTGAGCACAATCCCTCATGAGACATGCAGTTCTGGCCCTGGAGTGGCCCTGATCACCAGCAGCCAGAGCAGGTGTCAGGAGAATGATTCACCAGCACCTGTGGCAGTTTCCATTAACTGCAAAGAGAAAGTAAAAGGCCAGTAGGGAACTCTGTTGGAACAAGGGGGGATGGAAGAGCAAAGTCCAGCCCCTGCCCTCTGGACAAGAGGTGGTGGAGGTACAGAGGCTGCATGGCTCCCTCCAGAGGTCCTGGCCTGCAGATCATAGGGGGACCAAGTGACCATTCAGAGGGTAATTTCGCTTGCCTTAACCTGCTTGAATCTGGATTACAGTCTTGGGTGTTAGTCCTGGGGTGTGTGGCCAATGTTTGCAAGACCTTATGGGAATTGTAGACAGGGTGCCCTCTTAATAGCTCTGGCAGCTGAAAAAACTCCAGTAATTTGGGACAAAGCTCTCTCCATTCTGGAAGCAGAGTTCTACCCTGACAAAGAGCTCAAAAGTCAAGCAAGTAATTGACTGGCAAGATGAGCAAGCAGAGGAAATGCAACCAGACCATAGATTCCTTTTTTGGGGGACAAAAAGTATCAAAGCATAGAATGGGAGGAAGACAATGAAGTCAGAACTCCTGCATCAAAAGCTTCCAAGAAAAATATGAACTAGTTACAGTCCATGGAGGAGCTCTAGAAGGATTTTGAAAATCAAGTAAGAGAAGTAGAGGAAAAATTGGGAAGGGAAATGAGAATGATGCAAGAAAATCATGAAAAGTGAGTCAACAGCCTGCTAAAGGAGACCCCCCCCAAAAAAAAACCTGAAGAAAATAACACCTTAAAAAAAGACTAACTCAAATGGCAAAAGAGGCTCCAAAAGCCAATGAGGAGTGCCCAGATGGAAAAGGATTTTTAAAAACTCACTGAAGAGAATAATTCCTCCAAAATTAGATTGGAGCAAATGGAAGCTAATAACTTTATAAGAAATCCAGATAGTATAAAACAGATCCAACAAATGAAAAAATAGAAGGTAATGTGAAATATCTCATTGGAAAAATCACTGACCTGGAAAATAGATCAAGGAGAGATAATTTAAAAATTATTGGACTACTTGAAAGCCATGATAAAAAAAGAGCCTAGACACCATCTTTCAAGAGATTACCAAGAAGAATTGCCTTGGGGCAGCTAGGTGGCACAGTGAATAGAGCACTTGCCCTGGAGTCAGGAGGACCTGTGTTTGGATGCGGCCTCAGGCCTCAGACACTTAAAACAAAAACTAGCTGTATGATTTTAGACAAGTCACTTAACCCAAATTTCTCTCCAGAAAGCAAAAACAAAGAATGGTCTTGATATTCTATAACTAGAGGGAAAAATAAAAATTGAAAGAATTCACTGATCACCTCTTGAAAAAATCCCAAAATGAAAACTCTTAGGAATATCATAGCCAAATTCCAGAGTTCCCAGGTCAAGGAGAAAATACTGCAAGCAGTCAGGAAGAAACAATTTGAGTATTATGGAAACACAATCAGAATAGCACAAGACCTAGCAGCTTCTATATTAAGTGATGGAAGGGCTTGAAATATGATATTCTGGAGGTCAAAGGAGCTAGGATTAAAACCAAGAATCACCAACCTAGGAAAACTGTGTATAATGCTTAAAGGAAAAATATGGTCATTCAATGAAATAGAGGACTTTCAAGCATTATTGATGAAAAAACCAGAGCTGAACAGAAAATTTGACTTTCAAATACAAGAAGCAAGAGAAGCATGAGAAGGTAAACACATAAAAGAAATCATAAGGAACTTATTAAACTTGAACTATTTATATTCCTATATAGGAAAATGGTAATTGTAACTCATGAGACTTTTTCTCAGTATGAGGATTGCTGAAGAGAATATATGTATGTATACATATATATATATACATATACATACATATATATGTATATATAGGAGGGTGTATGTGTGTATAAATATATATGTGTGTGTGCATATGTATGTACATGCATAGACAAAGGGGATCAGATGAGTTGAATATGAAGGGATGATATCTTAAAAATAAAATTAAGAGGTGAGAGAGGAATTTATTGGGAGAAGAAAGGGAGAAACAGATTAGAGTAAATTATCTCATATAAAAGAGGCAAGGGAAAACTGTTACAATGGAGGGGAAGAGCAGGAATGTGAAAGGGAATGGGACTATCTTACTCCCATTGAATTTGGCTTAAGGAGGGAATAACATACACACTCAATTGGTTATCTTACCCTATAGGAAAATAGGGGGATAATAACAGGGTGGATGATAAAAGGGAAGGAAGATTGGGGGAGAGGATAGTTAGAAGCAAACACTTTTGAAAAGGGACGGGGTCAAAGAAGAAAATAGAATAAGTGGGGGGGGTAGGATAGGATGGAGGGAAATACAGTTAGTCTTTGCCAATATAACTTCTATGGAAATGTTCTGTGTAACTACACATGTACACCCTATATTGAATTGCTTATCTTCCCAGTATAGTTGTGTGAGGAGAGAAGGAGGGAAAAAATCTGGAACTCAAAATTTTAAAAACAAATGTTTAAAAAAGTTGGTTTTTACATCCAATGGGGAAATAAGATATACAGTCACTGGGGTATAGAAATCCATCTTGCCCTACTGGAAAGTGGAGATGGGGGAGGCTATAAGAGAGAACAGATTGAGGGAAGGGGTATTCAGTAGACTTGCTATTTTGGAGTGGGGTGTCAGGGAAAGATGGGGAGAAAAATTTGTAACCCAAATCTTATGGAAATGAATGTTGAAAACTAAAAATAAATAGATAAATTGGAAAAAAGGGAAGGATAAATAGATGAAAATAGGAGAGAGGGAAATAAACTGTTTTTAATCATAACCACAAATGTGAATGGAATGAACTCACCCATAAAATGGAAGTAGCAGAATAGATTAAAAACCTGCACCCAACAATATTTTGTTTAAAAGAAACACACTTGAAACAGATGAAGTTTCACACAAAGTTAAAAATAAGGGGCTTGAGCATATTCTCTTATATTTCAGTCAAGGTAATAAAGGTAGAAGTAGCAATCATGATCTCAGACAAAGTAAAAGCAAAAATAGAGATATATAGGGGAACTATATTTTGTTAAAGGGTACCATAGACAATGAAATAATATCAATACTAAACATATAGGTATTAAATGGCATAATATCCAAATTCTTAAAAGAAAAAAGTAATAGGGAGAGTTATGGTAGTGGCACAAATTTGCAAAGCCTGTTTATACTTCTTTAGAGTTAGAATGATTTAAACATGCTTTAAGTCAATATGCAAAGATGAAGAAAAGAAAAAAATAATCAGAAAAAGAAGGGAAGAGTAAAGATAAAGCTATCATTTTAGAGTAAAAGGATTATTAGAATTAAGATGAAAAGGGCTGGACTTTAAAAGGAACTTCATTCCTAAGAATCTCAATTTTTAATAAGAAAAAGCCCTCATTAAAAAAAATGTTTCTCTCAACATTATTGGGATTTGGAGGAAAAAGAATACAAGGTTGTTTAAGAATAAGAATAGATATGAATTGAAAGTAAGATATTCTTTATAAAGGAAAAAAAATTTCCTAGTGCCATTAGTGTAGGATTGAGGGAAGATAAAATCAGTCAATCATCATAGTCCAGTATCATCCAATAAATGATTGTGAGATGGAAGAATGAATAAGAGGTTTAGTTCCTCCATGAGTCATGTTCCCTCTGTTAGATACCCCCCTTACCCATAAAGATATGGAGGGAAAAGACAGTTGCGATGACCCAGAGTTATGGATGGATAGGATAAAGACTGTGAACTTGAATTTAGTAATGAGTAGGTGATGTCAGAAGCTCTAGCCACTATGAAATTCTGCATTTATTAATAACAATTTATATTTATAGAGGATTATATGGTCCACAGAGTGGTTTACAAACATATGCTATCTTGTTTGCACCCTACAACTTCCTGTCATCCAGGTATGTCAACTTGGTAATCCAGGCCTGACCCACTTAGAATTGCATAAATGTGCTTGATGTCATAAGGAGAGTGCTAGATTTCGAGTTAGTAGACATAGGCTCAAATCCCATACCTGTCTAACCATAAGCCTTTGGGACTCAGTTTCTTCATCTGTAAAAATAAGGAAGGGAGCAATGGTGGACTGAATGGAAGCTTCTTAACTTGGAGTCCTTGAAATTGAATTTATAACCACTTTCAACAGAATTGGTTCTCTTTGCCATTCTATCTATCCCATTTTGTTCCTTTTAAAATATTTTTCTAAGGAGTCCATTGACCTTATTAGTTTGCCAAAGGGGTCTATAACGCATAAAAGATAAAGAATTTCTCCAGATGAGATGATCCTGTCCAGTTGTAAATCTAAGCTCATAAATTTTATTATGGTTTTAACTGTGAATCTAGGGGAAGAGGAGACCAGGGGCTCAAGAGGCTAGAAATAGTAGTAGAAAATTTTTGGGTGTAATGGAATCTAAATTGGACTAAATAATAGTAGAAGAGGCCACAGTTAGAGGTAAGGTCGGGGGTGGGGGTTAGGGGAAGCCTGGAGCTAGAAACTCAGACAAGTGAAAGCATGGAATATCACAGCAGGGTATGACCAGAAGATTTAATTGAGCAGCTGAAAGGCTTAATGTGTGTCTTTTTGTACCTCTCTGGTCCAAACCCACCACTTCTCTAAACAAATAGAAATTTATGGGCCACAGTAGCAGCAAACATGTGATTTCACTGTCTTTTATAGAAAGTGAGCCCAAAAAAGCAATCTGTTATTTTGAATGATACATGAAGTATTTTGGTACAAGAACATTCTGTTGACATACTAAGTTGATAGATGAACCAGAGAAGTGTTTTGAAAATCATGAGTTCCATCTGGAGAATCAACTAAACCTGCCTGACTGCCCCCTACTGTCATCACTCAGTTACGGGTACTGCTCAATCAATAATGGTACCCAGAAACTTCTCCACCCAGCACCTCTCAGGGATTTTTTTTTTTAAGATTTGATTGTGAAAGCACAAAACAGTTTTTGTAGAAGTGGTCCTGGGGCTAAAATTTTCAAAGTAGCCTTCTTGTAAATTTCCCCAGACCTCCCTGTTTCTCTGGGAAAGTGCCCTTGCAGCCCTGTCAATCAAAAAGAGCCAATGCTGAAACATCAACTTTTCAGTCTGTATCCAAGGCTTTTAATTCAAGCAAAGAAACTTCCAGGCATTTGCTCTGAAAGACTATACCAGAGCCTCTGCTCTTCACATGGCATCCCTAATTATCCCTGATGTTCCATTTCTCTTTCTTGTGACTGTCGGGAGGACGCCAGCATCACCTGCTGCCTCCGAAATGGATCTGGACAAGAATGATTTCAATTCTCAAGGAAAAATATAAACAACTATGCAATGTAGGCCAAAGTAAATATTAATTTTAAAACTCTGACCCCATTTAAAATGAAGTAACTTTTTTTGGCCAGCACCTGCAGTTTGCTAAGCTGTCTGCACTTAGAGTAAATGACAAAAAAGAAAAAGAAAATTGTAGGAAGAACAAACATATTAGTGCTAATAGGTCTCATAGCATATGAGGCAAAATAGAATAAGGGGCATCATTACACAACATGTATTCTCTACATTCACTTGAATTTAATGAAGCAATTAGACTTTCATGGATACATGTTCTTGTGCTAAGCCAACTTTTCTTGAACAACATAGGAACATTTGCCTCTTTTTTGGATCACAGACTTTCATGCTCCATAATTTACTTTCTGACTCTCCCTTGGGCCACCCAACCTCTTTCTTCAATGTTCCTAAGGTTCTTTATCTGCTTAAAATTGATCCATTAGGTTGTCCTGTAGGGGTGGAACATTTATTGCCAAACAAGTATAAACTTAGTATATGATTTAGACTTTAATGAGTGTTTTCAATGAAAGAGAAAACCTGAAGATCTCTTCTCTGAGCCCTCCTCCTCCTTCTCCTTCTTCTCCTTCTTCTCCTTCTTCTCCTTCTTCTTCTTCTTCTTCTTCTTCTTCTTCTTCTTCTTCTTCTTCTTCTTCTTCTTCTTCTTCTTCTTCTTCTTCTTCTTCTCCTCCTCCTTCTCCTCCTCCTCCTCCTCTTTCTGTCTGTATCTCTCTCTGTACCTCTATTTCTCTCTGTGTCTCTGTCCATCTATTTCTGTCTCTTTTGCCTTTGTTTCCCTCTTTTTGCTTCTCCTGTGTCTCTGTCTCCCTCCATTTTGAGGAACTTCAAGTATGGAAGTCCCCACACCACAGATGATTGCCTGGAGACACTGAAAGATTAAGTGATTTGCCCAAGATTACATAGCCAGTATGTATCAGAGAAGAGAACTTGAAATCAGATTTTCTTGATTCCTAAGTCAGGCTTCCATTCACCATGTCATGTTGCACCCCCTTTTCTTTTATTTTGTCTCATTAGTATCAAAATTGCATTACCAAAAAATACAGTGGTAAGCGTGTCTAGTGAATTGACCAAACAGAAACAAATGTTTTTCTGTTCAAAGCCAAAGATAGAAAGAGAAAATCCACATATAATTTAAAACTCTAGCTTACTAATGCTATAAATCCTGTACCATTCAAATTTCATTAGTGTTGTGTCTTCTAGAACTTTCCATGAATCTTTGAAAACCTTAATTTTGAATATGATGCAGCTGTTTTTAACAGAAGAGACTATTTTCCACTTAGCATTTTGTTTGGTGGTTTTAAGTCTATTATAAGACATAAACAGCAACGATAATTAATCAACATCAAATAAATTTTGGGTCATGTTTTCACATGGAAAAGCTTGGTGTACCCAGACAAATTTCATGCATATACCAACTTCTAAAAACCTGGACTATCCTGTGGAAAATAGGCAACTTACTGTGAACATGCTAGTTTATATGCCCAAATATTAGCAGAAGATAATAAGTACAATTTTATATGTTAAAAATGTCTGAATTTATTTTTCATAATTAATATGACTGTGGTTTTCAAATTCACACCTTGAGAGGCAAATTGAAATAATGTATTTTAAGGTGAATGAAAAGGGAATCAAGAAAGAATGTAATACATGCTTAATCTTTTAAGCCCAGGCATGGAGAGCAGATGTCTGAAATTTAGCTATGATTTCTTTACCAATTCATAGGATAAGTACTCTACTCAAGGAAGACCATGGAGACTCATTTTACACTGCAGTTGGATACTGTCTAGATTTCTGTTTTCGTGCTACTAATATTTAGGTCACCCAGGGTGTAACGAATTCCATGGATGTAATATGTTGACTACAGTGAGTTCAAGTGTAATATTTCTTCCAATACCCTTTGAGTTTAACAATTCCATTTTAGATATGGAAAATGTCAACAGGATACATTCAAGAGCCAAACCTTATTGCTATTAGAAAAGAAATATGTTTCAAATATTTTAGGGAAATAAGTTCAAATGCCTGATATTTCTGCAGAACAAAAATGAACAGATTTGAAAATGACATCTTAAAATCACAGAATTTTAGAATGAAAATGGGAACTTAGGTTTCATCTAGCTGCCTCTTCACATTGGACAGATGAAGAAACTGTGGCCCCAGTGTTGAGTGACTTGATGCAGATTAGTGACAAAAGCTCAAATTCTCTGTCTCTTAGTCTAGTGCTTTCTTCAGTCTCCAACGTACCTTTGAAGGATCCAGAAAACAACAACAACATCAAAAAACACTTTTATTGGGTGGCTAGGTGGCGCAGTGAATAGAGCACCAGCCCTGGAGTCAGGAGGACCTGAGTTCAAATATGGCCTCAGACACTTGACACACTTACTAGCTGTGTGACTTTGGGCAAGTCACTTAGCCCCAATTGCCCTCCTAAAAAAAAAAAAGCAAAAAAAATTTTTGGGGCGGCTAGGTAGCTCAGCGAGTAAGAGCACTGGCTCCAGTGTTGGGATGACCTGGATCAAATCCGGGCTCAGATACTTAGCACTACACCCAGAAATAACTGGCCTTGTAACCTTGAGCAAGTTACTTAACCCCGAATGCTTTAACAAAAACACAGTTTTATGTAACACAGATATGAAAATCCAAGTAGGCTGGGTGACTCTCTTTAGTAAGAATAATACATTCTTAGTTAAGACTTCAGCTGGCTTTTCATAGAATGATAGATGTGAAATGTTCATTATGATCAAAGTCAGCTTTCTATTATTCATCCTTCTGCCATTTGCTACCTATGCAGCCTTGGGGAAGTTACTTAACCACTCCTTCATCTGTAAAATGACTGGGTTATATTAGATGATATATAAAATTCCTTCCAATTTTTAAACTATTACTTAGTTTATGATCATTGTAACACTACATATACGTGTGGAATATATATATATATATTTATATAACAGACATAACTATCTATATATATTTAAGGTTTTAAAAGCACTTTACATATAATATGTGATACATATGCCTATGTATCCGTATATCTTTAAGGTTTACAAAGCACTTTATATATAATATAATTAACATACATATATATCTATCTATGTATCTATCTCTCTATCTTTAAGGTTTGCAAAGCATTATATATTATATATATATATATATAACATTCAGATATACCTAAATATCTATCTTTAAGTTTTGCAAAGCACTTTATATATAATATAATTAATATACATATATGTCTATCTATCTTTAAGGTTTGCAAAGCACTTTACAAATATTACATCATTTAATTTTCACAACCACCCTGTATATAGGTGATTTTATTATCCCTATTTTACAAATGAGGAAACTTTCTCAAGCTTGAACTGCCAATAAATGTCTGAGATTGGGTTTGAACTCAGGTCTTCCTAACTCCACATTCATCATTCTCTCCACTATGTAACTTAACCTTCTCATATTATCTCATGCATAGCAATAATTCATACAAGTGAAGGACAATAGTAGTATGTGGATAATATTCAAACCTCAGAAAACCCCCAAATCATTTCAATTGTATTAGGTATTTCATTATTTAACATGTGGAAGAGTTTTTATTCTCTGACTTATAGTTTATTTGGTCTTAAAATGTTTATTCATGTCCTTGCATATACCTGGCAGAGGTTGGGAGAATGTGGATAATAGTATTATTACAGAAATTTTAAAAAATGGTTCAAGATTAAAATTTTTCTAGGGACAGTCCATGAGATGGCTAATCCACTACATGGTAATGGAGAGATGACAGACTGAGCCTTCATACAGAATCAGATTTATTTTGTTGAATAAGTTTAGTTTATTAAAAGTAAATACTAAGTAGGCTATGGAAAATCCATTGCCATTACTCAGTGCAATGATCTGAAATCATATTCTTTCAAAATACATGTCTTTAATTGACATTCATCATTGTTTTTATGACTTTTTAAGAGAGACCTGATGTGTATTTGTGAAATTATGATCCCTGGGGACAAGCTTCCTTATAACAGTTATAGTCAGAGAGTTTTCATTTGCCCAATACACCTCTGAATTCTTACTTTGGTCGCTTCAAACATAAAACTATTCTTTTATGCAATATTATTCATATATTTTGGTTTTCCATTACATTATTTATTTTACATACATCACATTTATTTATTTTATGTTACATTATTTACAATCCTTCTCCTCCCTAGAGAGCCATCTCTTGTAACAATGAATAAAAAGAACAGAAGGGGAAAAAGAAAAAAAACACTTTAGCAAAATGAACAAACATATCATTTGAATTTGAGAGTGTATTCAATGTTCTTTACCCATAGCATCCTCCCTACCATTAAAAGAAGGAGGAATTAATGTATTTTTCCTTCCTTTTTGAGGCCATTCTTTGACTCTTGCATCACTCTTAATTCCCATAATTAATCAAGGGCTAATACCTTATTACTTCCCCTTCCACAACTTTTTGCTTTGATCTCTTTTTCTCCAATCCTACAGGTACAACCCTGCTTCAGTTCCTTATTAAGTCTTGTCTTAGCTACTTGACCTTTTTTTTAAATTGCTGTTTCTGGTATCTAATCTCTTTAATCCAGATTAATGTCTAAGGCATATCTTTGACCATGTCATTTCTCTGCTCAAAATCCTTCACTGACTCTACATTACCTAAATAATACATTTCTTTTTTAGCCTAAATATTAAATATTTTTCCTTTGTGGTAAGTTAGTCAGTCAATAAACATGTTTATAAAGTTCTTTCTGTGTTCTAGGTAATGTGAGAAACATTGAAGATACAAAGAAAATCAGAAGATACTCCTTGCTCTCAAAGAATGAGATAGAATGTACAAACAACTATATACAAATATATTATACATGAGATAAATTGGAAAAAATGAACAGAAGGAAGACAATAGCATTAAGGAGGATAGGGGAAGGTTTCTAATAGAAGGTAAGCTGTTAGTTGGGATTTGAAGCAATCCAGGGAAGGTATAAGGCAGGGATAAGGAGAGAAAGGATCCCAGGAATGGGAAAAAGCCAGTGAAAGTGCCTGGAGTTAGAGATAGATTACCTTGGGCTGGAACGCTTGCAAGGAGGCTAGTGGCTCTGGATCTCAGAGTATGTGGTGGTGGGTGTGGGCAGGGTTATAAAGGGCTTTGTTTATGAAACTAAATATTTTACATTTTATCCTGGAGGTGATAGGGAGCCAATAGCATTTATTTCACATGAAATGAAATAGATCTAAATTTCAGGAAGATCACTTTATCAGGTAAATGAAAGATGGACTGAAGTGGGGAGAAATTTGTGGCAGGGAAGCCAACAAACAAGTTATTGGAATAGCCCAGGTGTGAGGAGGTGTTGAAGGCCTACATCAGTGAAGTGACAGTGTTACAGGGGGGAAGGAGGTACATACTAAAAATCTTATGGTGGTAAGATCATGGTCTTGGTGACTGATTAAGTATAGGATGGAGGGAGAGTAAGGAGTCTAGGGTGACACCTAGGTTGGAAGCCTGATTGACGGGGAGGATAGGGCTGCCATTGACAGTTATTAGGGAAATTAGGAAGAAGGCAGGGTTTGGAAGAGAAGATAATGAGATCAGTTTTGGATAAGTTGAATTTAAGACATCTGTGAGACATCCAGTTTCAATATTCCAAAGAACAAATTGGAAAAGTGAGATCAGAGGTCAGCAGAGAGAAGTTAGGGCTGTAAACATACATATGAGAATCATTTGAATAAAGGTGACATATATGGGAACTGATGAGATTTCTGGTGCAATAGTTTAGAAGAAGAAGAGAAGAGAAGAGAAGAGAAGAGAAGAGAAGAGAAGAGAAGAG
>NW_027185655.1:33946175-33982121 GCF_028583685.1 Petaurus breviceps papuanus
AGAAGAGAAGAGAAGAGAAGAGAAGAGAAGAGAAGAGAAGAGAAGAGAAGAGGAGAGGGCCCAGGACAGTGTCCTGAGGGACACTTATGGTTAGCTGGCATAAGATGAATAAAGATCCAACAAAGGCAACTGAGAAGGAAGGGTTAGGAAGAAAATCAGCACATAATGCTGACCCAAAAGCCCAGAGAGGAGAGAATATCAAGGAGAATGGGTAATCAGCATTGACAAAGGCTACAGATGGGTCAAAAAGGATAAAGATTGAGAAAGATCATTAGATTAGCCTATAAGAGGCTATGAGTAATTTTGTAGAGATCAGTAATGGTTGAATAATGAAGTCACAGCCAGACTGTAAAGAATCAAGAATAAAATGAAAGGAAAAGAAGTGGAGGCATCTAATGTAGATGGAATTCTTAAGGAGTTTGGCAACAAAAAAGACAAGATGTATGGAACCATAATTAACAGGAATGAATGCTTAAGTGGTGCCTTTTTGAGGATGGGAAAAGATTGGCATTTTGTAAATGACAGGGAAGCAGCTTGGACAAAAAGGTGCTGAAGATATATGAGATAGTGAGGACTATAGAAGGGGCAATCTCTTAGAAAAGAGGGGTCATAAGAGACAGGAATGAAAAAGAAAGTGGTGCAAAGGAAAGGGAGAAGAGGGAGTTCTTGGTCAATGGCCTCAATGTTTTTTTTTTTGTTGTTGTTGTTGTTGTTTTTAAGTAGAATATGAAACAAAGTTCTCAGCTGAGAGACTGGGGGAAGGAGAACCATGGGAGGTTTGAGGAAGGAGAAAGAGTTTTGGAAGAGTCATTGTAGTAAATGGGATAATGAGTCAATTATAGACGTACAAAAAGATTGCCTTGCCTCCATGAGGGCTCAGTTGAACAAACAAAAATTTGACAGTAGACCAAGTTAGTGGACCCAGTCAGCATGGCTTCACAATTTTTCTCTATCTTTGGGTAGCAGCAGGGGTCAAACAACTGGTCAGAATGAGATTATAGGGGAAAACCAAATTACCAGCATGAAAAATTAAGAGAGTCAATTCATCATCGATGAAGATGAAATCAAAGCAATTATTAAGAGTTATTTCCCCAAATATTTGCCAATAAATCTAACAAATCTAAGTTAAATGGATGAATAAAAACATATAAATTGTCCAGGTGAACAGAAGAGGAAATAAAATACTTAAAAACCCTATCATAGAAAGTAAATCATCAGTATTTCTATATATAATACCAACAAATCCAGCAGGAAAGGAAAAAAAGAGAAATTCTATTCAAAATAACTGTATGCAATATAAAATATTTGGGAATCTACCTGCCAAGACAAAATCAGGAACTATATTAATACCATTACAAAGCACTTTTCACACAAATAATAGGACTTATAATAAAAAAATGCTCTCCACCTCCAGAAAAAGAGTTGATGGAGTCTGAAAGCTGATCAAAGCATACTTTTTAAAACTTTCTTTGTTATTCTTATTTTTTTCTTCAGTCTGTTTTCTTTTGAAACATGTCTAATATGAAAACATTTTACATAACTGCAAATGTATAATCTTTATCAAATGGCTTGCCTTATCTAGGACAAGGAAGGGGAGGGGAAGAAAATTTGGAACTCATATTTTTTTTTTGCCTTTTTTGGAGAGCAATTGGGGTTAAGTGACTTGCCCAAACTCACACGGCTAGTAAGTGTATCAAGCGTCTGAGGCCACATTTGAACTCAGGTCCTCTTGACTCCAGGGCAGGTGCTCTCTTCACTGCACCACCTAGCCACCCCTGGAACTCATAATTCTTAAAAATGAATGTTAAAATTGTTTTAATATGTAATTAAGAATTTTTTTAAAAGAAAGGGGTGGATAGCTTTAGAGTGTGACTTTGGAGGGGTGAGGATTTGAATTGAGAGGGATAGGAATAAGAAAAGGAGCAGTGGGAGAATGACAAACAGCATTAAAAACCGTAATAATTTCTTACTTAATTCCTTTCCCTAATTTTCCTCTCTCCATGCTAAACCTTTGTAACGCGAATGTAAATTTTAAAGATCTTCCCTGCCCCTAGGCTAAGGTGCACCTGGAGCCTGGGGTGGGAGGCTTGTTTTTCAGTAGATACTTCTTGATTGGCCAGTGAGTCAATAAGGTTGTTACATTCTCTGAGCCAGGAGAAGGCTATATAAGCCCTGATGTGTAGCTTTGTTTTGGGACTCACTTTGTGAAGTATTCTGTGATTTGATCTGAATTCTGGGAAGCCGTTGTTGAGAGTCCCCCGGCTTTGAAAAACCCAGAATGTGGAAACCCAGATGTTGACTGGGTATGGATGTAATGGTTGAACAGTTTGGAAATCTTGTCTACTTGATCTGTTTCTGTCTTGATAATTATGCCTGTATACTTTGAAGTTCGGGGTGCTGACCTTTTACCCCTGAACAAGGTAAATGATATGTGTCTGACTGATTAAAGTAAGCTTATTAACCCATTTTGAGTTGCTTTCCTTTAACAAAGCAGATCCAAGAACCTGTGGGGGCAGCAAACCCTGAGGATGTGCTTGGGGTGCTTGCTGCTACAACCTTCTACACAGCTGCCAAACTGATATTCCTAAAGAAATCTTACCATATCACTCCTCTAATTAAAAAAAGCTTCACTGGGCACTCACTGGCTCTAGGGAAAATACAAACTTTGGCAGGCCAGGACATTTAGGGAGCTTTACAATCTTTCCCAACTAGGTTTCCATTTTATTTCATAATACTCCCCTTTTCAAATCCTATGGTGCAGCTAAACTGGACTATTGGCAATTTCCTGAATGTGACAATTCATCCTCTGCTTCTGTGGGTTCCTACAAGCTATTTTGCTCATCTCTGCCTGTTAGAATCCTTATCTTAAAAAAAATCAGCTCAGACGTGACCTCCTTCAGAAAATCCCCCTAACCTCCTAGGTGTTAGTATTCCCTAATTTTCTTCCTGAATTTTGCTTATGCTGTATCATCTATCTATCTATCTATCTATCTATCTATCTATCTATCTATCTATCTATCTATCTATCTATCTATCTATCATCTATCTATCATCTCTCTCTTGATCTATCATCTATCTATCCATCCATCCATCCATCCATCCATCCATCCATCTATATCACTGCCCTCCCCAGCCCTTCCCAGTAGAATATGAGTTTAAATGGAGAACAGGATTATTTTCATTTTTTTTCCATTGTACACCCAGTACCTGGCACTTAGTGGGCACTTATAAATTTGCAATCATTTTGTTCAATGAAATCTTGTATTTTATGCCTACACATGAGTGTTTAAAATATGTCATATTTCAAGTGTCACACTGTAATGGGAATGAATCCCTGTGAGCTCATTTGAAGCTCAAAAATGAATTTTTTTGTTGTTGTCTGGATGTTCCTTATGCAGTTTTAGTGATAGGCCTAGAAGTTTTTTTTCTTATTTTCACATGGCTATGTTCCTGTTGGTTTTGGTACTGGGGTATGTGTGTGTGTGTGTGTGTGTGTGTGTGTGTGTAATCAAAACAAATAGAAAAGAAACAACACTGATACAGAAGAGAACAGACCAGGAGAAAGAAAAGGCAAAGGTTGTGTAAATCTGAAGGTGATTTGGGGGAAAGGAAGGCATTCTTTGTCATGTAGGTATTTATAAGAACTATTCTGGTTGAGTGTCTCACATATTACAAGAATAAATTAATAAAAATCTATGCTGAACTTGGGATAATAATGAAATGACTCATTTCATGCATTTCTAAATGTTGAGCTATCTAGTGAATCAAAACTACACTTTTCTCAGGGCACAATAAAATTCTCTGATTTGGCATCTCTTGGTTGCAAATGGAAACCAGATTGTAATATAATTTGGGTGAAGCCAGCATGTGGTAGTGAAAATTCTCCTAGACTGGGAATTAGGAAACCTAGATTTGATCTCAGGCTCTGCCCAAAATTAGTTAAAACCAGTGATGTTGGCTGATAGTAATAATATTTGTGTAAGTCTTCAAGGTTTATAAATTGCTGAGGACTATATTCATTAGTTTAGTTGATCCTCACAACAACTCTTTGAGGTTTGTAATGTATTTCACAAATGGGGAAACTGAGGCTTAAAGGAATGGAGTCTTTTCCTCTAGGTCACACATCAGTGAGGGATGGAGCATGTGTTCAAATCCAGGTTTTCTTAATCGAAATCTAGTATTCTTTTACATTACATACCATTTAGTCAATTAATGAGTAAGCATTTATTAAACATCCTATTACATGCCAGCCATTGTGTCAAATACTGGTGATACAAAGATAAAAATGATGGGGTCTTTTCCCTCAATGATTCCAGTCCTTATCCTCTATGTGAGTCAGTGAATGAGGACCAAATGTGAAATGGAATACATCCTGATCACTCAGCCAAACAAATATTGGACATCAAATAACTACAAGGTCAAAATCAAAGCAACCTAAATTCAACTTGACTCTCACTTCCAGATCACAAATTCATATGACAGATACCAGAATACTGAGCCCACACCAGCCCCTAAAACCTAGGCCAAAAAAAACCCAATTGAGTGAGATTCTGGACAAAGCTTTCCCATGGCTGATCACCAGGCCATAATTCCATTGTGAGTACCATCAAGCATGAGATGGTGCAGACCTTGTATGTATGCCATCTACTTCCTCTAGGCTGCATATAATATCTGAGGAATCCACAGTTAGGAGCAAGGCTGC
This sequence comes from Petaurus breviceps papuanus, assembly GCF_028583685.1. Classification (NCBI taxonomy): domain Eukaryota; kingdom Metazoa; phylum Chordata; class Mammalia; order Diprotodontia; family Petauridae; genus Petaurus; species Petaurus breviceps. Next base: position 33,950,878 of record NW_027185655.1, read on the forward strand.
ATAGACCTGTGAATATCAAAGAAAATCTCAGTCTTGTATTTTCCAACCAACTACTTCCCTTTTGGTGACTTTCCTGGATTTCATGATCTCCAGAAACTCAGCATTCTACAAGATGAAATCAAAATAAGAATTTTCACCTCCTTGGATCATGTCCCATCCTAGTTGCAGAATGTCATCCTCCCTCTCCCCTTACACTTCTGGGTACCCTCCTCCCCCTTCTAGTTTCTTTTATGTGTTGCCCCCCCCCACCCCCATCAGAATGTAAGCTCCTTGAGGTCAGGGACTGCCAGGCCTTTCTTTGTATCCCTAGCTCTTAGAACAGTGCCTGACAGTGGCTTAAATGTCTGTTGACCCTCAATCTGTTTCTTTTTCTTTAAGATGAGATGGTTGAAAGAGATAATCTCTCAGGTTTCTTCCATTTCTAAATTTCCTTTTTTAAAAAAATATAGTCTAACAATTATCATTTTGAATGAAAAATCTGTAGATTCTCTGTAATCTTACACCTTCAGCATTAAGTATTTTGAAGCTATTATTGCACTATGAAATTAATTTTTATACATAAGATCATAACCTGAAAATTTCCCAGGCCTTGAATTTATGCCCACTGAAAATTATTTCAGGCTACTAGCCTTAAATTTTGAAAGAGAGCTGTTAAAAAATTAATGAAACATTCAATGATGCCACATGCATTAGGCAAATCTGACCCCAATGAACAATGCCCCAATATTACCTGCACTAGATAGAGATAGAAGACCAGAATTCTCATCTCAATCTGTATCTCTGAATGTCACTGGGCAAATCACTACAATCTTTTTTGAATCAGTTTTCTTGCCTGTAACATCAGTCTTCTTTACTTTCTGGGGTTACTGTGTTTTCAGTGTTCATGAGTTTTCTTTGAATATGGAAAAGCATTGATGCCAAATGAAGTCAGCAGAATGAACTTAACAACATTCATTCACAGGACAATAGAGAAATTGCCTAAGTGCTGTGTGTTGGTAGTTCTGTATTTTGTTATGATCATTGGACCTCACTCAAGGAACTGTCAAAGATCTGATTCTACAATACAATACAATACAATAATTATTAAACTTGGTATTTCAGAGATTTTGTTATTGTTGTTGTTCTTACGTTGCTTGTTTTCTTCTTGTACCAGTGAGGGTACTCACCCATAGAATCTGGAAACAATATAAAGCCTTTGATAAATTATTTCCAGGATTAGAAGGCATGCTAATAGAGCTAGCCATTCATAATTTTACTGTATTATTTCATAGTCATTCTTTGAATTTATCCAAAATAATTTTGAAAGAGGGAAAAAGGTAAAAAAAATTTTGAAAAAAGGCAAAAATTCAATATATCATATTGTTTCATTTCATATGACTCTGTATATATGTATATACATTATATATTTATACTATACTATGCTGTACTATATTATGCTGTATTTATTATATCATATATTTATTATATTTGTTATGTTGTGTTATGTCATGTCATGCCATGTTATGTTACATATACATTGTATATACACATATATGCATATATATTACATATATATATATATATATATATAAAATATGGAAACTTTCAGAGTGAAGAAAAATGCAGAAATTTTCCAATAATTGTTAACCAAGTTATTCCATTTTTTTACCCTTCCCTTATATCCATCAATCAACACTTTCTCAGTTGGATTGCGAAGTTCCATAGCTGTAGGATAAATGAAGGTCATTAAAATTACTTATTTCCATACCCTAGGTTAAAAGGCTCCATCATGGATCATTGAAGTCTCTTTTCCTTATTTATGTAAATGGACAGAATTGGTGTAATGTAATGCCAAGGAAAGGCAACTTCCCAAGGTTCAGAATACCAGCATAGGTGCTCTCCATTTTATTCAGTAACAAACCCAGAACAGAGAAGATCAAAACATGACATCATTCCAAATACAGCATTTACTAAATGTGATTAAATAATCTCCAAGGACTACCCCACCCCAGGACCTTCCAATCATTCAATCAATTACAAAATTCCTGGTCTAAATACTTCTCCACCCCTAGGCTATACCTTAATTTAATCCACCACAAAGTCCCTCTTCTCAAATGGAGATTAGTTTCCAAACATAAGGTCAAAAGTTCCCCACCCCTGGATCACAATTGAATCTACCCCAGAGTTACATCAAGTTTAAACACAGCACTTAATACCCAAATGGAGGTCTTTTCTTCATCTTGACACAAGGCTAGTTCTCAGCAATCTTAGTTTCTGGGGAGACAAGGCTTAGCAAGGCCATAAGATACATTGCCAGTCCCCTCATGAATTCATCCTCTGTCTGTAGAACAGTCCTAGAACCCCTGAACACATTGGCAAAGCCCTCTCCCAGGATTTCTGTAAACATACAACAAGAAAATCCTTCTTCAGGGCTTCTGAACCAACAGAAAGGTTCCCAGACCCCTGCAACAACAGCACTGTCCTTCACCAGTGGACAGTATTCACTCCGTCTGCAGGACAGTCTCCAGACCCCTGCAACAACAGCACTGTCCTTCACTAGTGGACAGTATTCACTCTCTGTCTGCAGGACAGTCTAAGGGCTTCTTAACCAAAAGCCAGGTTCCAGGACTTCTTCAACAACAGGACTGTCTTTCACCAGTGGACAAATCTGGCAAAACAACATCAAAACAGACAGACAAAGTACCAGCAAAACAGCCATGTCTCCTCAGTCCTTGGCAGCTCAGGGGGCAGGTCTCAAAAGTCCAGGGCAATTCAAAGCGGCCACCAGCAATTCTCTTAGCCTCTCTCTGTCTCCACGAGGTGCTGCTTCCAAAAAAAGTTTCTTCTGCCTCTCACTTGTCTCTCCAAATCTACGTCACCAGCTCCTCCCAGTTCAGGACTTTCTTTTCACATCAACAAGTCCATCCCACAGGTGGGATTAACAAGCTCTGGGTTTTAACACAATCAATTTGAAAACCAAGACAATACAGGGGAATCTTTAATTGCCATTACTATCACAATTGGTTATGATCCAAAGTTTCAGAGTCAAAGTTTCCTATATTTTATCTATAATGCTCATGGGGCCAGGGAACCTCTATGGAACAACCAAGTCAAATATTTGGGTCAAAAAATAATGTATGGGAGAGTGAGAAGGGATCATTTATTTACATAGGAAGAAATGATAAATTTTAAAAGAGAAATTCATGATTTTGAGAGAGTCTATGAAATAGAATGGTGGGTTCCAATTAACTGGGGATCATGTCAGTTTGAGATTTTTGTATAGTCTTCACTGCTTTGTGCAGCAATGTGGTACAATGGAGAGAGAGTTGACCTTGGAGCCAGGGTGACATGGGGTCAAGTCCCACATTAGAGATGTACTGCCCATGTCACTTAGCTTCTCAATTCTCTGCAAGACAAATCTCTTGAGACTATGAATTTCAGAGAAGGTGCTGACCTTCTAAGTAGTTTGCAGTGGTTTGGGGGTTGGAATACAAGGCTCCTGACTGAGTCCTCTTTCCTTTAGACTCTGATACCATTAGTTACCTCCTGGGATTTGACTAGAATTTCCAAGGGGAGCCTCAGCTCTGCTCAATCATTAGCTAGCAATCGCAGGCACCTGGGTCAGCAGGAAATTCTTACAGTAGGGCCATAATTGGTGGAGTGATGAATTGGTCATTGGAGGGGCAAAGTAGGGAGGGTGAGAACACAATGGTAAAAGTGCCCTGAAGTTGAGTATTTGGGGTATCAGTCCATCAATAAACTTTTATTAAGCACTAACTATGTGTCAGGTACTGTGCTAAGCACTAGAGATATAGAAAGAGGCAAAAAGTAAATGTAAATAAATGTAAATACAGAAATATAATATGAATATAAATAAATAAATGGAGCACTATCATCTAAATAAGTCACTAAGCATTAGACTGGTCAATGTTTTTGGGTAGTTTGCCAATGTCTGTGAATACTTGCTGTGTACAAAGCACCATACTAAGTGCTTTTTATATAAGCACGATATAAGGACTTTATAAATGTAGGCTAGTGACTCTCATATAGTAAGTACTTATTAAATATTTAAGAGAAAAAATGAAAGTAATATCCAATTGTCTCAGTTATGTCTGGTTCTTTATGACCCCATTCAAGGTTTTAATGGCAAAGATGCCTAAGTGGTTTGATATTTCTTTCTCCCGCTCATTTGACAGAAGAGGAAACTGAGGCAGCCAGGGTTAAGTGACTAGCCCAGGGTCGAACAGCTAATAAGTGTCTGAGGCCAGATTTGAACTCATGAAGATGAGTCGTCCTTACTCTAGGTCCTGAAGTCTATCCACTAGGATAGACTATCTATCCACTATCTATGCAACCTAGCTTCCTGAATACCAATAATAGTGAGTCTATAGCACTTTTAAGATTTGCAGAGCACTTAACAAATATTATCTCATCTTATCTTCACAACCCTGGGATATAGGTGCTATTATTATGCTCATTTCACCATTGTGTCTGAGGCAGACAGGAGTTAAGTGAGTTACCAAGATTCACCCAGTAAGCAGGTGAGGCTGATTTGAAATCAGGTCTTTCTAACTACAAATTCAAATAGCCATCCATTGCAACATTCAGCTGCCTCTAATTGGCTTGCAATCTAGAAGGAAGGAGGTTCTTTAATCATCATTGACTAAAAAACCTTTTTTATCACAAAGGAGAGATTTGCTCTCATTTGTGGTCAGTAGTTGTGGACAAAACAGAAAGATAAACATTTTTGCATCCTATTATTTTCTGCCACAAGGGCTGTAGCTCCAGAAGAAATGAATTCTATATGCTTCTTCTAGAATATCATAGCAATCATTTACTCAAGTCATTGAGAGGTGATATAGAATGGTGAAGAGACCTTTGGATAAGGAATTGGAAGATCTAACTGCTAATTCTAGCTCACCCTTTGACCATGTGATAGGATCTGGTAAGAAACAGATCTCCTGAGAGCCTCTCCTAGGACCAGGGCTCAAGCCTAGGATTTTGCACAATACTCTCTTCATTGCTGGAGGTGATGTTTACTCAATCTGTGCCGGTATGAGGGTGGTGTTGGCAAGAGGACCAGAGAGAATAATTGTTATTTTGGCTTCCTGTTTTGAGAGAGGACACCCATGGCTCCAGGGTCTCTTCAGGGAGAGGCCCCTAAAGGAAGAAAATGATTCTGGCAAGATCTTCATTTGAAAAGGAGCCAGCCTCTTAAGCAGTCTCTATTTCCAACTTCTAGAACTAGATATTTTAGGGAATTTCCTCTTGGGGGAGATTGAGGACTGTTTTTCAGTTAAACTTCAAGGGACATATCTCTCCCAATGTCCTCTGTGTATTCTCTGATATATTCTAATCTGAATAACTCCTCTGATATCTGTTTCTCAGCTTGAATAAATGGATTTATTTATTATTCACTAGGTGTGATCGTGTTTGTGTAAGAGGTCTTTGGTAGGAAGGGAGTCAAGTCTTCAGCTATAGCTTGGAACACTTCTTCCTCATTAAAGGAGAGTAACCAGAAAAGTGGCTTTAACTTAAAAACTATTTCCTTTAGATTAACAATATTTGGGGGAGGGGGCAATAGACATAATTCTTTTTTTTTAAAGCAATGGGGGTTAAGTAACTTGCTCAAGGTTACACGGCCAGTTATTTCTTGGTATGGTGCTGAGTATCTGAGCCCGGATTTTATCCAGGTCATCCCGACACTGGAGCCGGTGCTCTTATTCACTGAGCCACCTGGCTGCCCCAATAGACATAATTCTTATCCTCTTCTCCCAGTATGGGCCAGTGTTGTGGCCCAATCTGCTAATCTCTTTACGGCAGGAATCAAAGTCTCCCTTGGAGTGAAGTTGTAGTGATTTTGGAGATAACTAGGCATGTCTCCTTGTGAACCACATATATGCAGACCCATGTGGGTAAAACCATATCCTACGTGAGCCACACATATTCTTACACTCAGATTTCCTCCTTTGTAAAAAAAGAAAAAGGAATAATTATACAGGTTCTGCTTACTCTCAGACATCGAAGTTGTTAGGATAATGAGATGATATAATATTCAAAACTGTCAGAAACATTATCATCCTGCACTAAACAGAGTTCTTGATAAATGCTCCCTCCTCTTTCCCTTTCATTTCCCTTTCCTTTTCCCTTTCCCTTTCCCTTACCTTTTCCCTTTCCCTTTCCCTAAGTCAATCCAATATTGAGACCAGCATAATAACACTGTTGTTATTATTTTAAGGGCATGATTATCTTCTTGAAAACAAAAGTGGTTTTCTTGGTTTTATATTCAGTAGGTAGACAGACCTAACTTGACAATGATAGTGGTTCTTTCTATAATAGAATTTTAGGCCATATTTTAATGGAAAATTGTAGAGATTGTCTGCAGACCTAATCAATTGTCTTTATAATAACAGTTGGTGAATACAAATTTAAAGAACATTTGTATTTTATGACCTTAGAAGCTAGGCAAAATGTTTAAGTGGTCTTTCCTTGTGAATTCACATTTAATTGTTCCATTTCTACGCATTATCATTTGCATCTCCCTTGGCAAATCATTCATGTAAGGAAGGGCCATTATTGCTAAATGAGCTGCAGCTGTTAATAAATGTTGAGGCCACAGAGGAGTGTTTGGCTTATTAATAGGCTCTGTTGGGAGGAAGATGGAGAAGGGGAAAAGAGACTGATAATAAGTTATATGTTTGCCCCCAAGTCAAGCTTGTTGAAAAATGGGATTATTTAACTTAAAGTTTCACTAAAACATAGTGGAAGATGCTGTGAGTTTATGCTTAATATTTAATGGGCAAATTAGGCCTTTGAAATTTATCTGTGGACAAGTTCAATTTGATTCAAGTAAATACCTACTATGTAAAAATTTACTAAGGACTGTTTGAAGCTAAGGACATTTTGAAAATGAGTTAAATAATACCGATTTTTAGCCTGGATATTTAAAAGAAAATCCTGCTTGTGGACAACTCTGACAGTCTCCTAATTAATTGGTTTCCCTTCCTCCAGTCTTGAAATAATCTTCCAAATAACTCCCAAATTGCTTTTTTTCTAAAGTACATTTGACCACGTCACTGCCCTACTCACAAAACTTCAGTGGTTCCCTGTTGCCTTTAGGATAAAATTAAAACTGCTCCTTTAGGCATTGAAAGAATTCCACAATCTGGCCCTAACCCATTAATGGGACAATTTTCTGCTCTCCATGGAGGAAATTCCATCTCCTGCTTTTGTTCATTTTCATATACAGGATATTTTACCTGTTGTTGGAGCTCATTCCCTCTTCACCTCTCCCTCTTACAATTTCTAGTTCAATTCAAAATTCAGCTTTCTTAGTTCTGTCCCCAATTAGCTCCATTCCCCTCCCCCCATTGCCCAATTGTTTTTTTTTAATTTATTTTGAATGTGTTATGTTTCTAATTATTTGCATACAAGATGATCCTCATCCCTTCCTCAGTAGAATAACATTTTTGGAGGGTAGGGATAATTTTGATTCCCATCCATCACCCCATAGCTAGGTCCTAACTCAGTGTCAGGTATACTGCAGGAGCTCAATAATGGTTAGTTGATTTGAAAGGAAGTGGACTTTTGATGAACCTTTTATTCTTAGAGATTACTACCAAATTCTGGACTTCTCTTTTGACCAATATTGTTATAATGCATTGTGTTTGATTTACAGACACATTTATGTGAATAGGTGTATGTGGTCAGATGATGGTTTTCATATAACCATGTGGTCCAGTATTTAAGGTCTGGGTTTATAAGGACTAGGTACAGTTTTCCAGTCATCTCCCGCAAATCAGTCTTTTGGGCTTATGACCCTACCTAGAGTTTCCCCCTGGAAATATTGACTCATTTTGTCCTCATCCATAGTTTTTTTTTTTTTTTTTTTATAGGGCAGCTAGGTGGTCCAGGGGATAGAGCACTGGGTCTGGACCTAGGAAGACTCATATTTCTGAGTTTTAATCTATCCTTAGTCACTTACTGTGACCCTGGACAAGTCACTGAATCCTATTTGCCTCAGTTCCTCATCTATAAAATGAGCTAGAGAAGGAAATGGCAAATCATTCTAGTATCTTTGCCAAGAGAACTCCAAATGGGGTCACTGAGAGTCAGATATGACTCAACAAAGGTTTTCACTGACAACATTACACTTTTGCTTGTTTCTAGGTTTCTGTGAAAAAAGTAAACAGTCTTCAGCTCCCAGCTAAGGTGTGCAGTTTAATAATGATAGAGCCAGAAGTGTTTTTGCATAAAGAAAGATATTCGTAGGAATTATCAAATTAAATAAGATATTGCCATTGTTTTAGATGATGTTTTTTGTAATAGGAGTAGAAACAGTTTTATTTTAATGTATATTGGGTTTTTTAGTTTTGTTTTATTTTTGGAGGGCGAAGGCAGGGCAATTGCCCAAGGTCACATGGCTAGTAAGTGTTAAGTGTCTGAGGCTGAATTTAAACTCAGGTCCTTCTGATTCCAGGGCTAGTGCTCTATTCACTGTGCTACCTAGCTGCCCCCAAAATATATATTGTTAATATGTGTAAGAAGAAACATAGTGTTTAGATAGGACTTGTACAGTTTTTTGGAACAGGAAATGATCTGTGATATAAAAAATTATATAGAAGGATGTCTTGCTTATATGGGAAGAGTTAAATATTTGTAAGAGGTAAAGAACCTTTTTTATTAATAAAAATGAGAGAAATCTGAATGCAAAGAAATGAAAATTCAAGGGCACAAAAGTGATGAAAAGCTCTTACAAACTTCTGAGTTGTAAAACATTGTGCCAGTTAGCTATTTTACATATAGTTTTTATGACTAAAGAAGGTAAAACTAAAATAATGAAAAATCATATAAGTACTTGGACACTGAGGTATGATTAAAGAAGGACAATTGATTTGAAAGGGGAAAGTTGGGGAGTTGTTGCTTTGTGAGGCAGAGGTAAAGAGCAGGGGCATCTCAAATAGAAGTGCAAATCAGTGCAAAGACCCAGAGACTGGGTTGGAGGGAGGGTGGGTTGTGTAAGGAACAAAGAGAAGATAAATTTGGCTAGATCCAAGATTAAAGGAATCAGAGACAGAGACACAGAGATAAATAGATAGAAAAAGACAGAGAATGAGTGAAATACAAGAGTATGATATCAGAGAGTCAATATACCTAAGAAAGGACATCGGAATGCATGCTCTCAGGGTCTGTGTCATATTTCCTATATAGGGAATGGGTTTTAGAAATGTGTCCCTGCCTATCTGATAGGGCATTCATGGACCCTAGATTCCAGTATTGATCTTCATGGAGAGATGTTTTAAGGTCTAAGATGATAAAACCTTGATAGATATAAACATCTAATTGGCATAGTTTTGAATGATCTACGCAAAAGAAGCAGAAAAAAAGAAAAAATCTATAAAGGACATATGAAGAAAGATGCTATCTGCATCCAAAGAAAGAACTGATAAATAGAAATATGTATGGAATAATTTTACCAATATATACCTATTTGGGTCTAATAGTAGCAATTTCTAGGACAGCGGGGGAAGAAAGAAAAAAAGAAATTTACATGATAATTTTATTATGTATTTGAAAGAAATAGAAAGTCATGCATAGTAGATTGGCAGTTGCACGTGCAATTATCTTTTTATAGTATTATGTTATGGAAATACTTGTTTTATTCTGTAAATTAAAAATAATTTTTAAAAAGAGAGTTAAGGGAGAGGATAATGGTCTTTTTCCTCCTCCTCCTCCTCTTCCTCTTTCATCAGCCCCATATACCTCTTTGTACCACTGTTAGTCTGCCTATTCTAAGTCCTGTGCACTTTTCATTTTGTCCACAGTTTTTCAGAGATCCCTTGTAGTGGTTTACCAATCCTATCTTATACTGTGTTCCTTCAATATCCTAAGATGTAGTTCTGAGTCTCATAACCAGAATTTGCCTTCCATTGCTGAGAGCTTTCTTACTATCCTCTCACTCATATTGGATTTCAATTCTTTGTTTATTATTTTTGTTCTGAATTGGTAGAAAAAATAGATGAGAAATAGGAATTTAGTAATAATAACCGCTGATATTTGCGTAGACTTTGAATGTTTATAAAGTGCTATACATAAATTTTCTCATTTGAACATCACATAAGAACCATGTAAGATATACAGGCATTTTTATCCCCATTTTTCAGATAAGGAAACTGAGATTCAGAAAATACAGTTATCACAGTTGTAATAACCTTGCAAACTTGGCCTTCAATGTCCATTGTATGATTTTCATTTTGGGGGGGGGCGGCAAGGCATTGGGGTTAAGTGACTTGCCAAAGGTCACACAGGCAGTAAGTGTGTCAAGTGTCTGAGGTCAAGTGTGAACTCAGGTCCTCTTGACTCCATGGCAGGTGCTCTATTCACTGTGCCACCTAGCTGCTTCCTGTTGAATTGTCTTTACCATCCATCCATCCATCCATCCATCCATCCATCCATCCATCCATCCATCCATCCATCCACCCATCCATCCATCCATCCATCCATCCATCCATCCATCAATGCACATCTATTATGTGCATTCTATGTTCTAAAATATCTAGTCTATGTTCTTGCTTTGTTCTTAGAGGACCATGCCACTCCTTTTTTATTTCTTCTCTATCCATAGTGCAACTGGTTTGGAAGTAGGAGGAAATTGATTAAAGTCCTGTTCCTGAACCTTGGTATCTGTGACTTTGGGTAGGTTATTTAACTTTCCTGGACCTCAATCTATGTAAAATAAGAAGGTTGGACCAGATGACTTTTCAGATATCTTTTGACTCTAGATACAGATCCTGTGATCCTATTACCTGCCATTATATCAATGTCTTTTAAAAATTTAAGCTGGCCAATGAGTTCTCTCTGTGGTTTTACCATGTTCTTAAATTAGTTTCTTTGTCCTTATTAGCATCATTTTTACTTGCATTGTCAGAACTTCCTTCTGGAAAGCTCCCACCTCTTTTTGTCTGACTTCATATCTATAACTTCAGGTCTTTGTATCCAATCTTTCTTTCTCTGATTGATTTGAAATATGCTTTCCCCAAACCTAATCTCATGTGGGACTCTGTCAAATTTTCCTTTCCTTCTCTAATATAAGTCTTAATATACTGTTGTCCTTTGCAAATAAGGATGCTTCATTTCTAGGTAAGCAACCAGTGACTCATTGCAGATGAGAATTAGGTCTAAATAGTAATTGTCCTCCTTCTTTCTCAGTACTAGAAAGAATATTGAATTTAGAATCAAAGAACCTGGCTTAAAAGGCCAGGTTAGTAATTTACTTGAGTGATCTCTCTTGAATCTTTTATTTTTATTATTATTTTATTTAAAGCAATCAGAGTTAAATAACTTGCTCAAGGTTACAAGGCCAGTTATTTCTGGGTGTGGTGCTAAGCATCTGAGCCCGGATTTGATCCCCGGGTCATCCCAACGCTGGAGCCGGTGCTCTTACTGCTCTTACTCGCTGAGCCACCTGGCCGCCCCTCTCTTGAATCTTTTAACTTTGTTGGTCTCAGGTTCCACATCCATATAATGAAGGGCTTTGTTTATACCCCTTACAACTCTATCTCCTATGGCCTAAGGGAAAATGGAAAATCATCAGTCCCAGACCTGCTCCCTCCAGTTTATTCCAACTCCAGAAGACCATCAGCCCAGAAGCCATGTAAATAAGTCTCCCCTGACCCTTAGACTAATAAAACAACACCCAAACAAAAAAAAAAAACACAAGAAAATTCAAAGACCCCTTCTTATCCTTTCTCCTCCAAGGTCTGTTTACCAGGTGAGCCTTTCCCTAGATTGTTTTCATAGCCACAATTCTTAGTTCTAAACTAGTTGCTACTGGGCTCCAAGGAGCCTCTTGGAATCAAATTGTATGTGTCTTCCATGGGAGTAGAAATAACCATGAAGTTTTGGGGAAGCAACTTGGTATAGTAGAAAAAAAAAAAAACACTGAACTGAAAATGAGAAGACCTGATCTCTAGGCTTGATGCTACTTCTTGTTAATTATGAGATTAGGTGGTGCACCAGCCCTAGAGTCAGAAGGACCTGAGTTCAAATTCAGCCTCAGACACTTAACACTTACTAGCCATATGATCTTGGGCAAGTCACTTAACCCCAATTGCCCTGCCTTCTCCCATACAAAAAACAAAATAAAATTATATAATAACTTACTCAGCTTTCCTGGGTTCTGTTTCTTCATTTGCAAAAAAGGCAGTCTGATCAGAAGATGGCTTCCAGGTCTACTGTACCAGAATTCCATAAAGTCAGTGACAGGTAGAAAAATATTAAGTAGAAAAGCAATGATTTTAGTTATAAGTACTTAGTTACATCAATCCCTCAATTAGCAATAATGTGCTAAGTGACTAATTCTTGGATCTCGGACAATCAAGACAAAAATGAAATAATTACTACCCTCAAGGAGCTTACAATTTTTCAGGAGATACAATACATACATAATGGGTGCATGTAAAATATATACAGACTAAATGCCAGGTAAAGTTTTAAAGAAGAAGGTGGGATCAGGAAGGAAGAAAATAAGCACTTATTAGGCACCTACAGTATTTTAGGCACTATACTAAGTGCTTTTCAAGTATTTTACTTGATCCTCACAACAACCTGGAGAGGTGGGTACTATTATTATCATCTCTATTTAACAGTTGGGGAAATTGGGGCAAACTGAAGGTAAATGACCCACCTAGAGTCATACAGCTAGTGAGTTTCTGAGACTATATTTGAACCCAAAATTTTCTGACTCCAAGACTAGAGCTGTATGCATATAGCACCACTGAGGGCAGGCTTTATTACAAGGTGATGCTTTTGAAGGGAATGGTATTCTAGGAGACATTACTTGTTCAGTGTGTGTATCACTCATGTAGATTATGTGTATGTCCAACATGGGTTTGTCTAAATGTGGCTTATGGGGAGATGTGAATTGGTATCTCTGGAGTCTTACCCACCTCTTTAAAATGGGAGATTTAGATGCTCAGCAGGAGGGGAACAGGAGACTGGGGCCACAACACAGGTCTACTCCCCTCATAGAGGAGAAACCCAAATAGACTTTTAAGTATCTGTTGCCATACTTATTGCTAGTGTGAGGAAATGATTTTTTGTTTCAAGTTGCTGTCTTTCATTGCCATCACTTAATGAGGAAGCAGTGCCCCAAATTATATCTGAAGGCTTGACTCCTTTCCCATCAAATTCTAGTGAACAATGAAGAAGCCCATTAATGAAAGTCAAAAGTAATTAGAAACTAGAGAAATTACACAGATTAGAATATAACAGACAGTATACAAAGTGAATATACTATCCCATTGGGAACAAGATAGCTCAGCTCACCTGAGCCCCAATCTAACCCAGACAGAAATTCCCTTAATTCTCTAGTGTGCCAAGTGGGAAATTGGGCACATTCTTTCTGGCTTCTTTCCAAAGTCTTTCTGTCCTTCCAAAGGTCTCTTCCTTTAGAGATCCTAGAACCACAAATGTCTTTGCTCAAAGCTGGAAGTCAGAAGAATAAACCTCATCACTCAAGTTCTCACCAGCTCCAGCCATCATTCAGGAATGGCTTGTAAAGTCACCATTCTGTCCACCCATGGGGAGACTGTTATGTACATTTACAGGCTTGATCCTCAGGTTATACTTGCATTGATTTCTTTGAGAATCTTTTCTACATCATCATTTAACAATTGCTACAAATCTCTTCCTTCATGGATTTACAATAAAAGCTACTGTATTTTTCCTTCATAAGCCCAGGGATGGGGAAGGGAAGGTCTGTTTGGCAAGGACCCACCAATATGATTGCTGCTTTTACTCAACTCACTTATGTTCCTTTATATTAATGCAATACAGAGACTTGGCTTTTTCTCGTATTTCTATTGCTCCCCAAACACACTCCTTTAAAGCATTTCAGTGTGATTTAGTGTTCCTTAGTCCCTCAACTTTGGTTTTTGGACAGTTGTTCAGTTTATGGCCTTCTGCTATCTATTCTTAAATCTCGAGGTGATTCTAGTTTTACTGAATTTTTGGAAAAGCCAATTTAACGAAAAAATTTCACTCAGCGAATATTTATTTGGCATCAGTGACTATTGAAAAAAACCCTTTGATGTAAATAACCATTTTAAAAGCACCTATTACATGTATAAGACTCTGCATTAGGTGTTGTGGGTAATTTTAAAAAATGCCTCCAGAAAGCAAAAATTCCAGTAGGATATATGTGTGTATGTGTATATATGTGTATGTATGTATATCTATATCTATATATGTCCATAATAAAAATCACAATGTGAAGGTGTAATAAAGAACCTAAAACTTCAATAGAATTTCAAAGGAGGAATTGGACAGTTTGAAAGGGATTTGGATATAGTAGAAAGTTCACAGGATTTGTGGTTGGAGGACTGCAGTTCCAATCTGGATCTGTGTGTGTTACCATGAGCTAATCACTTCTCAATGACCCCCGGTTTTAACATCTCTAAAATTAGAGCATTGAGTTATATATCCTCTGATGTACACTCTAGTTTTAAATCCACGATGAAGATTTCATGATTCTGGGACTAGGTTGTTTTATATGTCTCTTTGTGTATATCTGTGCATAACAGGTGGCACTGAGCATTGAAGAGTAAGTAGAATTTAGACAAGGGAAGTTGATAGGATATGAAGACACTTTTTCATAAGAAGGCACAAAAGCAAAGGAAATAACAGTATAGATAGGAGAGAAAGTTGGCTTCTTTCGGGAGGTTAGTAGCACAATTTGAATGAAGCTCAGTGTCTATAAGATGAATGCTAAGGAACAAAATCTGAAAAGGTAAGTTCAGAACAGATTGAAATCAGTAGAATTTAGATTCCAATTGGGTTCCAATTAGAACTGAAATGATTGAGGATGTGTACTTCAGGAATTTAATATAGCAACAGGGAACAGGACAGATGGTTAGAGGGGACAGAGATGAGACTAGAGTGGTAAAACAAGGAGCAAACTCCTGATGTAGAGTGGCAGCATTAAGAATGGAAAAAGGGGGAAGATGTCAGAAGATGTCAAATACATAATGCAAATATAATTGAGATTACTTCTCATGAAAGATAATGCCTTTAATTGAAATATAAGTATCAGAATAATGATGATAATAATTGCTGATATTTATCTTTGCTTTAATGTTTTCAAAGCACTTTAGGTATATTATTTAATCCCTTCAAAAACCCTGTGAGGTAGGGTGCTATTATCAGCACCATTTTACAATTGAGGAAATTAAGACAGAGGGAGGTTAAGTGATTTGCTCAGCTTCAGTGACTTACATCTAGTAAGTACCAGAGATAGGATTTTAATTCAGGTCTTCCTAACTCCAAGAAAAGCACTATTGTCCATTAAGCCATGCAATCTCAGAAGGAAGATGGCATGGATGGGGAAGAAGGGAAGAAACTGTGCATTTATATTTGGTAATTATTTTTTTTGGGAAAATTTATAGAAGCAATTTTTGGAAGCTACTCTACCATCAAAATTATGTAGAAGTTATTATTTTTATTATTTTAAGGGACTGTTTACATGAAACAAGGGGATTGAGTTTATTTTGAAATAGCTCTTAAATTATATAGAGAGTGTAAGAATGCTCCTGTTAGCTACTATGTTAACACTATGAATGATAACACCAACTACATAGTCATAAGAGATTTTGGTTATATATTTTTTAAATATATTCATTGATAACTTGGCTTTACTATATGAAAACCTTTACTTAACCAGTACTCTTGCTAACTTTATAAGTTATTTTGATAGAAAGAAGACAGCCAAATTGTTGGTTGTAGCAATATAATGAGATCTAAGGATGAACTCTCAAGGGTAAAGCCATTGCATGTTCCAATTTCCAAGGTTAACTTCTGTTTGTTGGTGTGAATTAGGAAGGTTGATGTATGTTACCCCAAAGTTCAGTTAAAAAAAAACCAGCAAAACAAAATACATACAGTGAATAAGAATTCTTTTCTATTGAAAAATTAACGACAGTGAACTAAGAGAACTTTTTCTAAGAAGGAAAAGAGAATAAATAAAATATTTAAAATACACTGAAGAAAACAAGGTAAGTTCAGAAAGGCACCCAAATTGGATGATTTGATTGCTCCCATTTTAGATGTAATATGTACTTTTTTCTCAAACAAACTGTATTTAATGGAAGCTCATATTCTCATATATAATACTTTTAAAATTCTCTTTGTATATAAGATTCTTCATATTTGTTGAAAACTGCTAAATTTATAATAAAATAAAATTTACAAAAAAGAAATTCATTATAAATAGACCATCCTCAAAGACCATAGATCCCAGAATTTTATGTCTTTCTCTGCCAGAGGTTAATTACTTTCTCAATAATTGCCCATCACTATGATCTTTGTCATTCTTTTCACCCCTCTAATGCGATCCAATAATAGAAACTTTAAAGAACAGAGTTTGCCTACCTACAGAAATTTTTTTCAGCTCATGAGCTGAAATAATGCATGCATGAACTTAACATTCAGGAAACTTAAAAATAAATTAAAATATACAACATAGACAAATACAGAATATAGTGTGCACACATGTGCACTCGTATGCGCGCACACACACATTCCTCTAGCCATGCCACAATAATCTTGTATTCTTTTAGACTAAAAATGTGGGAAATAAGGAAACAAAAAGTAAATGTGTTTTAGTTTTTATTTTCTTGCTCTTTAAAGAAACAAAACAAAAGAAACAAAACAAAACAAAAACTTCCATTCTCATACCTTGAAGTGAAAGTCTTTGGGCACACACAAATATATCTTCACTTAAGAAACAGTTCATTATCAGATAAATACTATAGTTTGCAATTTTTCCCTGGGATCATTATCAGAAGAACACGGTCTTTTCCTGGCATGGTTGCTTTTCCAAAATCATAACTGTAGATAATAAAAAAAAAAAGAAAAAGAAATGTGTTTTTTTTTCTCCCCATCAATTTTCTATTTCATGGTCTGGGTTACTTCTAAGAGTAAAGGATTAAATAAAGGGTGCTATCTGGAGTTAGAATTCACTTGAGAGAAAAGGTAGAATGAAGGGGGATCAAAAATTATGAGGTACATTTAACCCTAGGTAACTGAACTTTTAAAAATCACCACCACCACCAACTAGAATTATTCAATTGGCTGTCTACACTGCATAAATTCACTAGACGATTGCTTAACTCCTTGCTTGGCTTTGTCTATGTAGATGTGACCATTGGGAGTTTGGGGTCTGGTGGGCTTTCCTACTACAGTTTACAAACTTACAATGGTGAAGATTTTTTTTCAAACCAGCAGAAGGTTAGACAATAAATGTCTATTAGTCAAAATAACTGCGGCAGTTTTATAAGGCCTGTGAGTGTATATTTCCCAGTCTGCTTCTCCTTAAATTACTAAGAATGCAAAAATAACCAATAGCTTGACCTCTTAAATCACAAATTGGATGGGCTCACCATTAAAGTACGTTGTAAATGTGTTTCCCATTATTTAGTTCATTTAACATGTTCAGCAGTGAGAATTCGGATGTTTTGAGTCTTTTTTTTAATGTGTGTGCATTTTCACAGAAAGAATTTTTCAAACCATAGGGATGTTTAAAAGACTAGAACACAACTGGCATTTTGCTAATAGGTCATCTTAACCATCTGGACAGAGGATGAAGAACATGGGAGATTTAATAGACTCAGAAATAGTTTGGCTTTATATTCAGCATTTGGATCTTCATAATTGTTCAAGGCTCACATATCATATTCAGCCTAAGGAAGAAAAAATATTCTGGTAGGCCATCTCAAATGTCAAGGAGAAACTGACTTGAATTGAGGTTGATAATGAAAAAATGGTGTCCTATAGTTTGGGAGGGAGATGTGAGCAATTAAATGAATGATGAAGACATGAAAAAATATGTTCATGCCAACATAGATGGCTAATGCATATTCCTTTCATTATCTCCCAATATAGGGTCTGATTAATGTAAGTTTGTTAAGTTGTTAAGATTTACCTCCTAAGATATGATGAAAACATCTTGTAAGCCTTGAAGCACAATGCAAATGTCAGTTGTGACTGTTTGTCATCATCCCATCATCATGTTTCTCATCCTCATTTTCATTGCCCTTAAAAAAATATTTTTCAATGTCTCAGGTCTGATTTGATATTTAAGAAAAATTTACTCTATTTTTTCTGTCTTCATTCCCTTCCATGATTAAATATCTTCAGGATTTTTTGACATGTTTAAAGAAACATCAACAAAGCAAGAAAATGACCCTCAAATAATTCCCAAACTGAGGAATGTATTACAGTGTTTGGGATGGAAGGTCTTGCTGTCAAATGCTACTGCCATGTTGGAGATTTCCATGCAGGAGAAATGTTGTTTTGATCACAGACTTAAACTGACCCTATCACAATCAATTATTATACACTCAGAAATTCAAAGGTGCCTTGGCTTGGTGGAGACTCCGGGGGTTGGTCAAGAGAATAGTGTTAGGATACATGACTGATCTTGTCTCATCCCATTGGATTATGTTCTACACTTCAGGGAAGTAGGATGTGATTTACTGGAATAATGTGGAGTTGGAGGGAATTTGATTCTTTATCTTAATTTTCTAAATAGAGTCATGCTTATTATTTACTTTGGTTCTTCTGAGTTATTTGGATAATCTCAATCTTCTGTGACCTTATTTAGAGTTGTTATTAATGAATAATATAATACATTATTTTGTTTGAGTGTTCAGCTACAAAGATTATATTTTTTACAGTGAAGTAAAAGTTTTATATTTATATCACTGAGATGGATCTTACTTTTAAAAAAATAGGAATTAATTAGAAACAGAGCAAAATCAAAAAGCATTTATTAAGTGTTACTCTTGTGCCAGTTACTATGATAAATAACGGAGTGGTATCATCAACCACACCTCATGATTTATTATCTCTTATATTATTTTTATTGATATCTTTTGTTTATTGACTCAGTTTCTTAATACACTCCTCCTGCCTCCCTTTCCAATTTGTTACATTCCTTGTAACAAAGATTTGAAATGGGGGAGAGGGAATCAGTTAAGCCAAAAAACCCCAGCATATCAACCATTTCTGACAGTATATACAATATTCCACATCCATCACCCTTCACCTGTGCAAAGAGGAGAGGGAAGGTAATCTGTTCTATTTTATAAGTGCCTCCAAGATGCTTTTCATACAATCAGTTTCTACCATTCTGGACTGCTAACATCTCTCTTCTCCTTGCTGATTGACTGATACTGTCTCTTGGGAGATAATGGAACATATTTTCTACATAAATTTGTGATTCAATTGCTTTCAAATGAAATGCATTCTGTAAATATAGTACATTCTTATTGAAAGAATAAGCCATGAATTCAAAGGACAGCAACCTATGTCCCTTTATTTTTCATCAGGGGTAACACATAGTGGTCTTCTATAAGCCAGAGGAAATGAAAGAGATGATGAACTTGATAGAAGTGCAGGTGGTTTGCCTGGCTTTGTTGATAACTTGAGAGGATTGCCTGCAGTCTGTTGATGGGAAGCATACAATACAGACAAGTTATATTTTATTTCAGAAAGTATGGCATAAAGGGGTAAAAATGTGTTTCATTAAAATCAGATTCAAAATGTGTTTCATTAAAACAAGATTTTGAAAAATATCCAGATTATGTGTAGGTTCTGTTGAAGAAAGTTTAGGGAGACTTGAACTTTTTCTATGCACAGGTAAAAATGCTGTCTGTACTTCTTTCAATCGACTATGTTGTATATGGACAGAGTGTGAGGGTGGAAGCTTTAGCAATGAAGTCATGGTTCTGTGACTATCAAAAGAGCAGAGATATGTGAGTCCAAAGAAAGGTACTAGGAAGAATAGATTACTTCAGCTATCTATTTCTTCCTTCTTATAATACAATTATGGAAGGAAGAAAGTCCCAAAGTACAAGCAGGAGAAAAATATACTCCTGGAATGAGAATAATTTCATACTAATTAATAAGACTACATGAATACTTTAATGGCTCAAATGTATCATCAATGTCAGAATTTTCTATAATAAGAATATAGGTTTGTTGGAGACTGGCAAACACTGTTGGTGAAGTTGTGAATTGATTCAATCCTTCTCAAAAACAATTTGTCATTAGGTGAGAAAACGCCAACTAACTCATACTTTTTGACCCAGTAATTCATTTGTCTGCCCTTATTTCCTCCAAACAGGTTAAATATAGAAAGAAAAGCTATATGCATACAAACATGCATGCATGTGTCCATTCATTAATGGTGTCTCTAAAGTATTAGTATGGTTTTACTGTATATGGGTAGGTGTGTGTTATATATAATATGTGTGTGGAGAGAGAAAGTGATAGAGAGACAGAGAGAGATAGAGACAGAAAGGACTTTATTTTTTAATGGTAGCTAAAAATAAATTGGAATTAAAGATACTGGTCATCAATTGGGAAAAACTAAATAGATTATGGTATATTAATGATATGCAATGAAAAAATGATGTATGAAAAGAATTCAGACAAGATCTATGATGGATACAGATCATATATCCAGAACTAGAAAGAACTTTGGAGGCTCTCTAATCCAAGACCTTCACTTTACTGATGAGGAAACACAAGTCCAGAGGAGGTTAAGTGACTTGCCCAAAGTTACATGGGTAGTTAAGTATCAGAGATGAAATTTGACCTTTGATTCTGACTCTAGAGCAGAACAGGGTTGCCCCAAGAGTATGTGGGGAGTTATCCAAATATTTTGGAGGGTCCCCTATGAATAATTTTATTTTAAAATGTATCATTCATGTAATTCATGGGTTCATGTAAGCTATACTGATTTATCAAAGAAGACTTAAAATAATTATCTTACAACATTTACCTTTTCAAAATGAGTATTAGAATTTGAAACACTAACCTATACTGAGCCAAAATCGTTGTCTAAATTTAGATCACTGTTATGGCCCCCATGACCATTTGAACCACAATCTCATGCTTAGTCTTAGGCCCTCAATACTACTTGCCAGGCTTGCCACAATAGCTTCCTCATTGGTGTTCCTGCATCCAGCTTTTCCCTTATCCAATCCATTCTTCACATGACTGCTAAACTTATATTCCTAAAATACAGTCCTGATCATGTCAACACTTTCCTCAAGATGCTTCAGTGACCTTTAATTGTCTTTAGGTCAAATATCAAAAAAAATTATATACAGTAATAGCAATGTTGTTTTAAGAATGACTTTGAGTGACTAAGTAATTTTGACTTATAAATACACAAATTATATATGCATACATATACATATATGTATATACAAAAATATATATATGTGTATATGTGTGTATGTGTATACACACATTTATGTCTAATGGTGGCCATCCCTAGAGCTCAGGATGAGGAAGCAGAGGATGGAAAAAAAGGAAAAACAAAGAAATTTGCATCATAACTTTGTTGTATATCTCTAGGAAACAGCAAGTTGTATGTGGTAGATTTGCAGTTCCATTTGCAATCATTTTTATTGTGCTGTGTTATGGAAATTCTCATTTTGTTCCATGAATTGAAAATAAAATAAATTTTAAAAAGAAAAGAAGAGAAATGGTAGAGTGATAAATATTCAAATGTCAATTGAGTAAACTTTCTGATAAAAATACAGGGTTAACGCAAGACTGGTTTGGTAGCAGCTTGAAATACAATAAATAATTATGATACACAGAAAAATGGTCAAGCCCTCTTTTTGTCATTTAACATCCATCACAATTTGGTTTTAACTTATCTTTCCAGGCTAATAATACATTTCTTTTCCTCATGCACTCGATGTTGCAGCCACACTTGCTTGTCTCCATGTATCACATCCCATCTCCTTTCTTTGTGTCCTTGCATAGGCTGTTGTCCACCAAGTCTGGAATTCTCCCCCTTCTTCCCTCCATATCTTGAATCATTGTGTCTTGAAGCCCTTCTCACCAGATGATAGTTCCACCATAAACATACATTGCAAATAGCAAATAAACCCATTTATCCTAACAGTGAGTAAACAGAAATCAGAGAAAGTATAGAGTATACATAGGAAATTATATACCAGATAATACAGAATGAGTGAGTTTTCCCCTTGGGAGTGATATAACAATGAGAGAGAGACAGACAGACAGACAGACAGACAGAGGCAGAGAGAGAGACAGAAACAGAGACAGAGACAGAGAGGGAGAGAGAGTCTCAGATTTCACTCAAGAGGAAATTCCCTGAAGGCTCAGATATAATAGATACTTCCAGTTTCTCTGCAATACTGGCTTATTCCCAGGGTCTTTTTTTTTCCCGTTAAGAGAAGTTAGAATGGCACATCTTTTTTTTTTCTTAGAGCTGGAAGTCAGAAGGACCTAGAACACTCTAAGTCTCACCAACTCCACTCTTGTGCAGGCACAGGCCATTGAATGATCAATCTTCACTAATGAGGAGAACCAAAAATAATATACCCTTTGAGCCAAGGCTTACATATATAACCTATGTTTGCTCACATGTGAACACATTGCTTCCTCTTAAAATATAAATTTTTGACGATAGAGGCTGTCTCACTTTTGCATTGGTATCTCCAGTATTTATCACGTTACCTGACTTGAATCTGGCTCTTAATACATACTTATTCCTTGGGTACTTACATTCCAAAGATAAAGATACAATACCTATCCTCATGTAACCTAAAAATTATGTCAGGGACACAAATAATCATAATGCAGGATGGTTATAATGAATGCAAGGTTGAAAGATAAAGAGTTCTATAAAAGTTTTGGTAGAAGAGAATTTACAGCTTTAATGATCACAGAAGAAGTATACACAAGCTGAATCTTAGGGAGGAAGAAAGTTTTCTATGGGCTTGAGATGAAGAGGGGGTGCATTTAAGGTTTAGGGAATAGACTACACAAACATATAGAGGTGGGAGATAGAGGTTTTTTAAAATTATGATTAATTTATTTTTAATAAAAATTTTAAGTTCCAAATTTTCTCCCTCCCTCTAGGTTCTGACCCACCCACTAAGAAGACAGGAAATATGATATCAATCACAGATACAAAATCATACAAAATATATTTTAATATTATCCATGTCACAAAAAGCAAGAAAAATAAAGTGGAAAAAAATGAGCTTTAATTTCCACTCAAAGTTCCTAGTTCTCTCTATAGAAGTGGATAGCATTTCTGATCATGAATTCTTCATAACTGTCATGAATCATTATACTAATCAGAGTAGATAAGTATACTTACTACACAGATGATCATTATTATGTTACAATGATTCCCCAGTACTGCTCATTTCATTTTGCATCAGTTCATATAGGTCTTTCCAAGTGTTTCTGAAATCACCCCATCATCATTTTTTTTAATAGCACAGCAGTATTCAATCACAATCATGTACCACAACTCAGTCAGTCATTCTTATTGATTTCCAATTCTTTGCCACCACAAAAAGGACTGCTATAATATATTTTTTGCACATGTGTAAGTCCTTTTCGTTTTCCTTTAATCTCTTCATCATACAGACCAAGTAATGGTATCATTGAGTCAAAGAGTTTATATAGTTTTTTTGCTCTTTGAATATAGTTCCAAATTGTTCTCCAGAATTGTTAAACCAGTTCACAACTCTACCAACAGTTTATTAGTGTACCTATTTTACCACTTCCCCTGCAGCAATTGTCATTTCTGATAAATGTGAGGTGGTATCTCAAAGATGTTTTAATTTGCATTTCTCTAATCAATAATGATTTAGAGCATTTTTATATGACTATAAGATAGCTTTGCTTTCTTCTTCTGAAAGCTGCCTGTTTGTATCTTTGACAATTTATCGACTGGGGAGTATGTCTTATTTTTATAAATTTGACTCAGCTCTCCATATATCTCAAAAATAAGGTTTTTATCAGGGAAATTTGTATTACAATTTATTGATATTATTTAATTGTTCATGGTAACTTTTATCAAAATATGGCTTCCTTGATTATCTCTTTTAATTATGTATATTTTTGCTTTTGCTTTGTCTTTGATGGTGATAGTTACCCCTGACTTTTTTTTTTTACTTTACTAGAAGCACAACAGATTCTCCTCTAGCCCTTTATTTTAATTGTGGGTGTGTGTCTTTCTGTTTCAAGGGCTCTTCATGTAAACAGCATGCCATAGAATTCTGGTTTCTAATCCATTCTGCTATCCACTTCTGTTTTATGGGTGAGTTCATCCCATTCACATTCAGTTATGATTTCTAACAGTGTATTTCCTTCCATCCTATTTCCTTTAGTTTGTTCTTTGATCTCTTTTACCTAGTCTCTCCTCAAAAATCTGATTTGATTTTGAACACTATCTTCATTGATTTGCCCTCTCTTTTATCACTCAAATCTTTTCTCTTATCTCCTCCTCATATTTCCCCATTGGGCAAATAGATTTCTATACCCAATGGACCATGTATGTGTAATTCTTTCTTCTTAAACTGATTCCAATGACAATGAGATTCAAATCTTGCTACCCTTCTCCATCCCCCTCCCCCAATCCTCCCTTTCACTATAAAAGCTCTTCCTTTTGTGCCTTTTATATGTGATATAACTTCTTCCATCCTTCCTCTCCCTTACTCCTCTCAGGGGATTTCTTTTTCTCACCCTTTTCTTTTTTGAGATTATATCAACTTTTACATTCTAATTATTGACTCTTCCATGCCTTCGTTATATGTAGGGCTCTTCTAACTGCCCTAAAAATGATACAGTTCTTAGGAATTATCATCTTCCCAGAAGGGAATATAAATAGTTTAACTTTATTGTATACCTTATAATTTCTCTTTCATGTTTATCTTCTCTTGAGTCTTGTGTTTAATGTCAAATTTTCTATTAATTTCTGGTCTTTGTAACAAAAGTTCTTGAAAGTCTTCTATTTCATTAAATATCCATTCCCTCACTGCCCCTCCCCCACAGGATAACACTATTTTTCTTTCATAGGTGACTCTTGGTTTCAATCTTAACTCCTTTGCCTTCCAGAATATTATACTTCAAGTCCTCTGATCATTTAACATGGAAGCTACTAAATTTTGTGTGCTCCTAACTGTGGCTCCATGATATTCGATTTTTTTTAACTTTCTAGCTATTTGCAGTACTTCTTTGGCATGGAATCTCTGAAATTTGACTGTAATATTATTCCTGGATGTTTTTGTCTTGGATATCTTTCAGGAGGAAATGGTTGTATTGTTTCAACTTATATTTTACCTTTTATTTCTAAAGTATCTTGGCAATTTTCATTGATATTTCTTGAAATATAATATCTCGAAATATAATGATTTTTAGGTAGTCCAGGAATTCTTAAATTATTTTTCCTTGATCCATTTCCTCAGGTCAGTTTTTTAAATGAGATATTTAATATTTTCTTCTATTTTTCATTCTTTTGATTTTGTTTTATTGTTTCTTGATGTATCATAGACTCATTAACTTTCAATTGCCCAATTCTAATTAAAGAATTACTTTCTTCAGTGAGTTTTTGTACCTCTTTAACCATTTGTCCAATTCTGTTTTTAAAGTGTTATTTTCTTTAGTATTTTCTTTTGTGCTTCTTTTACCAAACTGTTAATTCTCTTTCATAATTTCCCTTAATTCCTCTCTTTTCATTCACCAGTTTTTTTCTCTACCCTTCTTATCTCTTTCTTTAGTTCTTCTAAGAATTCTCAGTGAACTTGTATCAAATTAGCTTTTTTTTTCCCTTTGAGGCTCTTCTTATAGCTGTTTCACATTGTTGTCTTCTTCTGAATTTGTAACTTGGTCTTCACTGTTACCAAGGTAGCTTTTTACAATCAAGCTTTTTTTCCTGTTTGCCCATTTTGCAACTTTTTTTTTTACTTTGAATTTTATGGTAAAGTTGAGCTTTACTGACTTGAGTGTGGGGAGGAATTTTCCAAGCTCCAGGCTTTTTGGTGCTGCTTTTTTCAAAGCTAGTTATGGGGGTCTGCAAGTTTTCAGTGCTTCTAAGGTGGTGTGATGTGGGGATAGATGTGGTCACTGTTCTCCTTGTCTGTGCTCTAGGACACCTGTTCCCTTGTAGCCACAAGATCTACCACTCCTCTTGGACCTGGAACTGTGATAATCTCTTTGCTCACCTGCAGTCACATGTGCCTCTCTGCTCTGGAACTGTGACAAGAGCCCATGCTCTCTTATGACAGACTATAAGTTCTCCCTTTGCCCTGGAATTGTAACCCAAACTGTGTATAGGCAATAAAATTGCCAGACAGTGCCCTTTTGTTGGCTCTGCTGCTTCAGAATTTGATTTGAAACATTATTTTAAAGTTGTTTGGAAGGGAACATTGGAAGAGTTTGGCTGGATTGCTGCCTCTACTCCACCATTTTAAACACATATCCTCCACTCCCACCTCCAGCATAGAAAGTATCAGAATAGCTTGGAATACTATCTGGCTGGACTTATTAAATAGAGAGCAGTCCTTGGAGTAAGGAAGATCTGGATTTTAAGTCCTGCCCCTGACACTTACAAGCTGTATGGACCAGGGCTAGTCAAACCCTCTCAGTGCTTGGGGTTTAGTCACTACCCTAAAAGTAGAAACAGCAGAACAATATTCACAATGACTTAATAATTAAAGTGAAAATAACATTAAGTATCTGAACCTGGATCAATCTTGTCTCTGAAGGAAAGTCAATGAAATATACTTTCCTTCACTCAGTAGAAAGGTATGGGGCCATACATGGAATGTTATATACACTGCCAAATGCATTCTTGTTGTTGCTTTTATCAATTGATGTGATAGAATATTATTTTTTTTAAGCAATTGGGGTTAAGTAACTTGCTCAAGGTTATATGGCCAGTTATTTCTGAGTTTGGTGCTAAGTGTCAGAGCCCCCAGGTCATCCCGACTCTGGGGCTGGTGCTCTTACTCACTGAGCCACCTGGCCACCCCTAAGCAATTGGGGTTAAGTAACTTGCTCAAGGTTACACGGCCAGGTGTTTCTGGGTGGGTGCTAAGTGTCTGAGCCTGGATTCGATCCCAGGTCATCCCAACTCTGGGGCCAGTGCTCTTACTCTATGTACCACCTGGCCACCCTGAATATTATTGTTCTTAAAGAAATGTCTCCGTGATTTCAGAGACACATTGGAAAACTTGTATGAAATAATGAAGTAAATAAAATCAAAACAATTTTTACAATAACAACAATAAAGACATACAATCTTGAAAGATCTAGGAAGTCTGGCCAACAAAATGACCAGCCAGAATTTTAAAAGACTCAAGATACTACCCACCTCCTGATAAAGAGAGTCAGAGTGCACATATATCTAGATAGATACATACATAAAATATATATATATATACATATGCATTAAAATTATATATACACAACTTTTTCCATCCACCTTCAGAGAAGAACTACTACTGTTTGAATACACACTAAAGCATGCTGTTTTTCACTCTGTCTTGAATTTTTTTTAATTCAAGTCTTCTTGTACAAAAATGACTAGTGCAGAATTATTTTACATGATTATACATGTATAACCAATATCAGATTGCTTACTATCTCAGAGAGGGTGGATGGGAGAAGGAATAGAATATAGAATTCAAATTTTTTAAAGTTAAAAAAATGTTTTAACATGTAATTGGATAAAGAAATAAAGTATTATTTTAAAATAAAAAATTCAACATAAAATATATAAACACAAATATATACGTGTGTGTGTGTGTATTTTACATGCAGCCAGTGTGAAAATTTGTTTTGCTTGGTTCTACATTTTACTTTAAATAGGGATTTTAGTTTTCTCACTTTCTCAATTTGGAGAAAGGAAGAGGTAGAGCAACCAGTCGTCAAATGAGCAATATCTCCTCAGGTTTCAATTCTTTGTTACCACAAAAAGAGTTGCTATAAATATTTTGTACATATGGATTATTCTCCTCTTTATTTTATCTCTTTGTGGTACAAACCTCTTAGTGGTATCACAAGGTAAAATAATATGCATAGTTTAATAGCATTGTGGACATAACTCAATTATTTTCCAGAATAGTTCACAGCTGTACCAATATTATATTAATGTACATGTTTTTCCACAGCCCCACCACCATTTTTCATTTTCCTTTTATAAAAATATTTTTTGCCAATCTTATGAGTATGAGAAAGAGCCTCAGAGTTGTTTTAATTTATATTTCTCTAATTATTACTGTTAGAGTATTTTTCTTATGGTTATTGATAGTTTAGATTTATTCTCTCAAAATTATGTATTCATATTCTTTGGCCATTAGTCAATTGGGGAATTGCTCTTATTCTGATAAATTTGAATAAGTTCCCTAAATACACACATATTAGAAATGAAACTTATCAGAGAAACTTGCTGCATATATGTTTTGCAATTTACCAGGCCCTTTTCTATTTTTTTCATTTGATTTCCTATCCATAGATATGATAGTTCATTTATTTCAAGAGTCCATGGCCAACAAGGGATAGAGAGATCATGGAAGGTAAAATGGACATTTTTGATTATGTAAAATTTAAAAGATTTTCACAAATAAATCAACAATGTAAAAAAAAAAACAGAAAATTTTTGGATGCTAGACTTTTTTTTTTTAGATTTTGATGTTGTATCTTATTTCTTTCCCTAATTATGATAACTGAATCCAAAGAAGTTAAGAGTATTGTACCCTTATTGTGTATCCTCACTATGCCATTATTGTTAACTGTTTGGTGACTTGTGAGTGTCTCATTTTGTTCCAATATTGAACCTGAACCAATGGGTCTACCTATATTAAGTCTGCCTCTGACAGTAGGGAATCTGAATATTCTGGGAAAACTTCATTACTTTCTATAGTATATAGCTTGATATAAATATATACATAGACATATAGGTTAAAATATAGATATGACATGTAGATATTTATATCATAGATATGTGTGTAAATATATGTATATATAAAATTAGTTTTGGAGTGTGTGCACACATAAAACATGTTTATGTATATATATATATATATATATGCATTCACACTGTATGTATGTATGTATGTTTTCTCCCTCCCCCTTCCTTTTCAGTTTAAAGCCTTTTGGATTAGCAAATATATTTTATGCATTTCTGATGAAAGCTCATACTCCATTAATTAGCTCAACTGATGCAACCTCTCCAGGTAAAGAACATGGAAAGTTCACTTCCAAGAAAATCCTGATGACATGTAAAGGAAGTACCTTGGAGACACTGGGGAACATGTGTGGACATTCTATAACTGGTTCCAGTTGGCTGACCACATGGGTGGGAGCAGTCTTTTTCAGTTGACTGTACAGGCAGAACTTTTGGCATCTTCAAAAAGACCTAAGTCAGTTTTGGCTGACTCTTTGATTCATTTCTATCTAGGGGAGTTTGGCAACTTTCTCTTGCAGCGCCTAGTAAGAGACTATGACTCAAGAGGAAAAGCCCCAGAACTTTCTTCCCCACTGAGGCTATAGGGCTCCTGAGAAACAGACATTTTGCATTTTTTAAATTCAACATGCAGGAAAGATAGTCTCTGATCTTGGTTGGGAGAGAGAGCCACAAAAACCTGGGATTCAGAATTGAAGTTGGATTTTGTAGGCAGCATAAGGTCAATGCCCCAAGAAAAAAGTAGAGATCTTTGGAAATAATAACCTTTTGGAAGACAGTCCAGTATAAAGACTCACCTGGCATCTGTACATTATGTTGATGGAACCAATGCTCTCTGAGTTAAATCTTGAATCCATTCCCCCAGAGAATGAAGTGGAATAGGAGGGATTATACTCCAGAGATAGAGGAGGAAATACTTATATGCTTGTTCTTGTATTCTTTTTGAGGTAAATATGCCTTCATGTAAGCTACCTGATATTAAGTGGTTAAATGAAATTAGGATGCTAGTCACATGACTCGAAAAAGCGAGTTAGAGGAGGGAAAGAGGAGAGTTAGTGGGTGGGGGCAGGGAAGACAGCCAGTGGGGACTTAAGCCAAGGACAACAGATAACAGACTTCACAAATCTCTCAGGATACTTTGGAACCAGGACAGGGAGATATAACCTCCTAAGAGAAGCAGAGTGCACATATATGTCATATAAGTCATATGCACACACACAAATACACACATATACACATGTATATGTAATATGTATATATGTACATGTATATATATATACATATCCATCCATATACACACATATATTTTACCAGCCCTCATTACTAACATTCCATCCCTGTCCAAGAACCCATCATTCGTTTATTCCATATTAGATTATCTAAAAATGCAAATACTATAGTTACATCTTCTCATCCAGATGCTTATTTCCTGTTTCTTTCTTTCTCTTCTGAGACAAGTTGGCAAGAGAGATAAAAACAAAACCTTTGCCTCTAATGTCTTCAGGTTTATTTTTTTCCCTAGAATTTTATAACCTGCAACGTTGCCTTCTAGGTTCCTTCTGGAAATACATTTGTATCCTATGTGAATCAACATAATTGCATGATTTTCATCAGATTTGATAGGTCTTAGGCTATTATCCATATTATATTGGATATATTCCCCCTCATAGATAGCAGATCTCTCCTTTGATAATATCAAGTTGACAAATAGATCATCTCTGTCTCTCTGTCTCCCCCCCCCCCCATCTATAGGAAGTCACTAAACTTACTTTACTAGTTCTCTCTTTAAACTTAAGATATTTCTCTCTCTCTATCTGGGACCTGTGTATGCATATTATGATTGCTTGAGATCTATTCATCTGCTTCCTTCCAAGAGGTCCGTATTCTCCCTCTATAAGAATGCCCTCATATCTATGTTTGTATGTAGCTGTTTGCATGTCATATTCCCCACGAAAGTGTCAATTCCTTGAAAACAGGAACTGTCTTTTGTTTTTCATTGTGTCTCCAGCACTTAGTACAATGTATGGTACATAGCAGTCATTTAAAAAATGTTTATTGACTGATTGATTGATCTATTACTTAGATTCAAGTTCTGTGGATCTCTTTCCCTTTTTCCTCCGTATCCCATTCTCCTATTTTCTACAATTCTGACCTAGGTAGAGATTCTTTTCTGTCTTTTCAGATACTTTGTGTTTGTTTTTTTATCTTGAAGATCCTTTCATTTTTCTAAAAACTATTTTATTCTATTAGGGTGACAAGGAAGAAGATTGGCAATTATGGTATCCTGCACGCCCAGTACCCTCTTATTCACAGCATTCACTATAACAATGCATCCAGGCTGACCAAATGTAATTTCAAAGTTTATCTGTATCAGTCCAACCATTTTCTCCTCAACTCTAATTCCAACTTGTTTCATAAATATTTTCCAACTGCCTGTGGTGGTTCCTGCCTTCCAGTC
>NW_027185655.1:33982221-34061897 GCF_028583685.1 Petaurus breviceps papuanus
TTCTTCTTCTTCTTCTTCTTCTTCTTCTTCTTCTTCTTCTTCTTCTTCTTCTTCTTCTTCTTCTTCTTCTTCTTCTGTTGCTGCTGCTTCTGCTGCTGCTTCTTCTCCTTCGTATTTCAACAGTGAGGCAGCCTGTCTTGCACATGGAGGCCCCCAGGACAGCTACCCTGGGATAAAGGGACTCAATAGCTTTTGTTATTTTTCAGTTATTTTTCTCATGCCTGACCCTCATTCTGGGTTTTCTTGATGGATATTCTGGAGTGGTTTGCCATTTCCTTCTCTAGTTCATTTTACAGATGAGAAAACTGAGGCGGATTTAAGTGACTTGCCCAGGGTGACACAGCTAGTAAGTGTCTGAGACTGGATTCAAGCTCAGGAAGATTAGTCTTCCTGACTCCAGGCCTTCCACGCTGTCCACTCTTCCACCTAGCTACTCTGCATACACTCAAAGCCATAACCTGTGAACCCTGAATGGCAGTTTTGCAAATAGGATAGGAGTGCAAGTAGTAGTGTATATTAAGAATGGTCACATGAGACAATCCATGAACCAAAGTGAGAAACCATGTCTTAAAGCATTTGAGTGGAGAATTCTCATGAGAGAATACTACAAACCACCTAGACAGGAGAATTAGAAGGAATTAGACCAGGAGTTCAACCTGCAACAGTTGCATAACATAGTCAGGCAGAAATTTAATGCAAAGCAAAAGCATTTAATGGGATAAAATGTCTTAAAAAGTCACAATAGAATATTGTGTACCCACAAGCCTAGGGTCCATTATCCTATAAATATACATGCCAAAAGTAGGGGAGAGTGTACACAAATGGGAGTAACCTATGAGGATCACAAATGTGGGGTATGCTTGTGGCTAGGGTATGTGAGTGGAGAGACAATGTGAATCTCCAACCCTGAATGATCATGATTCCTTATGGTGATATATGTCATATTCCTTCATTGATCCCTGCTGGAAGGGTGTATGCACAGAATGTGGTCTCAGACTAATGTTGCTCAATTGGCTGTGTGTAATGACAAGCAAAGGAATATGTAGCACCTTGTTTCAGTTATTTATTTAGTGCCATCTTTCACTTCAAGTGTCTGAGCTTTGCCCTATCTCAAGTCTTTGTTAAGAAACAGAACCCATGAATCCCACAGTGGGAGGGACTTGCCAAAGACAGTGGGCAGAAGAGCAAGGATCTAATGACAGATAAAAACTTTGAGCAAAGCTGGGACTGAGCAGAACTAGTGGTGGCCGGCACTCTGTCTGTTCTGTCTGTGCTGATTTGTGTTTGTGATACTTTGTGTTCCTCAGACCTTGTTTGTGGGTCTTGTTTGTTGATTTCTCTAGTGATGATTTGTGTTGACTTCTCAGAACTTGTTTGTGGGTCTGTGATTACTTTACAGGCAGATAGAGAATTGATGATGGTGCCGGCAATGTGCATGAATGTTGTTTTGGCTCTGCTAAACTCTGTCTTCCCAGAAACAGAAACTGTGAAGGACTTAAGGTGGACTGGACACTGTGAGCTTCAATATGAAATGGAAACTGAATGAGGAACTGGACGAAAAACTAGATGAGGAGCTTAGAGCTTCCTGACAGTGAATCCAGGCGCCAGCTGGGTGAACTCAGGCAAAAACTGGTACCATGGAAGAGGAGCCATGAAATCTGGGAGCCAGACTCAAGCCAAGATGAAAACTTTGTACTTTGTACCTTGTACCCCTTAAGGATGATTGAGTTAAGGATGACTGGTAGCTACTCTCCAATCAATAAGAAAGAAGACTTTCTGATTGAGGAGATTAAGGCCATGTGACCTAGGGGTGGGAGACCCTTGTACTTTGTATCACTTAAGGAGGATTGCTCCTTAAGGATGATTGGGTTAAGGACATACTGAATTTGTGTGTGTGTGTGTGTGTGTGTGTAAAACTATGCGTACAACTTAGTGATAAATTGTTATGTTATTTCATTGTGAATGGTGTACTTTGGTTTCTGTGAATGTTTTGCATTAGTTTACTGCTGAATAAATAAGAGTCCACTATTTTATGTGATCAGAACCTTAAAGTCCTCTGGAGAGCTGCTCATGCTTGGCTTTATACTGTGGGATGCAGTCTTTGCTGGGTGTTGTTCCCTCCTCTTCAGAATCATCCAAACCATCTCAACTACAAGCTGTTGGGTAGAGCAATCATAACCTCTTTCTGAAAAGGGTAAGAGGACAGTCATAGTCAGCCTGCATAGCTAAGAAGATTGTATTTTCCCTTTCTTTATATCTCCAGAGCTTAGTACAATGCCTGACATGTAGTAGACACTAAAATAATTACTGTATCTATTATTATAAATTATTATCATATCAGTCAATTATAATAATTGGTAGTATTAATTATTGTTCATTTACAATTTTATTAGTAAATGTTTATAAGATTAAGTATTTTATTAAAGAATCCTAATTCGGGCTTAGATATTTCCAAGACATTTTCTGTTTCAGAATGCAAATTAAATTAATCAGAACCAAAGTTAAACTGAGCAAGCAGGCACTGTTCTCCACCTACTTTGTCTATTTTCCTGGAATTTTAGGCTAACTGTAAGCAGCAAAGATGAATTGTTTGGCATTGTATTTTGGCAAGCAGAAAGACATTAATCTCCTTATACTTTGATAGATTGCTTACTAGGAATATTTCCTCTACTGGTATGGAGGCCTTGGTATATTATTCTGTGTGTTTGTATGTGTGTGTATAATCATATATATATATATATATATATATCTGTGATGTTATGTTAATTATTGCTATTTTATATGCATGTAGTATATCTCTCTCTGTGTGTATTCTTATAAATTCTTCTGGCTATAATTCTATTAAGCTTTGTTTTGATGACATGAGGAGCTCACTTCATTTTCTGATCTGTATTATTGTACCCATTTTTACTAATAGGGAAATTAAGGATTAGAGTATTTCAATGCATGATCATGGTCACATGGCCAATAATTGGTTGAGTCAGGTCTTGAACCAGAATCTTCTGACTTCATGGCCAGTGATTTCTGCATTATTGGCACTGTCTCTCTGCTATTTTTCGTAGCGTGGAAATGAAATAGTGAATTGATGGAGTTCTTAATCCTTGAGTCAAAAAGGTGAATATGTACTATACTATTAAAATGAATTGAACATTATGATTTATTTGATAAAAATCGCACAATAATTTTATGGATAAAATTAGAGGCATATTTTATGTATCATATGATATATAATAAATGTGATTTATTATTAGCATTTTATGAAACAAGGACTACTGTGATTAGTCACAGAAAATCTACTTATGACTCATTAACGCCTTGACTTAAAATGCTGTGTATAACCAGGATTTTTCTCACCTGAATTATACCCAATAACAAAAGAATTAAATTTTAGTTCAGTATCCAAACAGTTTCTATTGTCATTTAATATCGAATTGTATAAGGGGAGGCAGAAGAATTGATTTCACCTAGAATGGAAGATCTTTTACTTGCTGGATGGCATTTAATTTGAAATATTTGGATCATAGATTGTAATGTTAACTAAATAAACTTTAGCAATTCATATAGTTATTGTACTTAGCTTTTATCTGGAAAGAAATGTGAAAGTCTCTTGAAAAACCTCTTTCTTCTTTTTTGGTTCCTCCACTGCACAAAATTGAAATAAAATAAAGTCAAAGGAATACAGCCTTTGGCAGGAGATTCTTTTCTGCTCCCTAATTTGAGTTAGTCCAAAAAGCCCATCTTACACAACTGCGGAAAGAGTGACTCTGGCACAAGACTAGTCAAGAATTACAGAGATTAGAATGAGTAAAATCAGTTGGCCATGGGAGTTTAAAATTCCAAATAAATTTCTGGGTTCAGTTCAGGTCGGTTCATTTCAACTCAGACACATTTAGATTTTATGTCATATGATTCATCTATAATTATTAAAAAAATTTGTATTCCTACTTTAAAATGAGCAGATGAACTCTCTTTCTCTCCTTCCTTCCTTCCTTCCTTCCTTCCTTCCTTCCTTCCTTCCTTCCTTCTTTCCTTCC
The DNA here is from genome assembly GCF_028583685.1 of Petaurus breviceps papuanus. Taxonomy (NCBI): domain Eukaryota; kingdom Metazoa; phylum Chordata; class Mammalia; order Diprotodontia; family Petauridae; genus Petaurus; species Petaurus breviceps. The sequence goes on from NW_027185655.1 coordinate 33,986,256, forward strand.
TTCTTTTCTTCCTTCCTCTTTTTAAACCTTACTATTTATGTAAGCAACTTGGAGTAAATTTAACACATATCAATTCTCAGAATTAAACTCATATTGTTAAATAAAAAACCCTTCTCAATTCCCATTCTGTTATATATTAATAATATCTAGCTTACCAATGCACTAAAATACTTCTATATAGTAATGCTTTTATTTTTCTAAGTGTTTAGTAAAATATTGTAATCATATTAATATAAGCTCATTGCTTCTTTTATAGAAAAAAAGCCAGAGGATTAACAACAGATGCTGGCTGGGTATCACTTTCCAGTGGTTATAAAAATAACACTGAAAATTTTAAGTAGAGATGCTCTAATGCTGAAAGTGTTGGAAAATCTGATTGAAGATTAGAACTGTCTCATATGAGAGAGAAGGAGGTAAACTTTTTTTTTTACCATAAATCATCTAGATATTTAATTTGAAATAAGACATGAACTTGAATATGATCTGACTTAATACACTTGGGTTTTTATTAATATGAAGTGATCCAAAAACTACAATGATTGAGACAATTTTGAACAAATCCTTTGGTAAATAGTGGGAGAGGAAAGTATCCTCTATACAATATACATGGAGAGATGGAGAGTGGCAGAGGGCAGGAATCATTTCACAGAATTGGAGGATTTCAGAGCTGGAAGCAACCTGAGTTCATCCTATATCTCAACAGGAATTTCCTCTTCAACCAGTCATGGTGGGGCATACGTGTAGCTCTTGTGGCCAATGAGGTGGATACTGGTGGATCTCATGAGCTAGAAAATCAGACCTCAAATGGGTTGTCATTTGAATGTCTACACTAAGTTCAGCATGAATTTGGTGAGCCCCAGATAATGAGTGGGCCATAAGGCTTCCTAAAGAAAGGTGAGCCTGCTGATATTGGAAATGGAGCAAGTCAGAGATCTGTGTTGATCAGTGGCTTTGCTGGGCTATGGGTAGCCCCTGCATAAGATCCAGTCCCAAAAATATAAAAATTATCCTTGCTCCAACATATCTATCAAATGGACACCACACTTCTACCTGAAAATTCTCACCTATCTCCTTATATAGCCCATTCATATTTGAGGTAGTTCTACTTGTTAGGAAATTTGTTCCTTATGTCAAGACTAAATTTACTTCTCTAGGCCCCCTCCAATACTTCACATGTATTATTTGTGTTTAATGGACTGCATTTCCTACCAACACATGGGATATTTAAGCTGAGTATCTTGGAATGGTCTGGTCATTCCCAAGTTCTTTCAGTTCACAGTCTTCTTTAATGAAACAAGACACTATGAATTTGGGTGGCTAGGTGGCACAATGAACAGAGAACCGGCCCTGAAGTCAGGAGGACCTGAGTTCAAATCTGACCTCAGACACTTAACACTTACTGGCCATGTGACCTTGAGCAAGTCCCTTAATCCCAGTTGCCCTGCCTTCCCCCCTCCAAAAAGTAAAAAAAAAAAAAAGATGCTATAAATCATAGAATTTTAGGATTGCAAAGGGATTTCAACTCCCATTTAGATCAACCTATACCTTTCTTCTATACCTAAACCCAACAGGTAAGCCATCCAGTCTTTGCCTAAAGAATTCTAACAAGGACACCGCTAAATGCTAAGGCCTCCCGCTCTACTTTTGGAATGCTCCAATCATTACTAGGCTTTTTCTTTTTCTAAGCTTAAACCTGGCTCTTTGCAATTCCCATTCATGCCTGCTTCTGCCCTCTAGAACTAGGCAGACCAAGTCTAGTCCTTTTGCCACATGAAAGTCCTTCAGATATCTTAAGGTCACCTTCATGCCCATCTTGCTGTTTCTCTTCTCTGGATCCAGCACCCCCATTTCTTCCAGCTATTCTTACTTGCTACTCCAGCAAAAGCAAATCTGATTAAACTTTAATGTTTGCACTTAACAACTATATTGGTTATTGTGATTTTTAATTTAAATATAAATCTTCAATAGAAAATCCTTTGATATTTCATTAGTCTTCACTGTAATAGATTTTAGAGATCTCCTTCAAAGCCTTTTAATATATCATGAGTATGAGGGTAGCCCTTCTGTTGTCCATCTTTTATTCCTCTCTCTTACTCTGTGAATGTTATCCCATCTTTTCTACCCATACATGTTCTTGAAGGTTGCATTTTGAACCACTTTTCAGTTACAAGTCATCAATGTTAAGATACCATTACCTACTTATACTCGCTGTATTTTTTTCTAATGCACTTTTGGTCATATGCAATTTACATTTTTTCTGAGATCTTACTGTTCTATGATTAGCCGTTGCTTGTAGAATATTGGTGTTCAGATAATGGGCTTTTGCAGTAAATAACATTTTGAAATCATTGGAAATGCTGGACAATTTACCATATGTGATCCAACATGTTTTTCCTCCTTTTTATAGGATCATAGAATTTAGAGGGAACAGGAATCTTAGAAATAATTTACGTCAATCTTCTCTTTTGCCAGTAGGGAAGTGGAAGCCAAGAGATGGGGAGTGCTTTGCACAAAGTTCCACTATAGTAGGTGACAAAGAAGGGAATTTGAAGTAAGGTCTTCTTACTTCCAGGCCAGTGTGGTTTCCACTGCACTACACTTAGTAAAGGTTTCACTCCATTTGATCATTCCAAGTTGTACATTCTGTGGGACTTACTCAGTGGGCTCCTTTTTACCCCTAGGCATAAAAAAATAATATCTATTTTTCATCTATTTCTTTTTTCCTGTGTGGATTCCTAAAATTATTTCATTTGATTGACTATGAATTTAATTGACAATGCCTTTTATGTTCCAGGGCATTATTCAGTTAACACAATGTTATGTGCAAACAGGAACATCTAAATGACTTCACCACTAATAGAGATTCCCATCATTTGGACTTCATTTATTCAAATCCTCATAATGACAAACACCTTTGGTGAATACATCTCCATATGTTAATTTTTGGTGGCAGATTTGGTATTGGTAGAAGATCATTGTAAAACAAAAACTGTTGTTAGTGGCATCTATTAAGGAATATTTTATGATCTCATGAAATGAATGATTGAACACTTAGAGGAGGATCTTTAGAGCTGTACTATAGTATCAGATTTGTTTTCATAACTACTAAACAATAAACGCAGCAGAACCGTCACTATCAGCCAGTAATTTGAATGGTTTGCTGTGGAAAATTATACAAAAATAAATCTCCCAGTTACCTATGATACTTTCATAAAAATTACTCTTGGCAGCTAGGCAATACAATGGATAGAGTATTGACCTGAAGTCAGAATAGACCTAAATTCAGATCCAGTCTCAGACTTTTTTTTAGCCGTGTAGCCCCAGAAAGTCGCTTAACCTCTGTCTGACTGTTTCTTCATCTGTAAAATGGGGATACTAGTAACATCTCACTTATAGGGATAAAATGAGAACATTTGTAAAGTTCTTTGCATACTTTAAAGTTTCATATAAATGCTAGCTATTATTATTTTAACTTTAACCAATCTGGCAAAGTAATAGTGTCAAATTCAAATAAAAACAGGACTCACTAGTCCATATGCTACTGCCCTTACTGTCTTGGTTTTAAGATATAATGATAACTATGTATTATTGTATTTTTATGTATTTTTGTAACAAAGTTCCCAATTACATTTTTACTCAGAAATGTTGTGGGCCACATGAATCCTGTGTTGTACACATCTGCTGTAAAGAAACCATAGAGAGGAAAGATGAGCTTTTAGAACAGTAGTTTCTTGGTTAATTCTGTTGATCAGCACCACATTAAGACTGACTGATTGATGAATAATATTCTAGCACTTTTCATCTGGTAATAATGCCATTCACGACCTTTTCCATTCTTCAAGTCAAATGAGTTTTACAGATGTTTATTAAACACTTCCTGTGTTCAAGATACTGCTACATCACAGGGACACAAAGTCTCTGTACTCAAGAAGCTGGCATTCTAATGGGAGTAGGGGAGTGGGGAGGGAAGTAGACTCATGCAATATATAGAGAATAATAAAAATATCAAATACATGTAAAGCAATGCAAAATAACCTCAAAAGGGAGAAAGAACAAGGGAAGGGGGACGGGGGAACATGGGTCAGGAAGCTCTCTGTGTAGTGTACAGCCCCTTCAGTGTGTTTTGAAGGAAGCTAGGGATGCTAAGGGGAAAAGGTGAGAAGAGAGTACATTACAGGCCCAGGGACAGTCTGTACAAATACACAGTGGAAGGGGATACCCTGTACAGGAAGTCGGCCAGTTTAGCTGGAATGTAGAATGTGTGATGGGGACCAAAAGTCTGGAGTAATAGGCTAGAGTTATATTATGAAGGAGTTTTTAATAATGTCATGCTAAAGTCAGTTGGAACCATTGAGTTTACCTGAGCCACGTAGTGCTTTAAGAAGATTAATTTGTCTACTGTGTGGAGGAAGGATTAGAGGAGGGAAGACATAGGAAAAAGTGAGACCAATTAGAAGCACATTATAATTGTCCAGGTAAGAGAAGAAGATCTAAACTTGGGTGGCAGATGTGTGAAAGGAAAGAAAAGGATGGATTATGAGAGATGTTGTAGAATGAGATCTTCCCCAATACCATCAACTGCTATTTCCCCCCTCCTTTGCAAAATTACCTTGTATTTATTTTTAATTTGTTTATATTTGTCCATGATGTCTCTCTGACGGCAGGGACTATTTAATTTTTGTTTTTGTATTCCTATCTCCCAGCATAAAACCTGATGTTTTGTGTGGTTTGTCCTCCATTCTTGAAGAGGAACTTGACATCAGGGAGATGGTGACATGACTTTCAGTTGAATTTGATTTGAGTGAGGAAGAACTGTACAGAGTCACTAGGTTCACTTTCTCCTCCAGAGTCATCCTGGAGCCAGATATAGAATCAGGATGACTGGAGATGGTCCAGGATGCAGTGGGAGACCTTCGCCCTTTTAAGCTAAGGTCTTTTCAAGTTCCCACTTTGAGTGAGGCAACACCCATTCAGTGAATAGGCCTCTTTAAGAAGTGAGTGAAGATATGGCCCCTTTAATTAAAAAAAAAAAAAAACAGGGAGGGGAAGACCCTCAGGGTTGCTGGTCAAAACAGAAAGAATGGGGCTGCTAGGTGGCGCAGTGAGTAAGAGCCCTGGCCCTGGATTTGGGAGGACCCAGAATCGGTTCCAGTCTCAGATACTTAACACCCACCCACCCACACCCACACACACACACACACAAATGGCCGTGTAACCTTGGGCAAGTTACTTAACCCCAATGGCTTAAAAAAATAAAAACAGAAACAGTTACTATTTGCACTCACTCTGAGCCAGGAAGGCCCAAAAATTAGCCATTAAATGGTGCTTGCGAAGGACAGGGACCTAAAAGCTGATGTATAGAGGTCAATTTTGGATTGGCTTACAAATGAGATTGTAGCAGTAATAGCTAGCAACTATATATTATTTTAAAGCTTGCAAAGAGCATTACAATGTTTTCTAATTTTATCCTCACAAAAACTCTGGAAGGTTGGTGTTGTTATTATTACCCTCATTTTACAAATGATGAAATGGAGTCAGGTTAAGTGACTTACTCACGGTCACATGGCTAATATGTGTCTGCGGTCAGATTTGAATTCATTTCTTTGGACTCCAATTCTAGTACTGTATTTTATCCAGTATGTCACCAAATGGCTGCATTTTGAAGTAGGGTTGCTCTTGGCTGACATATCTCTCCCCCTTTCAGAAGGTTACTTGTTGACTGGGGCAGTTTCTGGGTCTTTTTGACCTTTTTATTATGACAAGTGTTTTAAATTGGTTGAATTCCCTTCAGAAATGGTGATCCTCAGAGTTAATTTTTACTTTTATCTCTTTCCAGTTTCTCAGTTGTCAAGAGTTTGTTTAAATGGGTTGAGAGCTATTGTAATTGCATTGTGTTATTGTTATCCTTTCTTCTAATTTGGTTTTGAGTTTGAACTTTGTTTGAATCAGTTGATGCTTCAATTAAATAAATATAGACATTAATTTTGAAATGGCCCCCACTTTGATAACTATTGTTTTTTCTTTCTGTTAAGACAGTCGATTTCATTTATTGATAGTATTGATCAGTGCTCAATATCTCTAGCACTTTTTGGAGCCTTCAAAAAATTCTAATCTTAACAAAAACAAACATTCAAATAATAGGAATAATCAAATAACTTCATCATACTAGCATGTGGGAACTCTACCTCATGCAAATCATAACCTACTATGACTAAGTAGATAGATCTAGAGAACCTATGCCACCCATTCCACTCTCTCTCACCAGAGGATATTGCATCTTACTTTACAAGGCTGTCTGTTATGAAGTCTCTTTTCTCCCCAGCTCTATATGTTTTAACCTCTTGTCATTTTCCCTTTCTTGTCATTTCTTGTCATTCTCTCTTTCTTTGCTTCACGCTCTAATGAAGGGGTAGAACTTCCCTTTGCCAAGGTCAACACATCTGTTTTTTTTGCTTAATCCTAATATTTCCTATCTCCTTCAGGATGTGCCCTCTCAATAACTCCCTTGGTCTCTTCTTTTCCATTTGTCCATTTACTGTTGCTTATAACTTACCCAGATCTTTCCTTTCCTTAAAAAACAAACAACCCTCAATGATCTATTTCACTCAGTCATCCCACTAGTAGCTATCTCTCTTCCATTCCATAGTCCCAAGCATCTACTTTCATTGCCTCTTCTTCCTCATCTCTAAGCAACTTCACAACACTTTATATTCTGGTTTCCAACCTCATTTTCCAATTGAGATTATTCTGTCAGGGTAATTGATAATTTCTTAATTGTTAAATCCAATGGCTATATATGTAAATATGAATATACATACATATATTGAAATATTTTTATACATATACACATATGTAGGGAAGCTAGGTAGCACAGCGGTTATAACACTGGACTTGGAAGCAGAAAGACTCAATGAGTTCAAATCCAGCTGCAGACACTTACTAGTAGTGTAACCCTGGGCAAGTCACTTAACTCTGTCCCAGTTTCTCATCTATAAAATGAGCTGGAGAAGGAAATGGCAAACCACTGCAGTATCTTTGTCAATAAAACTCCCAATTGGGGTCACAAAGGGTCGGACACAACTGAAACAATTCAACAATAACAATGCATACGTATATACATATATATGCACACACGATTGTGTGTATGTAGTCAGAATATAGATTGTAAGAAATATGAATATAGAGACATAAAAGAAAAGACCCATTTCAGAGTTCACCCACTTGAAGACTTTGGGACTTGTATTATGATTCCGCAAAGAGAACTACAAAGGTCTTAGAAAGGCGGGAAAAGTGTTATGGAATCAAGGCAAGTAGATAGTACCTAGGAAATGGTTACTGGTCAGCAGTGTCAAACCATACTGCAAAATAACAATTGTTAAAAAAAATATGATTCTGGTTAAAAAAATAGGGGGATTGATCCGTGGAGTAAATTAGGTATATAGCAGATGGAAGCAAACATATCTAATAACCTATTAATCGATGAATACAAAAACACAAGATACTAAGATAAGGACTCATCATATGAAGGAAGAAAAATAAAATTACTGGGAAAATTGGATGGCAGTATGGAAGAGATTAGATTTAGATCATCATGGGTTCATGTCCCATCTGGGGTGGAAAATTTTGGGGCGGCTAGGTGGCACAGTGGATAGAGCACCAGCCCTGGAGTCAGGAGGACCTGAGTTCAAATCCGACCTCAGACACTTTACACACTTACTAGCCATGTGACTTTGGGCAAGTCACTTAACGCCAACTGCCCTCCAAAAAAAAAGCAGAAAAAAAAAGATTTAGATGAACATTTCACACTTCATACAAAGATAAACTCCAAATATGTACATGACCTAAAAATAAAAGGTCATGTGACAAACGAGTTTGAGAAACATGGAAAACAATTACCTAGCACATCTACAGACAGGAGAAAATTTAATGACCAAAGAAGAAATAGAGAGTATCTCAAGAGATAAAATAAAGAACTTTAATTAGATAAAATTTAAGTTTAAAATCTAACAAAACTAAGATTGAAAGGGATACAATTAATTGGGGGGGAATCTTTTTTTCTGATAAAAAATCTTGTTTGCAAGATGGTTGTGTGTGTTTGTGTGTGTATTTGAAACTGATTCAAATTTGTAAGAAAGGGAGCCATTTATAAGTAAGTCATCTATTAGAAAAAAGATATATGGCCTAAAAATATGAACAAACAGTTCTCAAGGGAAGAAACCCTTGCTATCTATAGCCATATGATTTGTTATGAGTGATTTGGAACATTTTTCATTGTTTGCATTTTTAATTTAATTCAATTTATTTTAGTTTTCAACATTCATTTCCACAAGATTTTGAGTTACAAATTTTTCTCCCCATCTCTCCCCTGCTCCCCACCCCAAAATAGCGAGCCTCCTGAATACCCCTTCCCCCAATCTGTTCTCTCTTATATCTTCTCTCAACTGCCCCCCAACTTTTTAGTAGGGCAAGATGGATTTTTATACCCCAGTACCTGTATATCTTGTTACCCAGTTGCATGTAACATGCATTAACATTTGTTTTTTGAAACTTTGAGTTCCAGAGTCTTTCTCTTCTTCCTTCCTCACCCACCCCCACTGGGAAGACAAGTAATTCAACAAAGGTTGCAGATGTGTAGTTACACAAATCATTTCCATAGTCGTTATATTGTGAAAGACTAACTATATTTCCCTCCTTCCTATCCCTCCCCCTACTTATTCTATTTTCTACTTTGACCTTGTCCTTTTTATTTTTTGGCCTTTTGGAGGGGGAAGGTAGGGCAAATGGGGTTAAGTGACTTGCCCAAGGTCACACAGCTAGTTTTTGTGTTAAGTGTCTGAGGACAGGTTTGAACTCAGGTCCTCCTGACTCCAGGGCCAGTGCCCTATTCACTACACCACCTAGCTGCCCCAACCCTGTCCCTTTTCTTTTAGTTTTTAATTTTGTTTTTGCTTTTTGGAGGGCAATTGGGGTTAAGTGACTTGCCCAAAGCCTGTCCCTTTTCAAAAGTGCTTGCTTCTAACTACCCTCTCTGCCAATCTGCCCTCCCTTCTATCATCCCCCCTCTTATCCCCTTCCCATCTGCTTTCTTGTAGGGTAAGATACACAGTTGAGTGTGTATGTTATTCCCTCTGTAAGCCAAATTCAATGAGAGTAAGGTTGACCCATTCCCTTTGACCTTACTGCTCTTTCCCTCCCTTGTAACAGTGTTCTCTTGCCTCTTTTATATGAGATAATTTACCCTAATCTATCTGTCCCTTTCTCCTTCTCCCAATGTATTCCTCTCTCACCTCTTAATTTTATTTTTAAGATATCATCCCTTCATGTTCAACCCATTCCCTTTGTCTATGTATGTCTATGTACACATGTATACACATGCACACATATATTTATACACACTATATATATATATATATATTGCCTTCAACTCTCCTCATATTGAGAAAAGTCTTATGAGTTACAATTATCTTCAACTTTTATAAGTTCCTTATGATTTCTTTTTCCTGTTTACCTTCTCATGCTTTTCTTGCTTCTTGTAATTGAAAGTCAAATTTTCTGTTCAGCTCTGGTTTCTTCATCAAGAATGCCTGAAAGTCCTCTATTTCATTGAGTATTTTCCCCTGAAGCATTATCCTCAGTTTTGCTGGGTAGGAGATTCTCCAGATCTTTTTTGATTTGATCTCTGGAATTTCATATTCCAAGCCATTCAATCCCTTAACGTAGGAACTGCCAGATCTTGTGTTATCCTGATTGTGTTCCAACAATAGTAAAACTGTTCTTTCCTGGCTGCTTGTAATATTTTCTCCTTGACCTGGGAACTCTGGAATTTGGCTATGATATTCCTAGGAATTTTCTTTTGGAGATCTTTTTCAAGAGATGAATGGTGAATTCTTTCAATTTCTATTTTGCCCTCTAGCTATAGAATATCAGGGCAATTTTCCTTGAGAATTTCTTGAAGGATGATTTCTAGGTTCTTTTTTTTTTGATCATGGCTTTCAGTTAGTCCAATAATTTTTAAATTCTCTCTCCTAGATCTATTTTCCAGGTCAGTGGTTTTTCCAATGACATATTTCACATTAGCTTCTATTTTTTAATTTGTTTGGATCTGTTTTATAGTATCTCGATTTCTCATAAAGTCATTAGCTTCCAATTGCTCTGATCTAATTTTAAAGGAATTATTCCCTTCAGTGACTTTTTGAAGTTCCTTTTCCACCTGGCAAATTCAGCTTTTTAAAGCATTCTTCTCCTCATTGGCTTTTTGGGCCTCTATTGCCATTTGAGTTACTCAACTTTTTAAAGTGCTATTTTCTTCAGAATTTTTTTTGGTTCTCCTTTAGCAGGTTGTTGATTCACTTTTCATGGTTTTCTTGCGTCATTCTCATTTCTCTTGCCAGTTTTTCCTTCACTTCTCTTACTTGATTTTCAAAATCTTTCTTGAGCTCCTCCATGGCCTGTGAACAGTTTATATTTTTCTTGGAAGCTTTTGATGCAGCAGTTCTGACTTCATTGTTGTCCTCCAGTTCTATTTTTTTGATCCTTTTTGTCCCCCCAAAAAGATTTTATGGTCTAATTGTGCTTTCTTATCTTGCCAATTACTTGACTTTTGAGCTCTTTGCTACAGTAGAACTCTTCTTACTGAATGGAGAGAGCTTTGTACCAAATTGCTGGGTTTTTTTGCAGCTGCCAGAGCTGTTATATGGGTGCCCTCTCTACAGTCCCCACAAGCTCTGGCTCACTGGCCATACACTTCAGGCCCACCACCCAAGACTGAGTTCCAGATCCAGGCAGGTCAAAACAAGAGGGATTACCCTCTGAATGGTTCCTTGGTCGCCCTATAATCTGCAGGCCAGGGGCTCTGAAAGCAGCCATGTAACAGTGCTGTGCCTTCCACCACTTCTTGCCCCAGGGGCAGGGCCAGACCATGATGTTCCTTCAACTTTACCACAGAGTTCTCTACGGACTTTTTTTTCCCCCTTTGGCATTTATGGGTTGAGGAGTCTGGAAACAGCCACAGCTGCTGGTGATTCATTCTCTTGAAGTCTTCTCTGGCTGCTGCTGGTCAGGGCTGCCCTGGGAAAGAACCATGCAGCTCACTGGAGACTGCACTAGGCTCCCAGCATGCTGTGATAGACCTTTCCTGTTGGCCTGCTGGGCTGCTTTTGATTTGTTTCTCTCTTTCTCTTTGTGGGTTCTGTAGCTTTAAAATTTGTTAAAGGTCTTTTATTTAGGTATTGGAGATGGTTGAAGCTGGAGCCTATGACAAGTTTTGTGCTTCTACTCTGCCATCTTGGCTCCACCCATAGTTTGTATTTTGTTTTTGGAAAACTTTTTGTTCATATTCGTTGACTACTTATTTGTTGAGAAATGACTCAATACTTATGTTTACGTGAATTATTTATGGTTTTGGATGCTTGAATTTTATTAGAGATGATTGGTAGAAAGGTTTTTATCCCGATCTGTAGCATCTCTTTTATTCTAATTTCATTAATTTTGTTTGTATTAAAGTTATTTTATTTTATACAATCATTTCCTACAATGGGAATTAGTCCAGCGAATCACAATCCTTATCCTCTTGCCTCAGGGGAAACATTTTGCTTTCTGAGCAGGATTCCCTCATTCCCCAGTCTACCAGGAATGTTTCCCTTTATGTGTTGCCCTCCCTCATTAGAATGTAAGCTCCTTGAGGTCAGGAACCATGTTTATTTCTACTTGTACTTGTATTTTCATAGTTTAACATAGTACCTGGCACATAGTAAATACTTAAGAAATGCTTGTTGACTTGACTTCATCTGAGTCAACAAATTCAGATGAATTCTTAGTTGTATAAAGTGTATTTCTAGCTGAGCATTTTCTGTATCATATACTTCATATGTAAATGATTAGCTATGCCAGATTGAAAGAAAAATCTTTAAAGTGAGTCATTGTCATGGGTATGTTTCTTTGTTTTCCAGAATGGTTACATGATTCTATTCAAGTTCACTTTTGTGCTTGATAGGAAAATTATAGAACTTATACCAAATACCTAAATCAGTCTATTAGGTCTTCAATAAATTAGAAAGGTACTAGGTTAAACAAATTAGAAAGATAATAGATTAAAAATGTCAAAGTATATGGGCTCAAATCCTTTTCAGATTACTACCTGAAATTTGGGTAAATTATTTACTAGCAAGTTAATTTCTTTATCTATGAACCAAGGAGGTTGGAATACATGGCTGCTAACAATTTTTCTACCTCAGATCTTTGATTTTAATAATCTTCTTTTGTCATAATTTTAAAATAATCTTTTGTTTTCTTTCACAAAATGACAGTCTTTTAAACATTCTAAGTAAAACTCTCTTGAAGAAAAGCATTTAACCCTTTTTTAAGAAATTAAGGAGTTCTTTTTTCAGATGAATAATTTCTTCAGTGTAGATAATTTATTCATTTGTTGTTTTTGTACCAACATAAATACAGCCCTGCTATTCAATTATAATTTAGTATCTCAGAGCCTAAGTAATAGCGAGGTTAAGAGTAATGCAGGGTTACACAGCAAGTGTGCTTCAGAAGCAGGAATTGAATCCGGACCCAGATCTTCCTGACTCCCAGGCTGTCCCCATCACTCCATCAGGTTATACTGCCTTCTGAAATTTATCACACAAATATTATTTGTGACCTACATTATATGGTGCAATGAGAAAGTTGAGAAATAACAGGCAATACCATTGTTATATTAAAGATGCTAGTTTATAAATGTCAAACACTTCAGCTTGTAAATTTACACCTACTAACATGTAGTTATTTTATTACAGGATCATAGAGTTATAGCATGAACAAAGGCAACTTGCACAGAAGCTTCCCAAAATGAATTTCACTATAACTTCTCAAAAAAATCTTCATTATGATTTGTTTAGCCAAAATAAAATGGGGTTAGGGACTTGTGACTTTGACAAGATCCCACAAAATTCTCTATTTGGGTTCTGTGGTTTTTTCCTTTGTTTTTATTTTTACCATATTTTTTTTTTGCTATTTTACATGATGGATCTGGTTAAATAAAGTATGAGAAACAGGATCTTATTCTGGTTCTTATAAATTTTTGCATTTTCCCCACCACATCTTAGCAAATTTCAAATAAGATGACAATGATTGAAAAGTTATAAAGGGTTTCAAAAGTTCACGTGAAAATCTGAGAGAAAATTTAACGTCTAATTACATTTGCAAATGTTTCCTTTCACTTTGCTTTATTCTCTTCTATTAACAGTTAGGCTTGAGAACATTTCAGGGCAAAAAGAACCAATTTATTTAATATGGAACAGATATCTCAGAGATGTAGCCAATACATATGGTTTGTTTCTGTGTCTTTTTTGAGCATCTTCATTTTTTTTTCTTTCTATGAGGACAAGGCACAGGCATATAGCTATCATCTTTCTTGAATACTAGTTATGTACAACTTGCTTTTTCTTTTTATTTTCCTCACCACCTTGCTCCAAGAGTCCTGCAGGTGCTGCCATTGATTGCTTTTTGGAAGGAGAACACCTTCCCAGCTGCCTGGAAAGCTCCAAGTCTACATAATGATGCTGTTTCCCTGTTCAGAAGTTCACCAAGAGAAATATTAGGAAGTCTTTCATGTTTTAGTTGTACACTAACATTTTTATTAAATACTACAGGGCCTAACACATAGTAAAGATTGAGTAAATGCTTTATCTGTTTGCTACCTTATTAAAAACAGCTTCTAGTAAAAATAGAGCTTTTTTTTTAGTGATGTGGTTATTTTGAACTAGTAATATAAGGATAGACAATGAATAGCTTGATCTCCATATGTAGTTTCCATTATGATTTATATTTGTTACAAAGTGGTAGAGGGCAGTAGAATTTCACTTCTTAAAGTTTTGACTAAACCAACGGGTTGAAAATTAATACTTAGTATGTCAAAGAGACTAGTATTATGTTTGTTTTTAAAGTGGTGAAGACTTGTAGTTAACATTCTTTATGTTAAAAGAAAGTTAACCATAAATTCTTGGTTCAAAGTCCTTAATAAAACCAGCATTTTCTCTACCTCCAATCTGTCTTCTGATTCAGTCCTAACTCCACAAATGATCACATGCAGCTGTTCAGCTGGCCCAATCTCTGCTCCCACATTTTATTCTATTTTCACCATTTCTAAAGCATTCATTTGGTTTATTAGTAAAGTTGCTGCAGGTCACACACCCTTGACCCTGTTATGTTGAATCCAAATGCTGTCGGTCACATAATTTTAGGCTTCCTCCAAGTCAAGGCTTGAAAAAGGTATTCTGGTTTGGGCCTGCCTAAAGTCAGTTCTTTGGTAGTTTAGATTCTGATAATGCAATAAAATGAGACACTTGTAGGTCATTTAGCAACAAGAGATTTCCTCAGCCATAGCAGGAGAAGAGTATTTCACAAAGATATGCATTAATGGCATCCTCAGTTGATCCAGCTAATCGAATCCCTTCTTCAGTGTTGCCCATTGCAGTGTGCCAGAGAAGCATCAGATAGTCCTTAGAGCAAGCTGTAGTTTTTTGTGTTCAAGGAAGGGGCTTTAATAGCTTGGGTCCCACGAGCTGACCAAATCTTGGGGAAGTTTCATCCTTTCATTCCTCTTAAAGAAAAACTAGCATGATCTGAATGAAGAAAAAAATTAGGCTATTGCTCCCCCTACAAAATGCCTTCACAGAATGGATTACATGGGTAGAAGAGAATAGTTGGGTGGGACAAATTATAGGATGTAGTACACCTGAGGAAAAAAAAATATTGTATAGAGAGATGAGTCTGTGTAGGTGGTAGGGTGTTTAGATATGTATATGAGAGAGTGATTGGTATTTGGGCAGGCAGAAAAAAATTACTATTCAATGCTAATTAACACATTGTTTTTCTCATTTTGGTAATGCAATTGATTCATTTTGTACATGATTGAAATAGACAGATGTCAATGGGTGGGGGAAACTGGAAAAAGGAAGAGAATTTGACACTCAAAATTTAAAAAAGGAATATTAAGAGAATGAAAAAAAATGTAGCTAAACTACACTTGAAGAAATCTGCTTTAGTCCAGCTATACCTAGATATTTTCTTTTGTAATTTAGTTTTATCCAAGTTCGAGGTGCACTTATTTAAGGACACATGCACACACATTTCTACAGATAGTTAATTTCATTAGAAACTTTGAATCTCTAGAAATTCAATTTTTCTACAAATACAGGGGTGTGCTGGCAAATGTTTAACAACTAATGTCCCTGGAAAAACAAATATGCATGTGACATTTTAAGTTTAATTTGCATTATTAATATTTTTCCATAACCTTCTTAAATCTACACAATTTACAAAACAACAAATTTCGCTCTGATTTGTAGCATTTACCAATTTATCAGGTACAGATGTTCACAATGAAAACTTATCAGTTAGCTTTCATGAAGTAGTATGAGCTGTTTCTACCACACCCCAACATACCAATAACCTAAGGAATGGAAGATATTTCTGTCGCCCAACTTAAGAATCAATTTCCTTCTAGGAAAATTTGTTAAATTCAATTTTTAAACCATAAAATTGTGACTCCTCCACTAAAGTCCCACCCAAATATTTTAGTGTGTCATGGAGGTGACTCTGGAGTTCATAAGGCTATGCCAGCGAATCATAAATTTTAGCAGATCTTTTTGCTGGCAGCTGGAAAAAATTCAGGAATTCAGATTCTTTGTCTGTAGTCTAAAGGACAAGACCAAGACAGAAAAGTTGTAGATGGGAGAAAAGTGGTTACATCACAATGAATCAATCAAAAGTGAAGAGGAAGCACTGTGGGTGAGAAAGGTGTTAATTGACATTGAAAACCTGGCTTGGTATATGAGGACCAAACTCTAATATCATGTTAAACTCTCACAATGGATGCCATTTCCTAACTAATCCTAAAGAAATTATTATTAATAACTAATGATTTGAAGAGATTCAGATGCCCCCCTTTTCTTTTATCCTCATTTAAAGACCTCAGTCTCTGAAGGTTGAACTAACCTTCTCCTCTATCCAGACCATAGCCAGCTGGGGCAGCCATTGTGTTCTACTCAGGTTTGGGTGGGGATAAATTCTTTTAATAGATTTACCAAGGAAAGGTGGAAGTGGGTAATTTAAGAGGCAAATGACATAATCAAAATTCAGGTCCAGCCCTCCTTCCTTATTTTAATATTAATTCTCTCATTAAATGTTAACCAATCAGAGTTGCTTGGTTGACCTTTATGAACACCCCCTTTCCAATGGACATATAAGCCATGAGTCTGCCCCCCCATGATTGTTTTCAGCCTAATAGAGTTGTTTAAAAGACCATCCTTTTGTTAAAATGCTAGCATTATTTAAGAAAATTATTAAATTACCCAGAAATTATGTCCCTTGAACCTTTTTAGACACCACAAATCCCAGTCAATACAAAGAAGTTATTCCTACCCAAATGGTAAGGGAATGCAGAATTCATCCATGTATCTATCATCCATCCATCCATCCATCCATCCATCCGTCCGTCCGTCCGTCCGTCTGTCCGTCTATCTATCTATCTATCTATCTATCTATCTATCTATCTATCTATCTAATCTATCATCTATCTCTAATATCTACCTGTCCTTCTATATTTCCATCTCTCTATCAACCTGTCATCTTTCTTCCCAGCATATTTTTAATGAATTTGTCCTTAGTGGACTTGCTAATGAATACTGTGTTGGGCTGTGTAAAGAGTTTTTTAATAGAAATTTGGAATAAAGCATATGTACTTCTTTTTTTTTTTACTTGGCCTACCAACCAAGCCAGATTCATCTGGTTTTTTTTTAAACCAAAGTGAGGGACCTGGTCTATCTCTATCTGAAGTTAAACCCTAAACTATCTATATACTTGTCAGTATTCCTCAGTTTTTCCAGCTACATTAGCTTTTCTTCTGTTTTCACTGTTGGTACAAGTACTAACAGCTGGTATAATCCAATCTGGAATAACTTCCTTGTATGGAAGCAATCATTAACTGAAATATTAAATAAATATAAATTATTTTCCATGTGGATCAAGAAAGAACAAAAACATTTAATAAATGGTTGTGATTTAGGGAGTTTTTATATACGAAAAAGAAAGATCCTGCTCTGATTTGTACATTATGTATATTTTAGTTAACTACATTTACCCTAAACATGATTCCTGTGAGATGAGAAAATGAGAGCCCTCTAGTGGACAAAATAATAAATTAAATGGTCATGGACCCAGTTCTTTTTTGAAGATGTTTGTAAGCAAACTAAAAACAAAACAAAACAAAACAAAAACAAAAAAAGTTCATGTTCATTGTTTATTTCAAATACATAAGTGATTTACAAAAATAATCTGAATTGAAATTTGAAAATTTTCTTATTGATCTTTGTTTTTACATCTCCTTAATTTCCAAACATTTACCTCCCCTCAAAGGCTATCTTCTTAAGAGCAAGCAATTTAAAAAGAGGAAGAAAAAGCACTTCAGAAAAACCAACCTACTTTTATAATATATTATAAATATAATTCATAATAGTTGACTTATATTTTAAAATTACATTATTCTTTTTCAGAATAATTTCAAGATTTTTTTTCTTTTAGAAAATATAAAGGAAAATATGTTAAGTATCTCATCTATTAAAAATGGAAACAAATAAAATAAAAAGTCCACCCACCTCACAGGAAACATGCACATGGGAAAATATTCATTTTAAAATTTTTACTATTTTAATCAGTTTTTATTTTCTTTTACATTTTAATAAATATTTTCCATTTTTGATGAATTTGTTGTTTTACCAATGTGTTTACTCCCTCTTATCATGCACAGTGCAAACCATTTGTGCCTTCTCTAGTAGTAGGTTACTACTAGACTTTTGTCATGTCTACTAATAAATATTCCACAGGTATTCCACCAAACTTTAGCTATGACAATGTTTAGGTAGACCCCAGACAACCTCCCTGATTAATCATTTACTTTAAGACCAGCTTACATCTTTTTCTAGTCAAGCATTTGCTATATAGTTATATATTATTTATATCATATATATAATATATTGCTATATATTATATATAATTATATATATATTTTATATTATATATAATATGTAGTTATATGTTATATTTGCTATATATCTTATATAGTTAGTAAATAAACGTTAAGACCTTATGATGTAACAGGCACTGTACTAAGCACTGGAGTTACTAAAAGAAGCAAAAAAACAAAACAAAACATCAACAACCAGTTCCTGCCTCAAGGAACTCACAGTCCAATAGGGAAAACAACTAGCAAATAAAAATATTCAAATAAGCTAGATACAAGATAAATAGGAATTAATTAAAAGGGGAAGGCACTAGAATCAATAAGGATAGTAAATGACATCCCAGAAGATGAGATTTTAGATGGGATTTAAAGGAAGCCAATTGGCAGAGATAAGGAGGGAGAGCATCCCAGGCAGAGGGAACAATAGAGAAAATGCTGAGAGATGGGAGTGTGTTGTTCAAGGAGCCGTCAGGACACCAGTGTCACCATAGTGAAGAGTATGTGTTGGGGAGTACGGTACAAGAAGACTGAAAGGTAGGAATGGGGTTGGGTTATGACGGAGTTTGAACGCCAAACAGGGTATTTTGCATTTGCTCTGTAAGTGAACAGAAAACCACTAGATTTTACTGAGTGTGGGGGAAGGATGATGGAAGGTGGACATGATCAAACCTGAACTTTAGGAAAATCACTTTGGTAGTTGAATGGAAAATGGATTGGAGTGGGGAGACTTGAGGCAGAGTTCTGTTTTGGACATGTTGAGTTTAAGATTTCTACTGGGTACCCAATTCAAGATGTCTGAAAGGCAGCTGACATTTCTGCAGGAGTTTACCTAATTCTTTGAGGATTTTAAATATTCCATGATATCCATGGTTTTCTCTGTTCTGTTTCCTTCCTCTTTTGTTGTAGTCTTTAGTCCAAAAGGTGAACATATGCTTTAGGGAAAAGCGGGGGGTCATTACAAATAACATACTATTTCCAAAATGCAATCCAGTTGATTCTCTTCTTCCTATTCAGGTATGAGCTCACTTATTATATATTTACAATGTTTATTATACAGTAAGGTGGTATACTAGATAGAGTATTGGGCGTGGAGTCAGAAGACCTGAGTTCAAATTTGGCCTCAGATACTTACTAGCTATGTAACCAGAAACAAGTCACTTAACTCTTTTTGCCTCAATTTTCTTATCTGTAAAATGGGGATAATGATAGTACTTCTTCTTAGAGTTGTTTTAAAGATCAAATTAATTTTTTTTCTAAAAAGCAACGAGTATAGCGCCTAAAACATAGTTTGTGTTATATGTTAGTTATTATTATTAATTATTATTACAGATGAGAAAGATCCATAAATTGTCAAACTCTATATATACTAGTCTGAATAATAGGCACTCTTCATCCACTTGTTTTTTCTGTATGGATAGGCCAAGTTCTTCTGAATGATAATGGACCTCATTTAGGAGGTTTAAAAATATTCTGTGATTAATGTAATCAATACAGTGCTCTAGTTGTTGTGTTTGTCCTTTATTTTCGAAGAGGAGCATTGCATCAGGGAAATGATGACATGACTTGCACTTGACTTTGATTTGAGGGAGGGAGGGCTGTGCAAGGTCACCAGCCTCACTTTCTCTTCCAGGGCCATCTGGGTCCAGTGACCAGATATGTATCATGATGACTGGAGATGACCCAGGATGCAGTGGGAGATCCTGGCCTTTTTAGGCTGAGGCCTTTTCAGGTGCTCACTTAGAGTGAGGTAATGCCCATTCAGTGAATGGGCCTCTTTAAGAAGTGAGTCAGGGGATGGCCCCTTTAATTAGAGAAAATACAGTGTCCTACAAATAAAGCATATGGAGGACTTCACCATATTTAGGTAAATGATCTAGTTTCCATTTAGAATTTTGCTGGACAGTCTCTAAAATGGTTGCAGACACCTTTGGTGAACATTTGTCTGTTTATGACTATTTTGATATTTGCGGTCAGTGGGTCACTGAGCATAATTATCACTGTCATTGAAACTTTCATGGAATTTTGCATGGTTTTAACATATGCATGAGGGAAGCATTAACAAAGGAGAGCCTTTGAGAAAGCAATTTGCCCTAGTGAATATTTTTTTTTAACAGTCAACAAATAATACACTATGGGCTTTTGTATTCCTTGCACCTCAGTCAACCATGAGACTAGAAAGATATTGTCTGCTCTGGAATATCATTTGGGAAAGCCTGCCTGTTCCCTTCTTCTTCATTCATCAATGATTCTCTAGACCTGTGTGTAGATATTCTCATGAAGATTTTTTTCCAGTCATAACTGCCATTTATTTCTCTTTTGTTTTGGATACAAATCTTAATTAATTTGTTTGTTTGCTTTTAGTTTACAAGATTCAATTCCACAATGCCTTGAGTTTCAAATTTTCTCCCCCTCCCTTTGCTCCCCCTCCCCCATGGTAGCATGCAATAAAGTATAGGATCTGCAAATACTTTCACATTAAATATTAGTCAGGCTGTGAAGAAGGATTGTAACCAATGGGATGAACAATGGGAAAGACGAAGCAAAGCCAAGCAAGAAAAAGAAAGAGAGCAGGTATTTTTCTTCAGTCTGCATTCAAACTCTGTTCTCTCAAGTTCTTTCTAGTTCTTTCTCTCAATGTAGACATCTCTCTCCATCATGAGTCTTTTGGAGTTGTCTTATAACCCTTTATTGCTGAGAAGTTTCCAGTCTATCAAAATTGATCATTACACATACGTTGTGTCTGTAATTGTGTGCAGATTTCTTCTGGTTCTACTCTTCTCACTCAGCATCAGTTTGTATAAGCCTCTCCAGGTAAATATGAAGTCTGTCTGCTCCTCATTTCCTATAGCACAATAGTATTCCCTTACATTTATATACCAGAACTTGTTCAGCCATTCCCCAGTTGAAGGGCATCCCCTTAATTTCCGGTTTTTTGCCACAACTAAAAGAGCTGCTCTAAATATTTTTGTACATACAGGTCTCATGAAGATTTGTTTAAAAGATGAGGAAGTAGTGATGTTTTCTCTATTGCATTTGTTCAGTATTGTCATTATACATTAGGTATTTTGGCCTTTTTTTCAGATACCTACATTGGTCCCTCAGCATCCTCAGAACTGTGTTGCCTTCAACAGGAACCTCCTCTATGTGCACTTGGTCTAATCCAGGTTTTCTTTCTGTCCTTATGGTCTTTAGTACCATTTCTAATCCTTTTTTTTTATCAAATCAAGTGCTCTGATGTCAAAATCTAAATATGGCCATGCCACTGTCATTGTAAAGAATAACATTATAATATTCTTGATACGTCTCCTCCACTTTATGTTTCTCTTTCCAGTTCCATCTTGGGATGATCCCACTTAATTAGACATCTCACTAAATCTTCTGTAATAATAATATAATGTCATATAATATAATATAACATAACATAACACAATGTAACACAATGTAATGTAATATAACATAACATGAATAACATACATAACATAATTAACATAGCATAATATAACATAACAACATGACATGACATGATGTGATGTGATGTGATATATATCATATCATATAAAATAAAATAATGTAATGTAATATAATGCAATGCAATATAATATAATATAGTAGAACATATCATCACATATCATATTATATTACATTATATCATATCATATTATACATATTCTATTCTATTTTATAAATTATAAGCTCTCCTACTCCTAGTATCTCAGGGCACAGTCTCCCCCATGTCACCTTGGTCCCCGAGAAGAGAAAGCTCAGTATTAGCATGATTTCTATGCAGCGTTCACCCCATGTAGTTTGTTTCTGTATAAGGTGTGGTCAATGGATGGATAAGTCTACATCTTTGCTACTGCAAGGTTAAATCAATCATGTCACTAGGGACCCCTTCCTTATCACCTGGTTTTCCATAAATACTGGCATAGACTGTAGTTCTGGAGCTCCATTGCTCAACCTCTTAACCTTTCAAGGCTTACAAGGTGATAGCCATCTTCAATTTCACTCACTGAAAACATGAAAGAACAAACAAAAAGAAGCAAGAAGAGAGTCTCATATTCACAAACCACATTTTACTCCCAGATGGAGTAAAAACTGCTTGCTTTTTAGCATTGTCTCTCTCACTGGAACACAATCAGATAAGGCCAAAGGCAAGACCTTGACTGACTAGTCCCTTTAGATTTCAGCCCAGTTAGTTCTGGCTACACAGCCAGACAAAATGGCTACTCTTCATCACATAGCAAGCAGACTGGAATATTTACAAAATGTCTACACATGCTCCAAACTAGGAAGCAAGGCCCTTCCATTATGTTCTCATGCCTTTCAGGAAGCAGACTCCTTTAACCTTTTTCATGTGGAAAAGTGAGCCAGGTGGTGTAATGGATAGAGCACTAGACCTAGAGTCAGGAAAACCAAAGTTCAAACTTTTCCTTAGTCACTTACTAGTTGTATGAGTCTGAACAAGTAACTTAACCACTGTTTGCCTAATTTCCTCTTCTGCAAAATGAGTATACTAATAGTACCTACCTCTTACAGTTGTTGTGAAGATAAAATGAGATATTTGTAAAGCAGTTTACAAACTTTAAAATGTTATGTAAATGTTAGCAATTATTATTATTAATGTTATATGAGGAGAAGTATTGCATTAGTTTCCTGTTATTCAACTATATTATCAGATGAACTGTTCATATCCTTCTTCCATGTTCCTGTATAAGACTATAAATGAGCTTAAATTATAAACTGGTATTTCTTTTGGTTGCTTCAACCTTTCTTATATAGAAAGATCAAATGAATACTCATTTTAAAAGAGAAAGTAGATTCATAAATAAGTCCCATATTTAAGCAGTCATTTTCACCCACTAGTATGCAATCAATTTCATTTTTATTTTGTGATTCAATAGTTGGTGCTTAGTATGACCAGCAGCCCCTGAATCTCTTCTTAAACTTAAGTCATGACATTTAGGTATAAGATTTCTAGTCAGTCAATAAGCATTTGGTCTTCCTCTTCCCCTGCCAACTTATGAGTCATATTTTCCTTTGTAGCTTTTGTTGTGTTTCCTTATGCATATACTGTATTTGCATCACAATCATTATGTATTAACAAAGATATTATTTAATTTTTCAGAGTCTTGTACAGTTCTCTACCTTCTCATTGTCTCTGCACCAAATGTTGGCAATAAATTCAAATTATCACCACGGATCCTTTTAGAAATTCTCATAATGAACCCTGAAATAGAAGACCACCAATTGTTCCAAGAAGTGATACTATTTGTATTGCCTTTGGATTTACAATCAACTCAACTCTACCAGGCTCCTTTATTTGCATTTCCACAGAGAATCTTCTAGTCACATAGTAGGATTCAGTCGCTTCAGACTAATCTTTGGAAGGGGATAGAATATTAGAGTTCTAATACTTAAGTTAATATAGACCAAATAATATTTAATAAGCTCCTACTATATCCCTAGTTAAGTGCTAGTGATGGATATGTGCCTACATTGTCTTGATTCTTTAAACTCTCCTTCCTTTCTTCCTGCCCCCCACCATTCCACTATAATTACAAAAGGAAAAGATGGCAGCAGAGAACAAAATACATTTTTCTATTTTCTTTTATTTCATGGTTTTTCACCATTATGCTAGATACAGAGGATACAAAATCAAAACAAAGAAACAATTTCTGTCCTCAAGGAGTTTACATTCTATTGGGGGATATGATATGTAAATAGATTCAGGATGAAAGAGAAAAATATTAACAATGGGAATTAGTGAAGGTTTCTGAATTGAATATTGAAAGAGGGCAAGAGTTTATGAGAGGTAGCAATGAGGGATTTTTTTTCCTAAGCATGGGGAACAGCTTGTCCAGAAATATGGAGATTTGTGATGAAATGCTTAGTTTTGACTTGAAGTCATTTTTATTGAATTTCAGAACACATGAAGGGGAAAAATATGTAATAAACCCAGAAAGATAGACTACAGCCAGATTGGTCTTTAAATAGTAAGCTAAGTAATTTATATTTTATCCTAGAGAAACAAGAGAGCTGCTCAAGATCCTTGGTCAAGTGTGTTCCATGTTCAGACATGTGCTCTATTTTGGCATCTTCTGGAAAGACAGATTGAAGAATTAAGAGATTGGATTTGGAGAGTCCATGTAGGAGGCTGTCTCAAGAGATGATAGGAACATGAATTATCATGGAGGATTTGCAAGTAGAGAGATTTGGACAGATGTGGGATATGTTGTGGAGGCAGAAACAAGACATGGGTGATGAGGTAAGAAAAGGGAAGAAACAAGAATAGCAATGTAGTTACAAGCTTAGATGACTAGAGTGATGGAAGGTAGGATCCTCAAAAGAAATTGAGAAGTACAAAAGAATTTTGGGTTTGGGGAAAAGGTAAGAAATTACAGTTTGGACATATTCAGTTGTCTAGTAAATGGCAGAGAATTGAAGCTTAGGAGAAAAATCAGTGCTGGATAAATAGACCCAAGGATCGTGTATATAGACATGACAAACTGAATTCAAGAGAGTGGGTAAAACCACCAAGAAAGAAGGTGGAGAGAGAAGACAAAAACTAAATGTACCTTAATTGATTTTTAGTTCTTCTATTTGCCCTTCCATTTCAGTGGGTTGCATCAGAAATTCAAATAGATAATCCGACAATGTTGAATGAATTAATTAGATGTTGAAGTTTGGTCAAGTCAGCTCTTTATTTTAATGCCATTCAATAATTCATTAAAGTTAGTAATTTGCTGATAATCTAATATGTGTGCAATGATGTGCTAAGTGCAATAAGGGGTATACAATAAACTTAAGACATAAAACATACAAGCAATTTGTTTCTTTTTTATTTCAGAGAGAAAACAAGGAAACATCATGAGATTAGAAGGCAACATAGTTTATGATACCTAATAATAACTAGCATTCATACAGAACTTTAATGTTTGTGAAATATTTTACATATATCATCCTCTTTGATCCTTACAAATGATCCTGTAATAGAAGTGCTGTTATTATTCTCATTCAGCAGATAAGGAAACTGAGGCTGAGAAAGGTTGATGCCTAGGTTTGCATGGCTAAAAAATATCTGAAGTAAAATATGAATTCAAGTCTTACAGAATCCATATCTAACTCTCTATTCATCACATTACCTTGTTGACTACATAAAGTGATAATGATATGTCATAGACAAAAAATACAACAAGATTTGAGAGAAGGGAGAACAAATGACAGAGACAGATGCCAAAGAATGACTTCTACAAAGATTAGCTCTGAAGGGTCACTAGTGCATGGACTGTGTGTTGAGGGGGGTGCCATCGGGGTAGAAATGGACACGGTTAGGGTGAGGAAGCTGAGAAAAAGCAAAAGCAAAGAGCACAAAGTTGGCATGGCATGGACAGGATGGCAAAAAGGAGACCAGCTTTTTCCTTGCCTATAAGACATACCATGTCCCATGCAACATCAGCATTAGAAAAGGTATATGAATATTGGTGAATACAGAAACAACCAAAGTTATTTAATTTGTTATTTTATCTTAAATGAAGCTAGGTGGAACAGTGGAAAACCCAAGTTTAAATCCAATCTCAGACACTTACTAGTTGTGTGACTTTCAACAATTCACTTAACCCTGTTTGTCTCATTTTCCTCATCTGGGAAATGAGCTAGAGGAGGAAATGGCAAACTACTCAAGTATCTTTACCAAGAAAACCTCAAATGGGGTCACAAAGAACCAAACACTGCTAAACAGCAACAAAGTTTTATTTTAAGTGACTACAGGTTATTTGAAATTTTTGGTGAGGAAATTATTTTTACTGAACATCCAACACTTTGATTTCAAACATGTGACCAATTATTAATAATACTGAGTGGAGAGGGAGGACCTCTGTAGACTCTTTGGAATTTTTAATGCAATTTGATGAGTGTTATATATGCTAAGGGAATTCACCTGCTTCAAAAAGATAGTCAAGGGGATGGTGGAACGATTAGAATCCCCATAGGTACATTTTGGAGAAATGGACTTATAAAGTTGAAAAATAACTTAGATTCTCTTGCGTGCCGAAGTCCTTTTCTAGTGCTAAATTAGGTGCTTAGGGACATATTCAAATGACTTTAGGTTCTCTTTCTAGGGGAAAGATTATTTTAAAGTCTTTCCTTTTTTTAATCTCTAAATGCCAATCTGAAAATAAATCCTTGAATTGTAATTTTAATGATGTAATTAAGGTCTTATTTATTCATTCATTTCATTCGTTCATTTAAGGAGAATACAGAATCCCCTGGGAACACTTATGTATTATATGGCTTTTGTGAAAGGGGGAACAAAGAATCTCCAAGACCTGGAATAATCACTTCTGATAATTAATTTACATCACAGCATACAGATCTAAATCAGCTTTAAAAAATAACCTTGATTACTTAGTAATAGTATCCTTTCAAAACCAAAATTTTAGATACTACTCCTCAACTCAGCATAAAATATTTCCCTTCAATATTATAATTTGGATACTCTTATATTATTTAATCTGGCCCTTAGACAGAAGAAAATGTGAAACCCCTTGTTCCATTGTTACTAAAGTTTAATGCTATGGTGATCCATTTAAAATCCCTATTAGCCTTTTCTCATAGATTATCCATTATTCTATGCAAAAATTTCATTCTTTTCATTTTTTTTCATTCTCAGAAAGTGGCATAATACAATGGAATGAAAGTTGGCTTTGGACTCAGAAGACCTTAATTCAAATTCTGTCTCTGACATATGTGAGACAAGCCATTTAATCTAACATTTTCTTTCTGTAAAGTCAGAGAATTGTGCTAGATAATCTCTATACCTTCTTCCAACTCTAAATCTTATGCTTGATGATGCTGTTATCTTTCTATATATAATTCTCAAATACCAAATGAATCTATGAATTCAGTGTTGGGATATTTCCTCCAATACAGCAATCAATCAGTAAATTAGCATTTTTATTAAAAATGTACTAAGTGTGACTTGCCCATATCTTCCCATAACTTTTCCACTGGGAGTTGATCCAATGAGTGGAGATCCCTTCCCTCTTTTTCCCCAATAATGTGTCCATTACACACTAGCTATCTATTTGTTTTTATACCTGTCTTGCATACTTAATTAGGGAAACAAACATTTGGGGATTTGATAATTTTTTTTATCAAATGTGCTTCTTATTTCACTGAATGTTAGTGTTTTAAACCAAATTAAGAAACAGCTATTTTCATACCTATAAACTCTTAGCACATGCAGTTTTTACATTATATATGAAACAAGTCAGAATTACTTGAGACAAGAAATAATTTTGACACAATTTCATATACTGACAGCATTGGTCATGTATATGTACTTTTGCTGATACTAGAATACCTTAGAATATCTGACTTTGATCAGATACAGTTGAATTGAGCTGGTTTTACTATCCTCTGATTAGTTCTTTGTTAAGTGAATACTGACCTCATGAAGCTGTTTTATTTCATTTTTTTTGTTGTGTTTTTCATTCTGTGTTTTTATGAATGGATATTATTCCAAAGAAATGCGCAAAAAGTTGTAACTCTTAAAGAGCACATATTATTCTCTTTGGTTAGTTTTTGAAGGTCCTTTTTTAGGGAGGTATTTTCTCTAATTAGTTCACTAATTTTACTTTTTATGTATTTATATTCTTCAATTAGACTGTTTTCCAATTTGGTCACTGTAGATTTAAATTTATCTTCTACCTCACTAATTTGGATTTTAAAATCTTTCTTGAGTTTCTCCAAGAATGCTTTTTGGGCTTAAGACCAGCTCATATTTCCATCTGTGGTCTCAGGTGTGGACTCAGAGTCCATAGTGTTTCCTGAAAGTGATTCTTCTTATTCAGAAAAATAGAATTCTATTGTCTTTGGTCTTGCCTTTGCAAGTTGATTTGGGCCCATTGTAATTGCCTATTTCCTGTCCTTTAAAGTGTATTTCTGCTCCTGGAGTACAGAAGGCTCTGACCCAAGCTTCTCAGACTGGGAGCTAGATGCCTCCTTGTTGACTTTGTGTGCTGTAACCTCTGGGTGTCTAGATTGAGGCCAAGGCAGTTCTTAGGGGAAATTTTATATCCCTGAGTGCATATGTGAATAAATTAGATAAAAGGGAGGTCAATGAATTGGGCATGCAATTGAAAAAGTTAGAAAAAAACAAATTGTAAATCCCCAATTAAATACTGAATTAGGAATACTGAAAACAAAAGGAGAGATTAATAAAATGGAAATTAAAAATAATATTGAATTAATAAATAAAACTAAGAACTGATTTTATGAAAAAAAAACAATAAAATTGATAGACCCTTAGTCAACATGATAAAAAAAGAAGAAAACCAAATTATGAGTATCAAAAATGAAAAGGGAGAATCTACCTCCAATTAATAGGAAATAAAAACAATAACCAAGAATTATTTTTCCCAATTATATGCACATAAATTTGACAATCTTAGTGAAATGGATGAATATTTACAAAAATATAAGTTGCCTAGATTCACTGAAGAGGAAGTAAATTACTTAAATAACCCCATCTCAGAAAAAGAAATCAAACAAGCCATGAGTGAACTCCCTAGGAAAAAAATCTCAAGGCCCAGATGGATTTACTAGTGAATTCTATCAAATATTTAAATATGAAAGGTTAAGAACAATTGATTCCAATATTCTACAAACTATTTGGGAAAATTAGTGAAGAAGGAGTTCTACCAAATTCTTTTTATGACACAAATATGGTACTAATACCTAAATCAGGAAGAGATAAAACAGAGAAAGCAAATTATAGACCAATTTCCCTCATGAATATAGATGAAAAAATTTTTAAATAAAATATTAGCAAAAAGACTACAGCAACTTATGATAAGAATAATGCACTTTGATCAGGTAGGATTTATTTCAGGAATGCAAGGATGGTTTAATGCTAGGAAAACCATCAGTATAATTGATCTTATCAACAATAAAACTAGCAGAAACCATATGATCATCTCAATAGATGCAGAAAAGGCTATTGACATAATACAACATCCATTCCTATTAAAAATACTAGAAAGTATAGGAATAAATGGAGCCTTCTTTAAAATAATAGGTAACATCTATTTAAAGCCATCAGCAAGTATTATATGTAATAGGGACGAGCTAGAAGTATTTCCAATAAGATAAGGGGTGAAACAAGGGTGTCCACTATCACCCCTCTTATTCAATCTGGTACTAGAAATGTTAGCAGTAGCAATTAGAGAAGAAAAAGAAATCAAAGGAATCAAATTAGGCAAAGAAGCGACCAAACTATCACTCTTTGTAGATGATATGATGATATACTTAGAGAATCCTGGAGAATCAAGTAAAAAACTGCTTGAGACAATAAATAAATTTGGCAAAGTTGCAGGATATAAAATAAACCCACATAAATCCTCAGCATTCCTATATATTTCCAATGAAATTCAACAGCAAGAGATAGGAAAAGAAATGCCATTTAAAGTTACTGTAGACATTATAAAATATTTGGGGAATCTACCCTCCAAAACAAACCCAGGGCCTATATGATCACAACTACAATACAGTTTTCACACAAATAAAGTCAGATCTAACTAATTGGAAAAACATCAATCTCTCATGGCTGGGTTGAGCTGATTTAATAAAAATTACAATTTTACCTAAATTAAATTATATATTTAGTGCCATACCAATCAATTTACCAAAAAACTACTTTATAGAGCTAGAAAAAATAGTAACAAAATTCATTTGGAAAAACAAATAGTCCAGAATATCAAGGGAATTAATGAAAACAAATGCTAGGGAAGGTGGATTAGCTATACCAGATTTTAATCTTTATTATAAAGCAGCAGTCATCAAAACTACTTCGTACTGGCTGAGGAATAGAGTAGTGGATCAATGGAAGAGATTGGGCACATGAGACTCAGCAGTCAATGACTATAGTAATCTCTTGTTTGATAAACCCAAAGACCCCAGTTTTGGGGATAAGAACTCATTAATTGACAAAAACTGCTGGGAAAATTGGAATATAGTATGGCAGAAATTGGTCATAGACCATTATATAACACCATATACCAAAATCAAGTCTAAATGGGTGCATGATCTAGGTATAAAGGCTGATATTGTAAACAGTCTGCGAAAGCAAGGAATAGTTTACCTGTCAGACTTGTGGAGAGGGGAAGACTTTATGACCAAGCAAGTATTAGAGAGCATTATAAAATGCAAAATGGATAATTTTGATTACATTAAATTGAAAAGCTTCTGTACAAACAAAGCCAATGTAACCAAGATTAAGAGGGAATTGGGAAATTGGCAAGAATTTTTACAACCTGTGTCTCTGATAAAGGCCTCATTTCTAAAATATACAGAGAATTGAGGCAAATCTATAAGAATACAAGTCATTCCTCAATTGATAAATGGTCAAAGGATATGAACAGGTAGTTTTCAGAGGAAGAAATTAAAGATATCTATAAGCATATGAAAAAATGCTCTAAATCACTATTGATTAGAGAAATGCAAATTAAAACAACTCCGAGGTACCACATCTCACCAGTCAGATTGGCTAAGATGACAAAACAGGAAAATGACAAATTCTGGAGAGGATGTGGAAAAATTGGAACACTAATTCATTGCTGGTGGAGTTGTGAACTGATCCAACAATTCTGGAGAGTAATCTGGAATTATACCCAAAGGGCTATAAATAATTTCATACCTCTGACTCAGCAATACCACTTCTGGGATTGTATCTCAAAGAGATCATAGAATTTGGAGGAAGACCCATATGTACAAAAATATGTGTAGCATCAAGACATGTTTCTTTAAGAGATAATTGAAACTCTGGTTGAAGAATTTTAATGCAGTGCTATAATAAAAAAATTAAAATTTGGGGCAGCTATGTGGTACAGTGAATGGAGCACGGGCTCTATAGTCAGGAGGACATGAGTTCAAATCTGAACTCAAACACCTAACATTTAGTAGCCATGTAACCTTGGGCAAGTCATTTAACCCCAATTGCCCTGCTCTCCCCCCTCGAAAAAAAATTTAAATCTGATCCAGTGCATAGGATTATGGGGACATAGAAGACAGGTACATGTACATGAACTTTAGATTTTATTCATTTCATTATATCTATGGTCTTTTCACCTAGGGTCAAGCAACCTACAAGACAGGTCTCAGGAGTTTAGAGTTTTAGAGCATATTTTTTTTTTATTCAATGAAGTGAGTGGCTATGATTATTTGGTCACAAAGCCACATAGATGACCAAAAGAACAAATCTTATTTTCATGGCTGTTTTTTTTTTTTTACTAATAAAGCCTTGCTTCAAATTCCAGTTGTTGACCACATGTGCCACAATCTTTGCAAACAAAATTCTTTCTCTCAATCCCACTTAAAAATGTGCACAAAACTAAGAAGTTTTTTTGGGAGAACCAGGGAAAGGGGAATCAAGAAGGGCTACGAATCGTCAAAGTCCACAAATTTGATCAAGCCTTTGCAATCTTGTTGGAACATAATCATCATCTTCTGCATGACTACAATGCCAGTCAGCCATACTGACAAAATTTTTTGTAAAATTAGCAATAGGTCCAACTACTGGAGTTGAGGAAGGATTTTGTATCACAGAATGTTTGGATATCATTAGGGTCTATCCTACATATTTTAGTTTAGATTTGAGGGAATTAGCAAAAGTGACTACCATGGGCTACTCTCATCATTTTCCATTAAGTGAAGAAGATAATGAAGGTGAAGAAAAACTTTAGGTCAATTATTGGATCCAGTGATATGTGCCTTGTGCCTGGTTCCTTCTAGAATTCATACTTCTACATTCAACTCTATTTTTATAAGATTTTATTTAAATAAAACTATTTTGGAAATTAACAGGAAAATGCCTTTAAATAACTTTTAAATTTATTGAAATGGTGTCACCACATTTTAAAAGTAGCTATTAATGTTGACTTGAGTTTGACAATAGATGGCTGACAGCTGGATGATACTAAAACACACTGAGAAACTATTAACAAAAAATACATGTGTCTGGGGGAGTTTCTTCTGGGTGAGTGGGAGAGAAGTAACTGTTGTCTTACTCAAAACAGACTTATGGGTGTGGTGGACATTTTATAGTTGTATTGCTCAATGGTGTTACCACTGGGTATCAACTGTTGTTGTTGTTTTAAAACTTGATAATATTTTATTTTGTTCCCAATTACATGTAAGAACAATTTTAAACATTTAGGCTTTTAAAAAAAGTTTTGAGTTCCAAGTTTCATCCCTTCCTCTCCCTTCCCTGTGATGGTAAGCAATCTGATATAGGTTATATTGTATAATTGTGTAAAATCCTTCCATATTAATCATTTTATGCAAGAAGAAAGAAAAGAAAGAAAGAAAGGAAGAAAGAAAGAAAGAAAGAAAGAAAGAAAGAAAGAAAGAAAGAAAGAAAGAAAGAAAGAAAGAAAGAAAGAAAGAAAGAAAGAAAGAAAGAAAGAAAGAAAGAAAGGAGGGAGGGAGGGAGGGAGGGAGGGAAGGAAGGAAGGAAGGAAGGAAGGAAGGAAGGAAGGAAGGAAGGAAGGAAGGAAGGAAGGAAGAGAGAGAAGGAAGGAAGGAGGGTGGGAGGGGAGAGAGAGGATGAGGATGAGGGATGAATTAAGGAAGGAAGCAAGGCAGGAAGGAAGAAAAAGAGAAAAATAATATGCTTGTCTATATTAAGATAACAACTATCCTTTCTCTAAAGGTGGATAGCATTTTTCATCATAAGTTCTTTGGGTTTGTCTTGGGTCATTGTATTGCTGAGAATAGCTAAATCATTCATAGTTCTTCATCATACAATAATGCTATCACTATGTACTGCTCACTTCACTTTCTTATAAGTTCATGTATATGCCACAGCTTGTTTAGCCATTCCCCAATTAAGGGGCATCTTCTTGATTTATACAAAAAGAGCTACTATAAATATTTTTGTACAAGTAAATTCTTTTTTTTTAATCTCTTTGGGATGCAGAGCTTGTAGTGGTATTGCTGGATCAAACAGCATGCACAGTTTTATTGCCCTTTGGGCATAGTTCCAAATTACTTTCTCAAATGGTTGAATCAGTTCACAAATCCACCAACAGTATATTAGTGTCTCAGTTTTCCCACATCTTTTCCAATATTTATCATTTTCCTTTTTTATCATATTAGATAATCTGATAGGTATGAGGTGGTATATCAGAATTGTTTAATTTCCCTTTCTCTAATCAATAGTAATTTAGGGCATTTTTTTCAGATGACTGTAGATAGCTTTGATTTCTTTCTCTGGAAACTGGCTGTTCATATCCTTCGACCATAATCTGGGGAATGGCTTGTATTCAATTCTCTACGTATTTGAGAAATGAGGTCTTTATCAGAGATACTTGCTACAAATTTTTTTCTGCTTTCATTCTAATTTTGGTTGTGTTGGTTTTGTTTGTGCAAAAAGATTTTCATTTTATATAATCAAAATCATCCATTTTAGATTTTGAAATGCTCTCTATATTTTGTTTGGTCCTAAATTCTTCCATTGTCCATAGATCTTACAGGTAAACTATTCCATGATTTCCTTAATTGGCTTATGGTATTACACTTTGTTTATAAATCATGTACTTATTTTGACCTTATCTTGATATATGGTGTGAGATGTTGATCTGTACCTAGTTTCTGCCATATTGTTTTCCAGTTTTCTCAGCAGCTTTTGTCAAATAGTGAGTTTTTGTCCCCAAAGCTTGGATTTTTGGGTTTAGATGCTAGATTACTATGGTCATTTGCTATAGAATTATGTACCTAATCTATTCCACTTATCCACCACTCTATTTCTTAGGGATTACTTGATTGTTTTGATGACTACCTCTTTGTAATGCACTTTGAAATCTTGTACTGCTATGCTACTTTCTTTCACGTTTTTCCCAGGGTCACACAGGTGTAGCACTAATGCAATATTCACAGCACTGGCAGTGGCTACAAATATTCTGGCATAGTTCTCAATAGCAAAATATAACAGACTCTCCTTATAAAAAACAGAAGCAAAAATTTATTCAGAAACCAGAAAACCAAATCCCAACACCAGGAAACCAGATCCGTCATAGTAACAAAGTAGTTAATATACCATAGCACAGCAGGGAGCCACACCATCCTTTAGCCTTCTCAGAAAAAAAAAAAAACACTCACAAGCCTATCTGTCTCCTTGACTAGGTCATCTCTCTCCCACTGTCTAGCTTCTCTGACTCCCAGAGTCCTGTGGGCTCTGCTCCACCTTTCAGAAGGCTCCTTCCACCACAGGTTCCATGTGATTACATTCAGCCTATTAAGGGATGGGGAAAATCTTCAAAGCAGGAAAGATCTTCAAATTCCCTTAGGCCTATTAAGGGGCAGGGAAGAACTTTAAATTACCACTACCATTACAATCGGTGCCAAGGATCTGAAGTTGAATTTGAATTTAGCTCATCTTCACTCCAGGTCTGGTGCTCTATCCAATGTGCCACCTAAATGCCTCTTGACTAGGTAAGTCTCTTAATGCCTTGGTGCCCCAGGCAACTCCTTTAAGGTCCAGACTATATGGTAATCTGTGTGAAAAGAGGATAACTCCAATTTGTGTGAATAGAGGAGAAACATCAAGTCTGCTTAAAAAAAAGGAGGAAAAAAAGAATGGAAGAAAGCATACTTAATATGGTTAATTTAACAGAGAAAGAATGTTGAATGTTAAAAAAAGAGAAATACCACAATTTCATTTGATGGTCTGATTGATCAGGACAATGTGGATCAAAGTAATAATATAAAAAACTTAGAAGCTCTATGAGGAGACAGATTCACCTAGATGAAGGTGAGCATCACCTACCATTCCCTCTTGAGTGTCACCCTCATGGTCATCAACATGACCTGATTTGAGAGCAGCTAGAAAATCTTTGCCCCCAAATAGATCCCCCATTGTTTGCAGAGATTGTGGTGTCTGAAAATAATTACTGGTATATCTGGAATGTTTTATTAAAATTCCAGGAAGCTTGGTGGTGACTTCTGGGCAATACATGAACTTAAAGGGAATAAACTTCTTGGAAAATCCCAAAGACCAAGAACTTAGTAACCTTAATGAAGTATTCACAAAATATCAAGTCGGGTAAGCCACACTGTACCATGCCCCTCTTTCGCCATTTCTCTGCCTGCCTGCATTGATTGTGTGATAAAATATCCCTGCCCCTGCTTCCTCTTAGAAATTTGGTGAACTGGCTTATTCGTTGGATCTCTTTGATGACTGATTTCTGGTGGTCAGATACACAGTCACTCTGTTTCTGTATCACTATCTCTTTCTCTATCTCTTTGTCATTCCTTACCTCTGAATGTCTACCCCTCCCTTTTCCTTTTCTCTTCATTTCTATCTCTCCATCTATGTCTCTGTGCCTGTCTGTGGCAATCTCTGTCTCTTTGTCTATGTCTGTCTCTTTTCTTCTATTTCTTTCTGTCTCTGTATCTCTCTTTATCTACTCCCCCCCCCCCAAAAAAAAAAGAAACATGGACAAAGGTAGTTTACTCCCTGGTTAAATGAATGTCTACTCAGATGTGCTTAATTGTGAAACACAATTAACAATTATTTCAAGTACAGTTGGGTTATTTAATGTTGCTTAAGGTCTCTTTGCCTTTTATTGATTCTTGAGACAAGCTTGGATTTTGCATATTTTCCTCCATTGAGAAAAAGGCTTGATTGACTTTTCAAATACTAAATAAATCAAGATCTTTCTTTAAATTTACTAAGCTTTTTATTCCATTACTGTATTGGTCTGTGGAGAATAAAAAGGAAGGATGAATTCATGTTCCTTAGGGCAATAATTGTTGACTCTTTTGAAATTGTCATCCTATTATCATGCCTTTGATCTTTCAACACATCCCTCCCAAGGCAGAGCTAGACTTCCCCCTCCCCCAACTCTTAAAAGTATTGTAGAATGCTCATTCATTTTAAAACTAAAATAATGTAAACATGGTTTTTGAAGAATTTTTATGACACTCTCTTACATCATTAGAGGCTGGGATGCTGCAAAAACAGGGCTGGAAATTCTGCCTTAGAAAATGAAATGAAAATAATCTGTTGAACTCAAATGAAAACAATGGGAGATTGGACTATCACGTAATCAATCATTTAGTTGGTATGTATTTATTGACTTCTTTGTTCTAGGCAGAGTGATAGGTTTTGAACTCTCCTCAGTTAGATACCAAGTTACTGAGGCTAATTAGCCTTGAACTGGAAAACTTTTTTTTAAGTGAGATCTAGCATCATTTTCCTTCTAGTCCCAGATTCTGAACCCTAGTTCTTATTCACTGGCTCCCCTCCCCCATCCAATTTGATATGCCCACTAATCTTATAGACTTGATTTCCATGAGAGGTTCATTCTTTTGGGTTGGTAAGCATCCACTTTTATACTAGCTTAGGCAGGTATTTACGCCTTTACCTGAGCATGAGTTTGCTTCTCCTCAATCATCTAAAGTCATTAAAGGAATGGAGTTTGGAATGAGGGCAAGAGTGGTGCTTCCTATGGCGGGAAGTCGTAGGTGAAGTCTGGGCATCCAGAGGACAACATAAGTGCACTGAGAGCCTCATGCCTCCGAGTCAGTCAGTCAATAAACATTTATTTTGTACCAATTATCTGCCTGTCACTGCGTTACATGCTGGGGATAAAATGGGAGGCAAATATCTCTGTCCTCAAGGATCTTACAATCCAATGCGTGAAGACAATGCACAAAGGTAGTTGAAAAGCAAGGTGGAGGAAAGGTACCACTCTTATGCATGAGCTCTCTGATTTCCACCCCCAATCAGAGAGTACTGATGAAGTGTGAGGTCCTGGGCTGATGTGGCCTTGATAGTAGCAAGGTCTACTGAGGAGGCTAGAAAGAGAAGAGCTGAGGCACTATGGGGAAGAAGAAGGATAATCAGGGAGATACTGAACCCAATTTTCCCTCCTTCTCAACATTTCCTTCAGCCCTTTCCTGCAAACACATCCTGAGACCAGTTCAGTTCAGGCCCAACACTAGTGGTGAAGGTCTGGACACCAGAGGAGTCCAGACCTACTCTGACAACATCTTAGAGCTTGCAAATGGCATCAAAGTGGCCCTGGTATTTCCCATAACATTTCTCAAATAAAGGATATGGTGGTACAAATGCCTATCATGGAATTGACCAATTTCAGGGGAATTATATTTTAAATGATGTTACTACTAGAAACCTCAAATAAATTAGAATAGAATTATGTCTAGAGACTACATTCAAATTGGTCATAGGACAGTATATTTAGTGTTTATGATTGTCTTTCTGTGCAAATAGCCCTAAACACCAAACCAACTAAACTGAGATAAGTGCTATCAATGAATTCTATATTTATATGAATTAAAATGCTTTATTGATCAATTAAGTATTTAACACACATTAAAAGTACATTTTGTATCTTGAGTGGTCTAGATTTTGTTAAGCTACTGATATTCACATGTATGTGTGTAGAGCACATATGAGTATATATGTGTAGGTATTCACACTGTGTATGTATGTACAATGCACATATATGTATGTGTATGCGTGTGCATGTACTTTTTGGTCTGAGTCACACATAAAATGTATTTAGATGAGGCAGAGTTGCACAAAGTCCTCATCCTCAATCTCTCTTCCAGAGTCATCAAAGTCCAGTAGCAAGACAAAATTCAATACCTTTGGTGGATAGTTTGGGATGCAGGAGATGACCTTGGCATCTTCAATGTTTAACCAAGCTCTAAGTGCTCCACAGTGCCTACTTCAGACACCTTTGGAACAAACTGTTCTTATCTACCTGTTCCACCAGGAAAAGTCTTCACATGCTTGGGGTAGACACCTCCTTAATTGGCCAATAGATTTCACACCCCTTGGTTACCTTCAACCTAGTTTAGCCTGTCTGCCAAAATGGTTTACCAGAGTGTGGATGCTGCATAGGCTACAGTTTCTTGGAGCCATAGGAGATAGTTGGGTGAATCAAATGGAAAGCAGCCCTGAAAAGAACTTGGCAAGCCTCCACACCAGAGGTACTAGTCTTTCCGAAACATACTACAACCCTGCATGTGTGAACATGAACACATACACACATGTGTGTATACATGTACCCATATGATATATAATCACAAAATGCATTGTTTTGCAATTACATGTGTGTATATGTATATTATGTGTGTGATTACATATACCACACCTATATGTGTGTTTAATTTCTTCATTCTGATTGTGCCAACACACATTAAGAAAAATTTAGTTAATTCAAACTACCAAATTAAAAAAAAAACAGGTTGAATTTTCTTGAAGAATAGATTCCTAATCAGCTTTTTATCATGATTAAAATATAATTTAATTGACAGTGAGTGGTATTTAGTTAAGTGGAAGAGTCACACAAGACCGTGTTGTGATATTGGAGTTTGCACTCCTCTCTCACTTGGCTGTCCCACAAGAATGCTAGGTAGTGTCACTGTATTTTGAAAAGTGAAATGGAATGGTTGTTCTAGACGTTGAATGGCAGTTGAAAAAAGTCTTCTTATGAGGTGCTTCTCCTTATGGAGTTAGGGAGCCTGTGTTTTATCCATTATCTATGAGGATCTATGATGAATGTGTTAAAGACTGAAAAATGGGGATGAAAAATTTTTGTCAGAACTGTCTTTATGACATGTAGAAATATATAGAGAAATCCATGAATATTCTATGAGGAGCTCGTTGTTTTCACGATATTTTGGATATACTATTTCATGTGATGACTGGTCAGAGGACAAAGAGAAAGAACTAATAGAATCAATTTCCTAAGAGACTGAATTTAACTCGTCTCTTGAAGAGAGTTATTAAGATTTCACGAGAGACTTTACTCAGTTTTTAGCATGAACTGAATAGTGAAATTGGCATTTTTATGTGAAAAGTCATCCATGTTTGGCACCACAAAAAGATCTTCCGTCTGTGTATAGATCACTTTTCTCTTTCTTGGGTTAAAGGTGATATCACCGGAAGAAAGGATAGGCATAGTTTAGTTGCTTTGGGTGTATAGGTCTAGAATATTTGGACAAATTCATAACTCCACCAACAGTGGAGTTAGGTGCCCTCTCCAACACCTTCAAACTTTTGTGATTTTTTTCTTAAAAAATCAACTTTGCCAATCTGATGTGTGTAAAGTGGAACCTTGGAATTTTAAAATTTATCTACTTAGGAGGCATTTGGAGCATTTTTTGGTCATGTGACTACTAGGTAGCTTGGCTTTCTTCCTTAGAAAACTGCCTATTCATATTCTTTGACCATTTATCAGTTGGGAATTATTCTTATCAATTTGAATTAGTCTCATTCTTTTATTGGCGAAACTTGCTGAAATCTCCCCCCCTTGTTATCTCTTTCCCTTCCAATTTTAGTAGAAATGGTTTTGTTTAAAAACATAAATTTTATGTAATAGAAATTGTCAAATTAATCTTTGATTGTTTTAGATTCTTGTTTGGTTGTGGAAGATGAAACCCTTGGATATCCCACCCCCATGGGTTAAGGGGGCACAAGGGAAGGCTGAAAGTACCAAAGATTTCAGGAAGAAGAAAACTCAAAGACTTGGAACATAAACAGATGAATGAAACAGGAAAACAACAACAAGAGAAGGAAGCATGGCCTCCAGAACTAGTATATGAGTTCATATATCTATAAATAAATGGGGGAGAAAAGGAAAAATGTACAACATTAAATGAGACAGAGGATTCTATGACATTTGAGGAGAACATGGAAACACAACAAGCTGTTCCTTGGTGATCTGGAAAAAAATGAGAATTAGTAGAGCAGAGTTTATGTCTTACACTGCAAAAGTAATTAACAGACTAGAAAAACTTGAATTTACAATGGCAAGTTTCAACAAAAACAAAAGAGAGGAAAATAGATTGGGAATGTAAATACACAAAACTGAGGGGCAAACTTGAAACAAAAAATAGCAACATTAAAATAAAATATTCTCACTATGAAACACATATTGAACTTGAAGAGAGGAATCACAGGGACAAGTTAAGGATCATAGGTATATGTGTGTGTGTGTGTGTATGTGAGTGTACATAAACACACATATTAAAAACTTTTTTAAAAAAAAAAGCTCTTTGAGATAATCCTTAGTAATTTTTTTAAATTAAACTTTGTTTATTTTTAGTTTACATCATTCATTTCCACAAGATTTTGAGCTACAAATTTTCTCCCCATTTTCTCCTTATATCCTCCCCTATTCCCCCTCTGACTTTCCAGCAGGGCAAGATGGATCTCTATGCCCCAGTGCCTGTATATCTTATTTCTCAGTTGCAGGTAAAAAAAACCATATATATATATATATGTGTGTGTGTGTGTGTGTGTGTGTGTGTGTGTGTGTGTGTATGTATGTATTTTAAACATTTGATTTTAAAACTTTGAATTCCAGATTCTTTCCCTTCCTTCATCATCACCCACCCTTATTGGGAAAATAAACAATTCAATATAGGTCATACACATGTAGCTATGCAAAACATTTCCATAGTGGATATATTGTGAAAGAATTACTGTATTTCCTTCCATCCTATCCCACCCCTCACCTGGTCTGTTCTCTACTTTGACCCTGTTCCCTTTCAAAAGTGTGTGCTTCCAAGTTCGCTCCCCCCACCCCCCCAACGTGCCCTCCCCTTCATCATCTTCCCTCTCATCCCCTTCTCCCCTATTCTCCTGTAGGGTGAGATACCCTATTTAGTGTATATGTCATTCCCTCCCTAAGCTAACTTCAATGAGAGTAAGGTTGACCCATTCCCTTTTACCTTCCTGTTCCTCCCCTCCAGTGTAACAGTTTTCCCTTGCCTCTTCTATATGAGATAATTTACCCCATTCTTTCTCTCCCCATTTTCTCTCATATTCCTCTCTCACCCCTCAATTACACCTTTTAATTATCATCCCTTCCCATTCAATTGGTCCTGTGCCCCTGTCTATGTATACCTGTACACATGTATACACACCCACATATGTATTCATATGCCTATATACCCTCCTATATAGACATTTATATGTATGTATACATATATATACACACATATAATATATACATATAATATAAATATATATATATACACACACATTTATATTTCCTTCAACTATTTTCATACTGAGGAAAGTTTCATAAGTTACAATTATCATTTTTCCATATAGGAATGTAAATAGTTCAACTTTGATAAGTTCCTTATGATTTCTTTTCCCTATTTACCCTCTCATGCTTCTTTTGCTTCTTGTATATGAATGTCAAATTGTCTATTCAACTCTGGTTTTTTCATCAAGAATGATTGAAAGTCCTCTATTTCTTTGAATAGCCATATTTTCCCCTGAAACATGATACTCAGTTTTTCTGGGTAGGTGACTCTTGGTTTTAATCCCAGCTCCTTTGACCTCTGGAATATCATATTCCAAGCCCTTACCTTTCTCAGTGTACAAGCTGCCAGATCCTGTGTTATCCTGATTGTGTTTTGACAATGTTCAAATTGTTACTTCTTGGCTGCTTGTAATATTTTCTCCTTGATCTGGGAACTCTGGAACCTGGCTAGAATATTCCTAGGAGTTTTCTTTTGGGGATCTTTTTCAAGAGGTGATTGGTGGATTCTTTCAACCTGTATTTTGCCCTCTGGTTCTAAAACATCTGGGCAATTTTCCTTGAGGATTTCTTGAAGGATGATTTCTAGGTTCTTTGTTTTGATCATGGCTTTCAGGTACTCCAATAATTTTAAAATCATCTTTCCTGGATCTATTTTCCAGGTCAGTAGTTTTTCTAATGAGATATTTCACATTGCCTTCTATTTTTTTCATTTGTTTGGATCTGTTTAATAGTATCTTGATTTCTCATAAAGTCAGTAGCTTCCATTTGCTCCAATCTAATTCTGAAGGAATGATTCTCTTCAGTGAATTTTGAGGTTCTTTTTCCATCTGGCAAATTTGGCTTTTTATGGCATTCTTCTCCTCATTGGCTTTTTGAACCTCTTTTGCCATTTGAGTTAGTCTATTTTTTAAGGTGTTATTTTCTTCAGTCATGTTGTTGACTCTCTTTTCATCATTTTCTTGCATCATTCTCATTTCTCTTTCCAGTTTTTCCTCCACTTCTCTTATTTGGTTTACAAAATCCTTCTTAAGCTCCTCTATGGCCTGTAACCAATTCATATTTTTCTTGGAACCTTTTCGTGCAGGAGTTCTGACTTCACTGTCTCCTCCTTTTCCATTCTTTGATCCTTTTTGTCCCCAAAATAGGAGTGTAAAGTCAGATTGCTGTGCTTGCTTTGCTTCCTTTGCCTGCTCATGTTACCACTCAATTACTTGACTTTTGAGCTTTTTGCCACAGTAGAACTCTGCTTCCAGAGAGGATAGCTTTGTCCCAAATCACTGGGGTCTTCTCAGCTGCTGGAGCTATTAGTTTGATGCCCTCTATGAAGCCTCCATATGCTCTGGCACACTGGTCACACAGCCCAGGATCTCCACCCTAGACAGCAATCCAGATCCAAGCAGATTAAAGCAACAGTGATTACCCCTCAGACTTCTTGTTGGTCCCCCTACAATCTGCAGGCCAGAAGCTCTAAAGAAGCCATGTGATGGCAGCTGCCATGCCTCAGCCACTTCTCGCTCTGTGGGGTTGGGGTGGCAGATGCTGGATTGCACACCCAGACCCCCAGTTCCCAATGTCCACTGACCTCTCACTTTGTCTTTGGCATTTATGTGTTGATAACTGTGGCAAACACCACAACTGCTGGTCACCTACTCTCCTAATGTCCCTCCAGCCAGGGCTGGTCATGGCTGACCTGAGGCTAAAATCT
Organism: Petaurus breviceps papuanus; assembly: GCF_028583685.1. Classification (NCBI taxonomy): domain Eukaryota; kingdom Metazoa; phylum Chordata; class Mammalia; order Diprotodontia; family Petauridae; genus Petaurus; species Petaurus breviceps. Next base: position 34,029,058 of record NW_027185655.1, read on the forward strand.
TGGGCTCATGCAGGGCAGGGCTCTTTTCCCAGAGCACTGTGATGGTCCCTTCCTGGTGGCCTGACAGGCTGTCTTCAGTGGGAGGTTAGTTCCTCTCTGTCACTTTGTGGGTTCTGTAGCTCCAGTTTGTTTGGAGTCATTTTTTACATATATTGGAGTAGGTGGAAGCAGGAGCCACTTGGAAGTCCTGTTTCTACTCCACCATCTTGGCTCTGCCCCATCCTTAGTAATTTTTAAGGGTGTAAATGGATCTCGGGTGCAGAAAATTGAAAATCGCTGCTTTAAAGTACACAAAGTGCTCTCCTCACAAAAGATTGATACGTAGTTAACATAAGTATTATTATCCTCATTTTTATAGATGAGAAAGCTGAGGTCCATAGCTAGTAAGTGTTCCAGTCATATTTGACTTTAAGCTTCTGGACTCTAACTCCAATCCTTTTTTACTAGACCATTTTATCTCTCCTCATGGAACTTATGGTCTTAGAGAGAAAAACCATATATAAAATTATATTAAAAATATAATTAAAAATATGACTGGTATACTACTTTTGAAAAATAAAAGTTCTACATGAATATGATTTTGAAGCTCCACAATTGTTATGTGTCCCTATCCTACCATAACTATGCTAGGATTTTGGGTTTGTTTGGGGTTTTTTTTTTGTTGTTGTTGTTGTTCAATCATTTTTATGTTTTGTCTGACTTTTCTTGGTAGAGATAGAGAAGTGGGTTGCTATTTCCTTTTCCAATTCATTTAACATATGAGGAAATTAAAGGAAACAACATTTAAAGTGACTTTCCCATGCTCACACAGCTAGTAAATGACTGAGGCCAGATTTGAACTCAGAAAGAGGAGTCTTCCTGATTTCAGGTCTGGCAATCTATTTACTACACCACTCTTAAATGTGTTATACCTTTATTTAAAGTATAGGTTTAAATATGATATTCAACTTAATTCATTATGATTTTTTTTAGCACTTGCTTACATAAACCACAATCTTTAATGTTTGGGTCAGAATTTACTCAAGTGAGAGACAGTAGCTGTATAGTACTGCATATACTTTCAGAATTGGTTCATATCTTGGTTAGTTTTACCAAAGTAATTTTTTCTACATTTTTATGTTTGCTGTAAAGTATGGGGAGGGGGCAATAAAGGAAGAAGAAGTTATATTGGAAAATGTAGGGGATATAATTAATAGCACTTGTCTTAGTCATCTTGAGCTACTTGTGGTAAATGGGATCAGATTCTCATCTAATCTTAATTTCTGTCAAAACACTTTCCAGTTTTCTTAATAATTCTTGTCACATGGTGAGCCCTTTCTCCTCTAAATAATTTATTGTTTAAAAGGTCTAAGATCTAAAGTTTGTTCAGATTTTTTATATAGAGATAATTGAAAGAAAGTTAATCTAAGAAAAATCACTTTCATTATGAGTCAGTTAAAATGTACTTCTCTGGTCTTTATTTTTACCTTAGGTTAGAACACTGGAAAGCTTGTTGGGAAGCCTGAAGGTCAGACTCAAGAAAGCTTCTCTTACATTTTCTTTGTCACCCTTGTCTTCAGTGCCCAAGAACCACAAAGGTGACAAAACTAAGAAAAATATGGCCTTAAATTGGGAATGGAAAAAAAAATCTGATTTTTTTTTCAGGCACATAGGATGTTCCAGAATGGCTGAGGAGATTGAGATCATCCAACTCCTTTAAAAAAACTTCATCTCCTGGCCCAGACAAATGATACCCCTGGGGACTGAATGAGCTTGCGGATAAGATTGATGACCTGCTGCCAGGAATTGTGAAGAATGTGATAAATACCAAACAACCGGAGATGGTCAGATGTTGTCCCAGTTTTCAAGCAGGGTGAAAAGGTGGATTCTGCAAAATAGAAACTGATGATCTTGACATGAAGCCCTAGCAAAAAAATGTACTTAGATGTGGAATCAAAGTTAATTGGAGCCAGCCTGGGTTCTTCAAGTGCAGATCATGTCAGGCTAACCTCATTTCCATTTGTGACAGATTGAGGAGTGTCATAGATATTTGTATTTTAGGAAAATATTTGACAAAATTTTTTGTATCTTTGCGAAGAAGATGGAAAACTGTGGACTGCATAAGAGAATAGTTACATGTGTTTGCAGCTGATTGTATGACTGTGACCAGAAAGTTATGGTTAACGGATTGACAATCTGGAGGGAATATCCATTGTTATGCTGCAGGACTCTGCCCTCAGGTCAACCTGGGTCAATGTTTTTATTCATTACTTGGAAAAAGATAGAGCAGGTTTGCTCTTCAAATATCAAAATAACACAAAGCTGGGTGGTCATTGTTGGGGCAAGGTTGAAACTGTGGGGTTCATCAGGTGAGTGAAATGGTAAGTGAAATATTGGGAACTTAGAGTAAAAGGAAAATGAGTGGAGTTGGTGGACTTGTGGGGGGAGAGGCAGATGGGAATGATGTTGTGGATTTGGTAGCTGGGTGGCACAGGGACAGAGTGTTGGACTTTGAATCAAGAAGACTTGAATTCAAGTTCTGTCTCTCTCACTTACTAGTTTTATAACTCTGGGTGAGTCACTTAATCTCTTTCAGCCTCAGTTTCCTCAGATGTAAAATGAGGATAATTATAACATCTACTTTTCAGGGTTGTTTCAAGGATCAAATGAGATAATATATGTAAAGTACTTTGCATACCTTAAAACATTAAGCAAATGGTAGTTGTAGTAGTAGTAGTAGCAGTAGCAGTAGAAGAAGAAGAAGAAGAAGAAGAAGAAGAAGAAGAAGAAGAAGAAGAAGAAGAAGAAGAAGAAGAAGAAGAAGAAGAAGAATCTACCCGACAAATGATTGAATGTGGGAAGGGCAATGGAAAGGGAAGAAGGAAAGATGACCTTGAAGTGACCTGAGTAACTGCTGGATGGATGGGCTTGCAGTCCATAGAAGTAAAGAAAATTGGAAAGGTGGGAAGTAGATGAATTCTGTTTTAAACCTTCTGAGTTTGAGATGCCTTTGCGACATCCAGGCAAAAGAGTCTGGTTGGGAATGAAGCATTCTTTATATAGTAAAATGAAACATACTGTGCTCCAATAGTGTGCAATCCATACAACCCATAATGCCAGTGAAAGGCAAAACCCAAATTTGCTCACCCTATTGTGTCTGTAGTCCTCTTTGCTCTCTGGCTTTAAGTCCTATCTGCCATCAGTTCACCTCTGTTTAGTTTGTCCCAGAACTCTTCTTCTAACTAGGAGTAATGGTCTTGGAATGGTTCTGTTTTTCTTCCAACACGATAGCTTGGTCCAGAAATTCCTTTTCTGGATCTGGGGATTTTTAACCCCTGCCTTGCCATAGGAACTCTATTGCTGCCACATGAGTCCACTTGTAGGGCAATATTGCTGTCTAGAAGGATTTCACATATAATTTTTTACATGTTCCTATTCTAAAAAAGGTCATAGGCTAATGGGGGATATAACACAAATGGAAGGTTTCATCTAAAAGTCAGATGGAAAAGTCCCATGATTGTTAAGGTGCATCAGCAAAGCAGATGGTGATGGCTCTTCTTTACCATCATTTCCACTGACTAATCATATGGTTCTAATGTTGAACCATTTGATAGTTCTAAGGACTTGGATGAAAAGAATATTATTTACTGGGTATTCAGTAACCAACACTGTATTACCTGAAGGAGCATTGTCAGGCTGCAACTTCATAACTTTTGCTTCCCAGGATGATGGCTAGAGGTTGGGAGCAAGGGAGGACTGGGCTGTAAATTTTGCTATTCCTAATGTTTGGGGTTCATAGTTCCTGGCTATACCTATAGGGATCTCAGGGGAAATGGTGGCCAAAATGGGGCAGTAGTTTGATTTCCCTGCCTCTTCCTCAAGGTGCCTTGATGCTTCAGCTAGGCTGATCTGCCCTGTTAGTGGAAGTCAGTTGTCAGTCAATGGAGATAACTAACCCCTTCTCCACAGGAGTTGCTTCCCTGAATTTTTGAAGGCCAAGGCCAATGATATGTTTTATATCTACACCAGTCATAACTCAATCAGTCATCCTTAACATGGTGTTAAGGCATTGTGGCTTGATGGAGAGAGTGTTAGATTTAGGATTAGGAAAATTTTGGTTCAAATCTGGCTTCAGATATTCAGAATTATGTATAGACAAGTCACTTAGCTTCATTTTCTCACTTGTAAAATAAATTAACCGACCAGTATTTACCAAGCACTTATTATGGGCCGAGCACTATGCTAGACACTGGAAATATCGGGATTGTTTTGAGAATTGAATAAGTATTATAAAGAATTTTATAAACTTTAAAGGACTATATAAGTAATAGCTATTATTAACACTCCACTATGGAGTTATGATCAAAAGTCCTACACAAGATTTAACTGCCCAAGGAGAGATCATCAAGGCCAAAACAAAATCAACATCCTTTAGGTAAGTTAAGTCAACCAACATTGCCCCGGTCTTGCCTCTAAAGGTGTCTATCTAAACCATCTCTGTTCAGAGCTTGAGTTTTTGCTTTCCTACAACACTGTGATGTTTTTAATTAACCAATGAACCAAGGAGCATTTGGTAAGCTCGTGTTATGAGCCAAGCACCATGCTAAATGCTAGAATCAGAGTCCATTGTTGAGAAAACAATTCTATGACTGCAAATTGATATGTTAAAAAGTAAAAATATTGTGTAATTGAATTATATGTCTTAAAGTAGTATGCTCAATGACATAACACTTTGGTATGGGCCCTTACTTCCTAACAGAAATACCAGGTTTTGCCAAATGGCTGTCCAGCTTTTAAAGTAGAATTGAAGAATGTCAAATCCATCCACAGTGAGTATGTGGAAGGAATTCATGAATGTTACTCTGTTAAGAAGAAAACTAAGTTAATGCAGGGAGGGTTTGCCAAGAGTAATGAGCATCTCTGAGGAAACTTGATCAACAAATTAGAGCAGAAGAAAAGACTTTAGAAAAATAAGACAGCTCCAATAATTTTCTCATAAAATGACACCAAACACATGCCACAGAGTATCCTGCTTCAAATGAATCATTGTGGAACAAAAGATGAATGAGCATTAGAGACACCCTAACCTAAGATTCAGCCTGGGAACAAAGCCCATTCCTTTGTACCAACAATCCAAACCGCCCTGACAGTTTAGGGTCCTTCCAGGATGGGACTAAGTGCACACCTGCCCTCTCTGGAGGTGGGGATAGGGTTGAATTGACATCAAAGAAGACTGCTTGGGGCAGATGCAGACTGGGACAGAGTGCTTAACCTTTCCCATCCTTTTGCACACAACTTTCTTGGTCCAGAGAGTTCTCCAAATGACTCCAATTTCTTAGGAACATGGCTTGGAATTTCCTCCCAGCTTACACACACAAAGTACTTTGGCAACAGACTATCCCCTTCAGTCCACTGCTAAAGCCATCCTTGGTCTGGCAAAGACACCAGGAACTCTGGTAGCCAACGATTACCTGGAAAGTATGCATTCAAAACACCACAAATGCAAAAACAGATCATTCTTTTTTTCCACATAGAAACGAGTCATTCTGAGAAGCAATCAGATAGTTCCATGCATGGAACAATCACCTATGAATGAAGAAAAAATATAATGATTGTTAATGCTCTTATCTTAGGTTGATCAGTGTTGGTAAACTATGGTCAGGAAAAAAAAATGTTTCTCTCCTGGATTAGTTTTAGAAAGTTGGGTATGTTACAAGAGAGATCTGGTTTCCTCTGAAGAATCTGGCATTGGCTTCTCTCCAAATCTTGTTTATAAAGCCCAATACTGTAGTCAGTGCAGGACCACAGCCCTCTGTGGCTCTTAAAGGAGATCTTTTGGCATTCTTTGGTATTTTATTTATTTATCATCCATGCTAAAGGAAAAGCTGTCCTAGGCCACCTGCCGTTTCACAGGAAAGCCACAATTTTGACAAGTGGTTATTAAATACAGCCTTTTATTTATTTATAATATAAAATCTATGCTAAGAAAAGCAGATGTCTATCTAGTGGTTACTGTTTCCTAAATAGGTTTCTCTATAGATAGATAGAAAGATAGACATGGATGTATATTTATATATGTAAAAATGAGTGTATGTATATTGTATGCATGGATATATGGATTAGGATAAATTTCACATTTCAGCTCTAGCTTTTCACATTTGTAGAAAAATCTAGGAAGCCCAGCATCAGTTTAGCATGAACTTGCATTTGTGGGCACTGGAAAATTCTAGGAGCATATTTTGTTTTTTGACTTAATTCTTTTTCATATCCTATACATTCCTTTTGCAATCATTAAGCAATGTGGGTGTCATCTGGGGACCCAAATCATTCCCCTTGCTTCCCACACTTTGTACAGGATATTGTACCCTCAGTAAAGAATGTAACTTTTCCAAGAGATTTCAGTTCAAATTCCCTTTTCTTTTCCCCTCAAAATTCTTTGTATTGTTCAACCTAGTTGGTATCTAAAAAAACCGCTGACTTCCTCTCTTTCAAGAGCCTTAAGGCTTCTTCCAGGAAGCTTATTCTGGACCTCATTAATAGATCAAAAGGCACCGTGAAGGGAGGAGACGAATCTTCTCTCAATTCTCAAACTTAACTATTCTACCGAAAAATTTAATTGGTAAAAACTTAACAATCCTGCTCAGTGCAACACAAAGGCACAATCATAAAGATAATAAGATTTATCACCTGTACTTTTCTATAAATTCTTCATATATTCTCCTGTCTCTTCTTTTTGGGCTGTGATGTAAAAGAAAAAAAAAACAGGCTTGAGGGAGAGAAAGACCTGGGTTCAGATTTGGCCTCAGACTCATGTGGGTTCTGTGATTTCAAGTAAGCTGATTAAACTCTTAATACTCTCCCAAATTCTCTAAGACTAGGGATTCCAGACTAGTAGTTCACAATTTATAGAGGGAGTTTCCTTATTGTGAGGTGTCCTATGTTGATGATAGCATAGGTTCAGTTAAAAACATTTCATTCTGACAGGGATTATCTCTTAAATATGACCTGAGCAACTAGTTTCTCATGATATAGTGGACACTGAGCAAATATTTTAATAATATGATAATTTATTCTATATTAAATCAGTCCTTGAACCTCACTATTCAATTAGTTACTCATCCAAGTCACATAATATTTAATAGTTGTTGGAATTTCTTTTTGTAAAATAATCACAGCTTGCCATTGAGAGAGTATTGCCTCTTTCCCATGAACTTTTACATTAAAACATTTTTTTGACTAGCCTCCTTTATCATTCTATACATAAAGAATATAATTTCCAGTTTGAACTTGAAAGAAAATCATATTTCCTTTGGTAGCACACATTTTTTTCCATTGACTCCCATCATGACTGATTTTAGAGCAACAATTAAGAACAGCAATTTCTGTTTATGGTTGCGACATTTTTTTGCCAGAATTTCTATTTCTTTATATGTGACTTGTAAGAGAGTTGTCATCTCCTAAGACATTTTCCTCCCATCTCCCATTTTTCCCATGTCTCATATTGATTCCTTGCTTGATTGCTCAAAACATGATTTAATTTACCATTTTTCAATTTAAAAACTAAATATAGGATGTAAACACAAATTGCATTGTGGTTTTTGTGAAGTTAACACTCAATTATACATCACTGTTTAAGAGACAATATTCCATTCGTATCTAGTGTGAAGGAAATAATTGATTGCATTATTTCATAAGTGAAAAATAACAGTAAGGCATAAACCCGAACCATCAATGAGTTCCCCTCTGTCTCTGTCTCTCTCTAATGTTTTTAAGTTGTAAAATTATTCCTGGAATTTTAATTCATAATGAAAAAAAGTGAAGCTTTGCTATAGAATGAGAAGTTAAACTAAAAGAATATACTGTACTACATGTTTTTAGAATAATTTTTTAAGTATTCCTATGTACCATCTTCCTTAGAAGAGATGACAGAAAATAGAAGTCAGGTAAAATGAAACAGGAGAGAGACACACAGACAGACACAGAGACAGAGACAGAGGCAGAGGCAGAGGCACACATACCCACAGAGACAAGGCAGAGATACACAAAGAGACAGAGAGACAGAAAAGTTAAGAAAAAAGATAGAGGAAGACAGAGTTCTAGAGATAGAGTGAATAAAGAAAAGGGGACAGGAGAAAGAGAGAAACAGATATTGCAGGAAAGAAAGATTCCTCTCATAAGTCAGTGCCGTCACAGTGCAGCTATTGGCAGGAAAGCCATTCCCTGGCTAGCCTCATTCCTTTTACAGGCTCAGCTTGTCTTCTGGTATCCCTAGAAATTAGGAGTTAGTGAGATCAGGGTTATCTTTCCCCTGAGGGAAGGAACTTGAGACCTTCGAAAATGAAGAGAGGAAGGTCTCTTGGGCCCGGGCTTCCATGAGTTGAAGGCACTATGTACCTGCAGATGAGTTTAACAGTTGGGTCTACTCGGCAACAGAAAACTCTCCTTCCCCATGATGCAGCTGGAGCGGCTGGAAGGCCTGGGGATTGAGTGGGTCTTAGTAATGGAAGCTTGCACTGACAAGGAGTTGGCTCGACACAGCACTTATCTTACAGCTAATCCAGACTGTCATAGACCTATCCTATTGGAATGAGAGTGGCAGGATCATCTGACAAGAGGGAAGGCTCAGGGTGAGCTTCAAGTTTTAAGTACTCCATGGCTCAAGTCCTCAATTCCACTAGTCTCTGGACATATCCAAAAGCCACTTTGTGGTAACTCATCATGCCAGAAGAATCCAGATTCCCTTTAGTTTTCCTAAACTTAATAGCCAGGAATGAGCTATTAACTGAGGCTCATAACTAAAATTAATATGGGGTATGGATAAGCAAGACTCTGGGGGAGTCATTATCTGTCTTCCAGATGCAGGGGGTGAGGAAAATATGGGAGTAACTAGTTGTGCATCTTAAAATATTCATATTCTTTTGGCCTTGGGCCAGGTCCTGACTAATAATTTTGAAATGCTGAGGACAGAAGTTAAACAGCCATCGAGATCCAGGTCCACCAGGGAGCCCTTGATCAGCAAACAGCAGACCAGCAGTGAGGAAAGCTATGAAACATGAAGCCAGACCAATCGAAGGAAGTCCAGCGGGTCCTCCTATCATAGGCACCAACAGAGGAAGAGAGGATAGAGGAGGTTAGAGAAGAACAAAGCCCATGGAGTGATGGTGAGTGGAGAAAAAACTCATTCTCCTTGAGGGAGAACTAATGGTGTGGGGACTTCATAGAGGAATCTTCTGGATAATGACTCAGGCATCTCATGAAGTAATAGGCACCTAATTGAGATCTGTGAATTAGTGAGGCACTTTAATGTTTGAGAAGTCAATGAGAGAATGATGGCAGAGGGAGTTTAAGTACACCAGAAAGCAAAAATGGCAGAAGGAAAGTTATCCCTGATAGAATTTGAAGGTAATTGAAGATCACCAAACATTGTACCCTATAATTATCATAGGATCACCCATCTGGACCTGGAAGGGGTCTCAGAAATCAACCATCTCATTTAATAGATTAAAAAACTGAGGCCCAAGGGGGTCCAGGGGTTCTCCCAATGTCACTCATGAGCATGAACACTGGGATGTGAATCCAGATTCTCTGACAAGAGCCTATGCTCTTCCATTGTTGTTCATCAGCCATTTCAAGTTATGTTTGACTCTGTGACTCCATTTGGGGTTTTTTTTGTCAGAGATACTAGAGTGGTTTGCCATTTCCTCCTTCAATTCATTTTACAGATGAGAAAACTGAGGCAAACAGCGTTAAGAGACTTGCCCAGGGTCACACAGCTAGTAAGAGTCTGAGGCTAGATTTGGATTTGGGAAGATGAGTCTTCCTGACTCCAGGTCTGCTGGGCTATACACTATGGTGCCACCCAGCTGCCCTCTTCCTGTTGTACTATAGTGTTATACATTTATTTGCAAGGACAGCTAAAGAGTATATCTCTTATTTTGCTATCAATTATATTTTATTTTCTAAAGGAAAGATAATTTTTTAAAAAGCAAGTATCTTGACCAGCATCAAGGGAAAAAAAAAGACAACAGAATTTTTATTTTGAGTCACTGATTTCAATGGTTTACAAATAGAAGAAGATATTCTGGGCTGCTGTCAGGCTTTGGTGTCTGAGTATTACAACATTTAGGAACCATCTCTGCCCAAGCTATAATGCAGATCATGCATGAGACAGGAAGATTGAATTTCCAATCCTGTGAGACTTAAGGATGTGAGGAGGTCATGGCAGTACACTTGTGAGACACCCTATCAGACAGCAGTCACAGCTGGAAGCACATGAGTAAAGGGAGACATTAAGAACATATAGCTTCACCTGTGGATAGAAGTGAGATGGAAGCAGTACCCTAAAGTGATGCTGACTGTGCTGTTTAGACAGGCATTTGCTTTAGTACTCACAGACACTGGAAACCAAAACAGCTGCTCACCAGAATGAAGGCCTACCCGAGCAAGGAAATAAATCAAAATGCCACAGGATTAAATAAAAGAAAGAGGACCAATCAGTCACTACTGACCTAAAATAAAAATAGACCAATTTTCTAAACAGCCCTGCTCTTCTTTGGGCTGGGGAGTCGGGGCTCTGATTTCAGCTTTGGCCCTTCCCCTCTACATTCTGGTTTGAAAATTTACATTTCAGCTCCTAAATCACTGGAGGGAGATCTGAAGGAAGAATTTCCCATCTCAAGACATGCCATCGCTCTCTTTTCTCTTTCTTTCTCTGCTTCTTTTTCCCACTCAGTTGGTAGCTAAATGACCCTTTTGAAAGCTGTTGATGTTCTAACAACAAACCCCCATCTCCATGCAGTGTTGTGTTAGATAATTCAAAGAGGAAAATACACAGACAAACCAAAAAGGGAATGAGCACTTATAAGGCTATAGTCTAAGCACTTTGCAAATATTATCGCATTTGAAACCTGAAGGATGATCCAAGTAATTTGGGTAGATCAGGATTTTGCCTGAAATTTCCTTATCATTGTTTCCATCTATTCTTCCACACTTAGTGAAGTGAACTTGTCTCATCAAGCTCCAGTGTCAGTAAATTCAAATTTCATGAATATTGAAGTTCCTATTACATACAATGCACTGATAATTCTGGTGGAAATTCTTATAATAAAATATTAAATATAATAAAACAGGTATTCTAATCATACAATTAAACATAAAATGAAAGTTGTAAGATGCTTTGCAAACATTAAAGATCCATATAAATTTCAGTCAAAACAATGATGTTGATAATATACTTTTATATAATTGGTTATCATAATAATAATTATCACTGTCCTCATATAAGGTGTCTGTCCTCAAGGACGTTGCAGTCTAGGAGGGGAAAATAGGGTACAGTGAAAAGAGCACAAATTCTGAAGTCAGAGCCTGTGTACAAATTCTGCCTTCTTTGCTACCTGTGTGTCTTTGGACAAGCCATTTATTTTCCCTGGTCTTCTGTTTTCTCGTCTGTAAAATGAGGGCAGTGGACTAGATGACCTTGAGGTCACTTCTAATTGTACTTCTAGGATTCTAGAGCCTACTTCTATTTCAATTAAATGTAGAAAGTGCCCCACTACTGAGTTGGGAAAAAAAAAAAGCAAGAAACATTCTGGCTAGGAGAGAACAGGTGGAAACGAAGAAGAAGGAATTATCAAAAAAGGGAAGATGGTAAGAAATAATCTTAGGTAAAAGAATATTGAAAAAAGGAGCATAAAACTAGATTACTAGAAAAAGTAATGGGGGGGAAGAAGTTTTAATAAAGGAAAAAAGTGAGGTCCATGAGGAATGAGAAGAAGTAAAGAGGAAGAATGGAATTTCTGAGGGAAGAAGGGAAGTCTTTGTTCTTATTTCCCTACTCATCACAAGACAAAACAGGTTATTTTTTTAAATGACAATAACTAGGAAAAAAACCGAATTCAGAGAAAGGAGAAATGCAGAAAAGCAAGGTATTTCAAGAACAGAAAAAAGGCATGCATTAATATCCTAGACCAAAATCTTAGTGCGTTTAATTGTTTAACAGGTTAATTACTTTTCCCAAACTACTCTCCTTGCACTAAGAAAATATTTGGAGAATTGAATTTTTTTTCTGAACTTTTTAAATAAACAGAAGCACATAATAATGAATTACTTAAGTATTTTTTCCCTTTGTTAGCTAGTCTTTATTTTTCTCATTGCTTCAAAGTTGTAGCTTATGAAGATTGCAAGAATGGTGTAGTAGCTGCACTATAAGCCAGGAGAGGACATTATTTTAGACTCTGATGCTTTCTTCTTGCGTGACTTAAGACAAGGCCTTTCATCTCTCTGACACTTCATTTTCTTATCCATGAAATGGATGGGCATGGATGAGATAATATCTCAGATCCTATTTGGTTATAACAGTCTACCACTCTGTTCCATGTTATTCTTCATTGAAATTAGTATTATTTGATTTCCAGGGTTATTTAAAAAAATGCTTTTGTCTCATCCACATTACATTAAAAGATTAAATTCATATCTAGTGTTGTATACGTGTGTGTATATATATGCATATATATATACCTATAATAAAAATTAAACCCTGGTTATTGGTAGAAAATATTAAAACTAAATCCTCACTTAGAAAAAAAAACTCATAATTTATTCATTTCAGTATTGATTTAAAGCAACTCACTTAAACCCTGATCTACCCATTTTACTCAGGTCTTTAAAGACACAAGTTCCCAGATTTAAAACTTTTTTGTTTCCAAGGTTAAACCCTTTTGTAATGAACAATGATTGTCACGACTATTTATTTTTTCGTAGCCAAAGTATTTATAGATAATTTGCTCCTCTTTTGTTGTCATTTTGTACTTTAAATCATGTCCAACTCTTGGTGACTTTTTGGAGTTTTCTTGCCAAAAACATTGAAATGTTTTGCCATTTCTTTCTTCAGCTCATTTTACAAATGAGGAAACTGAGGCAAACAGGGTTAAATGATTTGCCTAGGGTCGAAGTGGTAGTAACTGCCCTAGATCAGATTTGAACTCAGGAAGACTCCAGATCTGCCACTTTATCCACTGTGCCACCTAGCTGCCCATTGCCTCTCTTTATTTACCTGGAATGGACCTTGAAAGCAGATAAAGTCTACTTGGGCCCCAGTGTATCTTTGTTGACATTGCTTTCAATAGCTCAGAATCACCTGCATAATAGGAGACAAATGGTGGAGGATTTTGTGCAAGATGTCAATGGACAGTCTGCATTTTTATCCCTGTAAGACTAGAATATGAGGAAGACAATAGAGCGTTGGTTAGATTATAATCATGGAGTCCAGGGATAGAGTCATGAGTTAATAAGTGTTTGCTTAATTAATACATTCCTGATAGAAAAATGTCTAGAATTTCCCCATGAAGACAACATATTTTTTTAAGCCTCTTCTTTCCTCCGGAGTCAGACAGAGACTTCGACAAAAATGGGTCAACTAGCATTTATAAGAGCTTATTGTGTGTGTGGTGGGGGGGGGGGGAGGGGCAGCTAGGTGGTGCAGCGAATAGAGCACTGGCTCAGGAGTCAGGTGAACCTGAGTTAAAATCTGGCCTCAAACACTTAACTCAAAAACTAGTTGTGTGACCTTGAGCAAGTCACTTAACCCCAACTGTCCTCCAAAAATAAAAAAAAAAAGCAAACCAAAAAAAGGGCTTATTGTGTGTCAACAAGTTAAGCACTGGGAATACACATAGAAGAAAAAAGAAAATAGGTCCCTGCCCTCAGGGAGCTTGAATTCTAATGGTGCAAGACAGTACTTGAAAGGAGGCTGAAAAGGGTGGGGGAAGGGAAGGCACCCACGTAGGGATATCTGGAGCAGGTCAAAGAGGAGTGAAAGTGTGAATGTGTCTGGCTCTTCCTTAAAATGGCAGTTCTGGGAAGAATTGACTAATTAGAGAAAGGGGGCCACATGAGTGGAGAAAACAGAAGCACAATTCAATCAATCAATATGAATTTCTTAGGCCCCTAAGTTCCAAGCCCAGTAGGTGTTGGTGAAACAAAGCCAGAAACTAAAAGGATACTGTCTTTAAGTTTTCATTTTATCAAAGGAAACAACTTAGGTACACGTGTTGGAAATATATAATCAGTCAAGAAGCATTTATTGAGCTCCTTTTATATGCTCATTTTATAATGCATTTTACAATGCTTTTATAAGCATTGTGATCAGTGCTGGGACAAAAGACAGTCCCTGACCTCAAGGAGAAATAAGATAGATACAGAATCAATTGGAGATCCTGTCAGAGGGAAGCCACTAAGATTAAAGTGTATTGGGAGAGACCTTTTGCAGAAGGTGAGTCTTTACTGAAACTTGAAGGAAGCCAAGGAAGTCAGAAGCTGTTACAAGTTTGTTCTTTCATCAAGCCAAAATCTCTTTCTCTGTCTCTCTGTCTGTCTCTGTCTCTCTCTATCTCTCTCTGTCTCTGTCTCTGTTTCTCTGTCTGTCTGTCTCTGTCTGTTTCTCTCCCTCTCCCTCTCGACTTTTCCACAGGAAAACCCTTCAAATAATTGAAGACAACTGCCATATTCCCCTCCCCAACTACTTTTACAGCTTCTCTTCTCCAGGGTAAACATTCCAAGTTGCTTCAACTCTTCCTCATTTGGCATTTTCTCCAGTCCTCCTACCAAATCGGTCCCCTTCTTCTGTATGCATTCCAGCCTATCCCAGTCTTTCTTAAAATGTTATGCCCAGAATGGAGCACAGTAGTTTAGATGAAGTATGAACAGAGTAGAACATGGTGAAGTGATTACCTCCCACATCCTGGACCCTATAGCTTCCTTAATGCAGTCTCTGATACTCATAGCTTTACTGGCAGCTTGTTGTTGACTCAAATTGAACTTGGAAATCACTAAAATCCTCCTGATCTTTTTCACAGGAATTGTCAAGCCATATCTCTTCCACCTTATACTTAAGATTTTGAATTTTTGAACCCTATATTTGACCTTGGTGTGTTTCTTCTTATTGTAACTCATTGAAATCTTTTGTCAAGTTCAGCTAATGGAATTTTTTAAATACAATGATATTCTGTAAGTGTTGCTGATTAACTAAATCCCTTGTCACGGAATGAGAAAAAATCACTCAGAGATCTTCATCTTGCTAAGTAACCATTTAAAAGGTATAGTCCCCATCTTTCCTTTTTTTCCCCTTCCACCTTTCAGTTGTCCTGCAAGAATATTATTCCCACCAAGTTTAATCACCTTAGCATCTGGAAATGCCATCTGCATAGCTGTTCTAATATTTATTCTTGATAAATTATCTTGTAATTGATTCTTCTCCACTCCCCACCTCCCCCCACCCCTCGCCTTTAACTTCTCAGAACATAGGTGGACAGCATCAGAAAGTCAATAGCACAAAATTTTTGTGTACCAGAAACACGGATTAGGGAAATTTGGCCTGGCATGTAATTTGTAATGACCTATAAATATTGTTTTTCGGGGACAAACCATTGCTTCTTCGTGATCAATGTAATATCCTAGTCTTAGCATATATGGAAGACAGGTAAAATGCCCACAAGCAGAAAGTCGCACATTGTTGATGATGGTAATTTCCACTCACACCATGCCAAAGATCAGAAGTTTCTACTTCAAAGTTCACAGGCTTGCTTAGCTCAGGCAGAACTCTCAGTTTTACGTTATTTCTACATGCTCTTCAACCACTTTCTTTCCACTGTGACCGTCAGTTCTAGATTTCTTACATTTTATCTCTGGGAAGTAAGTCCTTCACCTATGTCCTTTTCATCTACCCATAGACTTTCCCCCCATCATTTCTTTTTCTCCCTGTTCTGAAATCTTTAAATTATTAAGAAAAAAAAAAGTCAACTCACCGTCTTTTCTTATGCTTCAAAAGATGAGAATGAGTGCAGTGATTTTTGTTGTTTGTTTGTTTTTGTGGAAATCCTATGGCTCAATTTGCAAACTTATGTAGCTGTGTGGAACAATGCAGGTAAACCAAACAGATTCTTATTTCAATTCCTTGCATTATTTAGATCACTTCTCTGAATTATTTGAGATTGGTGAATTACCTCATCTGTGGCATCTGAAGGCATTGTCCTAGAGTACATCTAAGTTCCCTTTTAGCTCTCAATCCTATGAATTACTCTTTGGACAACGGGACATAGATTTAAGTCATTTGTATAGGGTCTTTGAACATCATTTTCCCTGTATCTGGAATGTTCCCACTCTGCCTGTTGAAATTCTATCCATTCTTTAAAACAACTCTAAAGAAGTCATTTTTTACAAAAAGCCCTCCCTAATTCCCAGTGGGTAACAACTTCCTCTCTCAGACTCAAGTAACATTTTGCACACATCTTTTGAATGCATCGATAATGTTTCATTTCATATTTATATTTGTGAATGCCATCTTCCCCTCCCCCCCATTAGACTCTAAGCTTTATGAGGAAAAAAAACATGGCTTATCTAGATTTCATAACTTCCCTAAGCAGCTATCTAGTAAAATAACTTGTACACAATAAGAGATTGATACATGTTAATTTTGAAATTAAATAAGTGTCATGTCTTCTATAAGATGAAATATTGATTATTTGCATTGAGATCCAGTTTTAAAAATCTGGACTTGAAAATGTTTCATCTTATTTATCCTTTCCAATAGCATATATCTGGGTCACCTTGACAAAATATAGGGTAAACTAAGGTAGGAGGAAGGGAAAGAGGGAAGGGAATAAGCATTTTTATAGTACCTACTACATGCCAGGAACTGTGCTAACTACTTTATTTTTTACAAATATTAATTCATTTGATCCCCACAATGACCTGCAAGATAGATGTTATTATTATCCTTTTCACAGTTGAAGAAACTGAGGAAAACAATGGTTAAGTGACTTGCCCAGGGTAACACAGCTAGTAAGTGTCTGAGGCAGGATTTGAATCCAGATCTTCCTGAATCCAAGCCTAATACTTTATCTGTTGTGTCACCAGCTGCCAGTCAGTAAAACCTTCAGTCGTTCTGTCTCAAGACAACAGAAAAGGAAATTAATACTGATAGAATTAAGGGTGCTAAATGTAATAAAAAGGAGTGAGACACACAGACAAAAGCAAGAGAAAAAGAGACAGAGGGAGGGGGAAGTGACGTGACTGTAATTTGTTTTTTTTTTTCTTTTGCTTTTTGAAGTGCAATTGGGTTAAGTGACTTGTCCAAGGTCATATAACTAGTAAATGTTAAGTGTCTGAGGCTGGATTTGAACTCAGGTCCTTCTGACTCCAGGGCCAGTGCTCTATTCACTGTGCCACCTAGCCAGCCCAAATCTATTCTTCTTATAGAAAGAATAACGTCAGGATATTTTCATTAATTGTGATTCTAGTGTGAAATACACAGAAGCATATATTTGAAATGAAATGAGAATTGACTCCCTTTTTCCATCCCCAATAGAGTAAAACAACTTATTTGAAGTTGTCTGACACATTCTTTGAAATGCCTGAAAAACAATTAAAATCACCAGTCCTTGAAATGTAAATTTCAAGGTATAGCATACCTCCTCATGCTCAGGAAAAAATATGAAAGGCAGGGCAGTATAGAGAGAAGAACCTTGAACTGGAAATATGGAAATCTCAATTTTCATCTCAGCCTTGTTACTAACTAGCTTTAGGACCATAGGTACAAAATCACAGGATCTCAGAGGTAGAAGGACCTCAGGAGCCATCCGCCCTAACTTATTCTTGAGTAAGAGTTTTATCTCAGTATCGAAGTAGATAGTGCATTGGACCCAGAGTCAGCAAGACTTGAGTTCAAATTTGACCCCAGACACTTACTATCTAATGTGACCCTGGCCAAGTCATTTAACTCTGTCTCAGTTTCCTCATCTGGAAAATGAGTTGGAGAAGGAAATGGCAAACCACTCTACAATGTTTCCCACCCCCAAAAAATTCAAATGAGGGTCATGAAACATCAGACAGACTCTCAACAAAAAAAACGAATCTTATCTACAAACTTAGTGTGAGACCATCCAGGCAGAACTTTAAGTAGTTTAGTGAGGAGAAACCCACCTCCCTCAGAGGTAACTAATTCCATTTTTGTTCAGCTCTCATTTGAAATCTGCCTTTCCTTGACTTCCATCTACTATTTCTAGTTCTCTATCTGGGTCCAAACCCATCGTCTGTTCTCTTTTTCCCATGGCAACCTTCAAGCTACTTAAAGACAGCTTTTCTCAAGTCTTTTCCAAGCTAAACATCTCCAGTTCCTTTCACTTGGTCCTCATACACTATGATATCTAGTCCCTTCATCATCCTGGTCATTTCCTGCTGGATAGGCTCCAGCCTTTCAATGTTCTTCCTAAAATGTGTCACCCAAAACTGAACCTTAATAAGGCTCAAAATAGTAGGTCTTCAGTCAAATTCTCCCTGGGAGTCTCAGCTCCTTAACCATATAGTGAAACAATTGGATGAGATAATCTCTTGGGCTCTTTCTGGATCCTTACTTCTATGTTCCTCCAGTCTGACTCAGATCAACAGAAAACTCTAAGAAGTATTCCCATATTAGTGGATTTCTTAGGATGAAAAATGAGAAAAAAGGATTAAAGCATGAGAAAACAACAAAAAGGGAGAATAAACAAATTGTGCAAGCCTTGGTGCTTAATCAACTTTTCCTGGAATAACTTGGGGTTGACTGTAAATTGCATGTGGGTGGCCATACCACAAATGAAGAATGCAATTAATGATAAAAAGTATACATGACCTCATAATGGTTTTCAGAATACTTATCTTGAAGCCTGTCTTTTGTATTTCTTGGCTGCTTATATTACCATTTCCTTCTTTCCTCCATGAAGGGTAAAACTTATCCTGAGAGCAGTGACATCATTGGCAAAGATGACATTTCATGAAATCCAGTATAAAATTAGTATCTCAGCATTTACTGTTGTGTTAAAAAAAAGTTGCAGTCTGATAATTTGTCTGACTGTTCATTTATCCCTACAATACATATCAAACTCTTTCTTTTTATCATGAAGGCATGATGATCCACAACTCTTTAATAAAATTTCTTATTAATACCCTTTTGAAATGATGGGCACTCCTTGACATAACCCAACCCTAATAAAATCTCCCTTGAAACAAAGGAAAACAGTGGGGCAAAACCAATTATTGGTGACTTTTCCTTTGTGGATATAGCATAAATTACTGTGAATGTAGCATAAATCTCTAACCTTTAGGAGAGAATTCTGTATAATTATCTGTTCTTTAGGTCCAAGATTTCCACTGGCTGTTCCCCTAACCTGGAACTCTCTGCTCCTTATTTTGACTTCCTTCAAATCTTAGTTAAAATGTCACCTTCCTTCTGCAAGGTTTTCCCAACTTCCCTTCATGCTACTGCCTTGCCTCTGAGATTCCATCAGTTTGTCCCATATATCCAGCTTGTACATAGTGACTTGCACCTTGCCTTTTGCATTATATTGTGAACTTCTTGAAGGATAGAAATGATTTTGTCTTTCTTCATATACACAGCTCTGAGCACAGTACCTGGCGAACATTAGGTGCTTAATAAATGTTGACTTGAGATGATTATAATTCCTCAGAGGCTTGACTTTCTTTTGGTATTTCTTTCATTTACATTATTATAGTCATGGTGCATGTTGTTTTTGTGTCTCTGTTTACTGTACTCTGCCTCAGGTCATGCAAATTATCCCAGGTATTTGCTGAATTCTTCATTATCATCTTTTATTATAGCATAATAATATTTCATTATCCTTTAGTAAAGGTTATCTCCTAAAGGGCAAAGACTGTTCACTTTTGTATTTATATCCCAGTGTCTATATTTAGAGCCAGAATGAGGCCATCTAGCCCAACCCCCTCATTTAGCAAATGAGGAAACTGAGGCCCAGGGAGATTAAGTGTTGGGTTGGAGACAGGATTTATATACAGAGTCTATGAGTTCAGAGCTTTCTGTTGGACCTTCTTAGGTGCTTAAGAAATGCTTGTTGATTGATAAATTAAGAGCTCTTTGATAAATATTTGTTAATAGGCAGTTGGCTGAATGAGGAACATGGAGACAGTAAAATCTGGATTTGAATCCTGACTTTGGGACACTGGGCAAAACACATAACCTCTTTGTGTCTCAATTTCTTCATCTGTAAGGCAGGGATAATATTAGCAGTTACCTGAAAGAGTTGGGAGGATTGAGTGGGTTAACCAACATAAAATATTTTGCGAATTTTAAGGAGTCAGAGAAATGCTGGCTGTCATTATTCTTGTTGCTGTTAGTAGCAGCAGTTGTGGTCCATCCATTTTCAGCCATTTCTGACTCTTCTTGACCCCACTTGGGGTTTTCTTGGCAGAGAGACCAGAGTGCTTTGCCATTTCCTTCTCCAGCTCATTTGACAGATGAGGAAACTGAAGCAAACAAGGTTAAATGACTTGCTCAAGGTCACAATCTAGTGTCTGAGGTCAAATTTGAACTCAGGAAGAGGAGTCTTCCTTCTCCAGGCCCATCTAGCTGCCCCAAAACACAAAATTGTAGCTGTTTAATTATATCCAACTTTTTGTGACTCTGTGGATCATAGCATGACAATGTTATGCTTGAGGTTTTCTTAGCAAAGATACTGGAGAGATTTTCCATTTCCTTCTCCAGTGGATTAAGGTAAACAGAAATTATGTGATTTGCCCAGGGTCACACAGCTAGTGAGTATCTGAGGCCAGATTTGAACTGAGGTCTTCCTGTCTCCAAACCAGTGCTTTATCCACTGTTCCATCTAGCTGCCAGCAGCAGTGGCAGCAGCAACAATTACTACTCCCTAACCCACATTTAGAATGAATTCTCCTGTATTGAGTCTCAGGGGAGTTTTAGAAGAATTTGGGTAAGGTGCAACTTAGTGCTAGAGTGGTTCCTTACAACAATCCTGAGAGCCAGCTATTATTATTATTATCCCTATTTCACAGAGAAAACTGAGGTGAGGGAGGAAGAGATTAAGTGCCTTACCCAGGGTCACATAGCTAGTAAGTGTCTGAAGCTGGATTTGAACTCAAGTCTTCCTGACTCCAGGCCCAGTAGTCTATTCACTGCACTACCAAGTTGCCTACTAATACTGACATTATTTGCCTATTAAAATCCTCCCCCTTTTTCGAACTACAGATCTGTGTGAGGTCAGATTTTCTTGATATACTTCAACCAAACATATAGAAACAGATTGAATGCAGAAGCAAGTATGAGAACCCAGCTGTCTTCTATTAAACCAAACATTAAAGAGATTTGCAGAAATATGTAAAACAATACCACTCTTCTCACTAAAATTCTTTTGTTTTTTTAAATAGTTATTTCTTATAAAAAGATTGTATTTATGTTAACATATAAGAAGTTTATTATTATCTTAAATAAATTAATGAGTAAATATTGTTAAAATATGTCCGTTTTAATTTCTAGTATGATTGACACTAATAAATATGACCATCTGTTGATCTGTATTGATAGATATAATCAGCTATGCTGCTTAAGAAAGCAGATCTTCAGTGTGAGCATCTACACCTCAGAAAAAAGAACAAATAAGAATTTGATCTATTATGTTGTTGGTTATTTAGACTTTAAGAAATGCTGGAGAAAATGCAGATCAAACTTAAAAATAAACTGTGATCACTTTTTTTGGAAAGCCGGTTGTTAAACATTTACCAGCATATCTCCAGATATAATCCAGATAAACAAAAGCTTTTGAGGATTTCCAAAATTCTTTAGGAGTATAAAGGAGTCCAGAGGTTAAAAAAAAAGTTTTGGAACTATTACTCTCGAGTATCCACTGTCTCCCACAAATTTATTTTCTAACTGTATTTTGTTTCTGATCTGTGTGTGACTTTGTTCTTACTGTGTTCAGGATTCTGGGCATGTACCATTGCCCTCTGCTGGATAACCATATATTACACTCAGTTCTGGTCAGACTATTGTGTTATTCTTAATTTGCATATACAAAAAATACTATACTCATAAATTATCATATTAACATCTTGTGTTATTTTCTCTAGATTTAAATACAAATTAAATGGGTGATAAGACTTTCTTAATTCTCTGCTTTAAGGGAGCAGAGGATGACAAGCATGTGAGCATACTATAGTTAGTTGCTGTCTTTTTTTTTTTTTTAACAATTGGGGTTAAGTAACTTGTTCAAGGTTACATGGCCAGGTGTTTCTGGGTGGGTGCTAAGTGTCTGGGTCCACATTTGATGCCAGGTCATCCCTACGCTGGGCCCGGTGCTCTTACTCACTGTGCTACCTGGCCGCCCCAGTTGCTCTCTTTTAAATGCACAAGTGCAAATGTAGATTGTTTCAGATTCCCTAGTCTGTGATCTATTGCAGCCGATGATTTTTTGCTTTTATAAAGTGAAAAGTTCTGGCATATCCTCACTCAAGAAAAAAAAAATTAGTCAAAATAATAGACTTGCTTATTTTCGGTCTGAACTTGTACTTCCTCCATTACATATTAAAATTAAAATATTATCTCTCTTCTCTGTCAATTGCTTCAATCTATCTCAGTCTCTGAGCTCTCTCTGAAGGTGGAAGTTAGTTTCCCAGGATAATGGTTACTTTCTCATTACTAAAAGTAGCTACTCTAACCTGAATTTTCCCTTTACAGTAATGGAAGCCCATGAATCAAGGCAACTAAGTTGTTTCTCAGGGAAATCACAGCTTACTTCCAAAAACAAAACAAAACAAACAAAAAGATGATAAACTACTTGAGGAACAGAGTTTTGGAGAGAACCTTAATGACAATAATGCTAAATCAGTGTCTTGGATATCAACTCTCTCTAAATTAAAAAAAACTCATATACTAAAAAATGTATTGTCATAGTTATAACCATATGATGAAGTAAAATGGAAACTTGGAGATAATCTTTTCTTTTTGGAGTGGGAAGGCAGGGCAATTGGGGTTAAGTAACTTTCCAAGGTCACATAGCTAGTAAATATTAAGAGTCTGAGGCCAAAGTTGAACTCAAGTCCTCCTGACTCCAGGACCAGTGCTCAATTCACTGCACCACCTAACTGCCCCAGTGATAATCTTTAAAAGTTTGATTTTGATTCATCAAAAAAAGGTCAATATAAGTTGCACATACATTTTCATAGCTTTTAAATACAGAAATGCTGGGGTAAAAGTCAGGAAGACCAGAGTTCGAATTCTACTTAACTAGCTGTGTGGCCAATCAATTGGGCAAATCAATTAACCTCTCAGTCTCATTTTGGGGCAGCTAAGTGGTGCAGTGGATAGATTTATCATTTAGTAACTCTGGACCTAGAGTTAGGAAGACCTAAGTTTAAAATTGGCTTTAATCACTTCTAATTATATGACTCAGGGTAAATCACTTAACTCTGTTTGCCTCAGTTTCCTCATCTGTAAAACGAACTGGAGAAGAAAATAGCAAACCACTCCAGTATCTTTGCCAAAGAAAACCCCAAATGGGGTCATGAAAAGTCAGACTGAAATAACAAAATAATAACAAGTCTTCAGTTTCTTCATTATGCAAATGAAGAAATATGAGATTAATAATGACTAATGGAGATAATTGCACCTACCCAAAAGATAAAGTGAGATACAATAAGTAAAATACTTTGCAGTCCTTAAAGGGCAGTATAAATACTAGTTATTTTTTATTTCTTATTGATTTAGTATGAACATTTTAAATTCAGAAATATTAATTTCAGAATCATATAGGTAAGTTCCTAAATTTCAACTTCATTATCATAAAGATTATCAGTTAGGAAATGTTAATTTTGTTCTGTTCTATTTTGAAGAATTTAGCTGAAATGTATCTGCATTTTATTATACTACAAGGGTTTTCCCCCCCAGTGGCTTATTTTGGGATGTCACATGCCAATGAAAATCCTCACCACATTGTCAATTTTGTTCTGTTAAAAAAATGAATGATAATTAAAATGGACATTTCTGAGCCTACAGCTTTGCTGATGAGTCAGGAAGTGATTAATGGATTTTATTATAGATGAGTAATGTTCCACAAAATCTGCCACCCTGTTTCTCACAATGTCAGAGGCTACAAGTATTAGTAAAAGAGTCCTATTACATTAAAGATGAAGGCAGAGAGACCCCAAAAGGCCTCTGAGGGGAAACGTAATGACAGGGTTCAAGTTTGCAAGGAAAGAAGCATGCCATGGGGAATGGAGAACAGTTGTTTCCACAGAAGGGGGGAAGGATACAAAGGAAGTACTGAAACCATAGTGGGAGGTAGTTATCATTCAATCAATCAATCAGTCAACAGGCATTTATTTATTAAATTTGCCAGGCATTGCAAAATTTGGAGGATACAGAAATAACAGTGGATTGTACTGTCTACAATCTAAATTCCTTCAAGGATTTTAAAAGTTGCCATCCAGATTAGGTATAGGGTGGTTCATTTACATAATGATATCAAGAATTTGGAACAAAGGAATAGGTAGCTTTTATATAGACTTTAAAGTTTGTAAAACCTTTATGTATGTTGTCTAATTTGTTCTTCACAACAACCTTATAAGATAGGTACTCTTATTATCTCCAGACTTGCCCAGTCACATATCTAGTAAGCTTCTAAGTCTGGATTCGAACTCAGGTCTTCCTCACTCCAAATACTGTGCCATATCCACTATTCTTCTAGCTGCTTCTATTAAAGTACAGGGAGACAGACTGGCAGCAACCCCTAGGTAGTCTTTATTTTTTTTTGTTTCCCTATATCCATTCATTTATAGATCTCCAGAGGATCTTAAGGGGTAAAGGAAACCTTCAGAGTCCTGGAGAAGCAGGGTGTCTTTGCCAGACATCTCTCCTCATAGGTATTAAATGGTTAAGTGGGAATTACTAGCAATACCTAATTCTAGATCAGATAAGTTGTCTGGGATAGCAGACGAAGGAAGTCCAAATGTCAGAATGAGTTCTTACAGGCTTTAATTTTCTGGCTGTTTGCTTTGTTTTCCAAAAAGCTGACCTGCCTTTATAGATATAGCATGGGTAGGACACTGGACTCTAATATCATGAGGGTCTAAATTCAAATACAGCCTCAGAAACTTTCTGGGTGTATAACATTGGTCAGGTCACACCACCCCTCTGTGTCTCAATTTTCTCATAGATAAAAGGGCTGGGGTAGATTTAATGGATGTCAAGATCTCTTTATAATGTTATGAAATTCCTCCGTAGTGTTATGAATTAGTCTTTAATTTAATACCTTAGAACACTGGAAGGTTGTTTCTTGTCAGCCTGCTTGCAGACTCTTCTTGCTGGATCAATTTGGACCAGTCCTGCACACTTGGAAAATTGTTCTTTTTGTTAATGGGGCCACAGCTGCTTTAATGGCAAAACGTTATGCATAATTTCCAGAAAACAAGGGATGGTCCATGTCCTTCCCAGATACTGCCATTTGATCATAATTCTCTGCAGCGGCATCTCTAACCTTAACACAACCTTAGAGACCTTTTCTCCCTCTTGTTCCATGTACTCTACATTATCTGGTAGAAGGATGAAAGGCAGATTAGTGGGAGGGAAACTAGTTAAGAAGCTATCATACTGTACTGTGTCTTATCAGATACCCAAGCAGGTATTAATAATGGCTTGAACTAAAATGGTGTCATTTGAACAAGGAGGAAGCAATGTATTTGAGAGATATTGTAGAAGAAGAACAATGGGACTGGACAAATGTGTACATGTAGGAGGTAAGGAAAAAGGAAAATTTGAAGACTGTAGCAAGGCTTTGAAAAATTATGACTGGACAAAAAGCAGTGCCCCCTGACAAGTATATGGAGATCAGAAGGGGAAATGGGTTTACAAGTTCCATTTCCAACTGAGGTCTCAGTGTAGCACCCAAGAAATGAGGGCTGAGATACAGATTTGAAGATTTGGTTAAAGATTAGAACTAGAGATGTAGATTTTCTTACAATAATTTATTTTGCTTCCCTTATGTTGTTCTTTGCAGCTAAATCTGAAACCTGATCCTTTCCAAGGGGCCAAGTCTCTTTGGTTATATGTCTTTGGAATAGTCAAGTCCAGTAACAAAATCTCCTTTGTGGTCTGATAATCTTGAGCTGCAACTGAAAACTCCTTCTCCAAGGAGCCTAAAGGAAGAAGAGGTGAAATCAAAATGTATTCTCTTGTCCTTCATCTGCCAGATCCAATAAATTCATGAACAATTAGTAGACATTTTATTTTGAGATAAGGAAATTTATATATATATATATATATATATATATATATATATATATATATTCTATGTAGAAGAATCATTAGTTCTGAACTTCAGCCAATTGGTTCAGAACAGTACCTAGAGTGAGGTGACCATGGCTGTGCCTTGGGCCCAGACTTTCATGGGAAAAAGGTGGGCACTTCTTCCCATCAGCAGTGCCCTCACCTGAAATTTCTGTGTCTCTTAATCTTCTGCATGCCCTGTGTTGTGTGACTACACCACTCCTATGCCCAGTTTCAGTTTAATCCTCTACCTGCTCATCCACCATGTTCCAAAGATTGTACCACCTTTCTTCTGGGCATCGTTTTCCCCTACTCCTATATATCTATCTACTACCTCTTCCACTGTGATCTACTAGGGTTTTTAGAGTTGATGGGTGGAATGTGTGCCATACCATGCGGGCATAATGCAGACCATCCATCCTCTGCACCCTGAATTAAATCACCAGACCAAGAAGTCTATTAGACACCCATACTATGATTTATCCATTCTATTGCTTTTTCTAGGACCATCAGTGATGTTGGGATGCATTGACCAAGGTGGTATCCCAATAGTTTTCTATATAATTTCTAGTTTTCCTCAACTCCAGTGAACTTTGCCTGACTGGATCGCACTAAATATCCTCTCCTGGTGGTATCTCTTGTACAGGAGTTTCTAGGTCTCTGCCCATCGGTGTAGTCCTGAGATCTCTGTGTCTCCCTTTTAGAGATTTGTTTTCTGATATTTCAGATCTAACATATACTTTTTATTTTTATGAGCAATCGGGGTTAAGTAACTTGCTCAAGGTTAGACGGCCAGTTATTTCTGGGTATGGTGCTGAGTATCTGAGCCCGGATTCGATCCCCAGGTCATCCTGACATTGGAGCCAGTGCTCTTACTCGCTGAGCCACCTGGCCGCCCCTATCTAACATATACTCTTGTTCAACTTTTTCCCATGCATCAGAAGCCCTAGTTATGAATTGGTAACATTGCGGTGGGCATTCTTTCTAGTAGGGCAGACTGTCATCAATCTCTACATTCTAACTCTCCATAGCTATATTCCCTTTCTTTCCATAAACCCACAATAGGGTATCCTCCTTAATGTGATGATGGATGCAAGAAAACCTGTGAATATCAGTGCAACAATTGGACTTTACGTTTGCTTTTTCAAACTCTCACATGGTCTGTCTGCTTCATTTTCCAATCATATTTTCTCTTGAAGATGCCATCTTTTATAGAAGCCAAAATTATTAATATGCTTATACCTGCCATGCATCATTCCATTCCCATTTGGGTTACCTACAATTGTGCTTCTTGAGAGACTATTCCCTGATTTTCAGAATCACTGAAAAATTATTGGTGATTGCTGAAAACACTGGTCAATTTCTTAAAAGTCCTTTGGTCTCATTTCTATACAATTTTTGATTGAGATGATTGTCTATATTTAGTGCCTGTCAAAGACAAATCTACTAAGACATTAAATCAATGGATCACATTGAGGGATTTTCTCTATTGACTTTGTTTTTCCTGTTTGTATGTCTATGTTTATTTCATCTCAGACTCTGAGCCCATCATTGGTATTCCTGAGTTTGATGTAATCACTAGAGTGCCACAAGTAGGAACACGTGTAGAAAGTCTGTCAGTGGAGAGTTTTTCTTCCATTTGGGCTTTTGCAGGACATCCTTCATGAAACTGGTAAGTACCTTTGGTAAACAAGGCCTCTTTGTTTGATACCTTGTTTGATCTGGATGTTCAATGGGTTATTGAAAAACATTTCATGATCACATAGGTCATGAAGCCTTGTCTGAACTTAATGTATGAATGGATTATATTTTGTTTCAGAAGAGACATTGCAGGTTTCATTTTGCTTTACTAAATTGAATACAATTTTATAATCAACAAAAAATAGATTCATCAGGTTATTATTATGTCCAGTATAGCTATTAGGTAATTATTGTGTGACTCTAACAATGTGACTTGTTGTAGAAATATTCTATAAAAGGCATCTAATATCTCTTTCAGGTCTATATTTCCTTCTCTCTCTCTCTCTCTCTCTCTCTCTCTCTCTCTCTCTCTCTCTCTCTCTCTCTCTCTCACACACACACACACACACACACACATATTGCTTCTTTTTGGAGGGGGGAAGGTAGGGCAATTGGGGTTAAGTGACTTGCCTAAGGTTACATGGCTAGTTTTGTGTTAAGTGTCTGAGGCAGGATTTAAACTCAGGTCCTCCTGACTCCAGGGCCAGTGTTGTATTCACTGCACCACCTAGCCACCCCACCTTCTCATATTTTCACTCAAGAACATATGTATTGGTGATTGTCATAAAAATATTATAATAAAGATGAAAAAGTACGAATGTGGACAGCCAATAAACATTTATTGAGTACCTACTACTTGTTTCCCAGAGGCAATTAGATGGCCTAGTGGATAGAGCACTGGGACTGGAGTCAAGAAGACCTGAGTTCAAATCCTGCCTCAGACACTTATTTGCTGTGTGACCCTGGGCAAGTCACTTAACCTCTGTTGCCTTAATCTGCTGTAGAAGGAAATGGCAAACCAGTCCAGTATCTTTGTTAAGAAAAACTAATGGACAATATTGGTGTGCTATGGTCTACAGAGTCACAGAAAGTCAGACATAACTAAACAACAATTTTGGGGGGAACCTAGATGGGCCTGGAGTCAAGAAAACTCATCTCTCTGAGTTCAAATCTGACCTCATACACTTACTAGCTGTGTGACCCTGGGCATTTAACCTGGACATTTAACCCCCTTTGTTCAGTTTCTTCATTTGTCAAATGATTGTGGTATAATCAACTACAACAGACTTAGCTTTTCTCAGCAAAAAAAAATGATCCAAAACAATTCCAAAAGACCCCTGAAGAAAAATGCTATCCAGAAGCAGAGAAAGAACTATGGAGTCTGGATGCAGATCGAAGCATACTATTTTCACTTTTGTTCTATTTCTTCTTTCACAACGCAACTAAGGTTTGCCCACCTAAAACCTAAGAATAAGTAGTTGAGAAGAAAACACGTTATTATATAATTTGGAATAAGTTACAGCTAATTGAAATTATCATTAAATCACATCTGAATAACTAGTACTTTTACAGCACTGTAAGGTTTGCAAAACACTTTACAATTGTGATCTAATTTGATCTTCATTATCCCTATCTCATGTCAAGGAAACTAAGGTGAAGTGATGTGCTTAGGGTCACTCAGGTATAAGTATCTGAGGGAAGATTTGAACTCAGGACTTCCTGACACCAGGTCCAGTCCTCCATTTACTTTGTCAATTACCTATTGAAGGAAATCAACAAACACATATTAAATGGAACAGATTGCTCTGTTCCTTGATGGTCTCCTGTCATTTACCATCTCAGTATAGGAGGAGGTGGAAAAGGCATTGAAGTTAAGTACTCATCCTGTGGTGACAAAAGTTTAAAAAACATTCAGGCATTTATTTCATAAAGTCATAAGCCTTTCTTTCACTGAAAAAAATGGAGAAAGATCATGGATTGTTAATAAAACAAACAAATGATAGAAAAGATATCAGCTATTAGTAACCCATATTTATCATTTCCTACCTAGCTGCATATTATAGGAATGCAAATTTTTAAGATCTTCCCTGCCCCTAGGTTAAGTACACCTGGAGCCTGTGGTGGGAGGCTTGTTTTTCAAGAGATACCTTGTGATTGGGCAGTGGGTCAAGAAAGCTGTTACATTCTCAGAGCCTGGAGAAGGCTATATAAGCCCTGATGTGAGACTTTGCTTTGGAGCTCACTTTGAGAAGTGTTGTGTGATTTGACCAGATGAGACTCTGGGCAGCCATTGAGAGCTCCCCGGCTTTGAAAACCCAGATGTTGATTCTTCCCTCTCTGGTAACCAGGATTAGATATGGATGTATGTAATGGTTGGACAGTTTGGAAGCCTGTCTGCTGAAATGTTCTTGTAATCTCTGTATACTCTAAAGTTCGGGGTGCTGACCTTTTTCCCCTGAACTAAGTAAATGATATATGTTTGATTGAGTAAAGCAAGATCGTTAACCCAATTTGAGTTGATTAGCAAAGCAGATCTAAGAATGTGTGTTGGCAGCCACCCTGGGGACAGTGGAGTGTTTGCTGCTACACTTCACTCCCCTGGATTAGTAAATGGCAAGCAAAGAAGTACTTAGTGCCTTGTTTCAGCTACTTAATTATTTAGCACCTTGTTTCATTTCAAGTTTCTTTTGGGTCCTGCCCTGATTGTATCAAGTCTTTGTTAAGAAACAGAACCTGTGAATCCCACAGTGGGAGGGATTCGCCAAAGACAGAAACAGGAAGGACATGAGAGGTGGGCAGAGAAGGGAGGAGATAATGACCAGATAAAAAGCTGAGCACAAGCTTGGAGAGAGCAGAACTGAGAAGGGAACACTTGTGGAAGCAGAGTTGAGAAGGAAAAAACTTGTGGTATCCTGGCCCTCTGTTCTGTCTGTGTGGATTTGTGTTTGTAACATTTTGTACTGGGCCTGGGACATTACTGGAAGCCCTGAAAGAGGATTTTCTGGTTGTATGTTTACAGAAGTCCTGGAGTAAGTTTTGGGAGGTTCTGGGACTTTAGTGATGATTTGTATTGACCTCTAGGACCTTATTTGTAGGTCTGTGTTGCTTTCTATGCTGATGATTTATGTTGACCTCTCAGACCTTGTTTGTGGGTCTCTGTTGATTTCACAGGCAGATAGTGAATTGAAGATGGTGCCGGGAAAATGGATGAATGTTGTTTTGGTTCTGTTAAGCTTTGTCTTCCCAGAAACAGAAACTGCGAAGGACTTGAGGTGGACCTGACACTGTGAGCTTCAATATGAAACTGGATGAGGAACTGGGTGAGGAACTGGACGAGGGGCTGAGAGCAGCCTACTTTTGAATCCAGGTGACAGTTGGGTAAATTCAGGCAAAAGCTTGGACCATGGAAGAGGAACCATGGAATCTGAGAGCCAGCCTCAAGTCAAGATGAAAAGACCTCTCCTGGGGTACTTAGTGTTAACTGAGAAGATCATGATTTACTGTGGCCTAGGGGTGGGAGAACTTTGTACCCTGTACCTTGTACCTTTTAAGGATGATTGAGTTAAAGATGATTGGAAACCAATCTCTAATTAAGAAGAAAAAAGACTTTTTGACTGAGAGATTAAGACCATGCAACCTAGGGGTGTAGAACATTGACTTTTGTACCTTGTGTCCCTTAAGGAAGCTTGCTCCTTAAGGATAATTGAGTTAAGGACTTACTCCTTATGTTTTTTTTAAAACTATGTGGCCACTTTAGTGAAAATTATGTGGCCACTTTTGTGATAAGTCATTCTGTTATAACATTGTGAATGCTGTATTTTGGTTTCTGTGAATGTTTTGCTTTAATTTTCTGCTGAATAAATCGAAAGTTCTCTATATCATGTGGTAAGAACCTTAAAGCTGTTCACAGCAGCAGTCCTCTGGAAAGCTACTCCTGCTTGGCTTCACAGGATTTCACCATGTGCTCTAAAATCTCATCATCCTGAAAGGTCACATCAACTCCAAAATTCATTTCTCCTTGGTACCTCCTGACCTTTGGCTTTCTCTTCCCTCTGATTGGATAAGGCATAGGATAGACAAGGGAGGTCTCTTGCTTTGTTTAGTCATTCCAGTCCTGTCTGACTCTTTGTGACCCCATTTGGGGGTTTCTTGGCAAAGATTCTGGAGTGATTTGCCATTTCCTTTTCCAGTTCTTCATCTGAAAACTGCCTATTCATATCTTTTAAACATTTGTCAATTGAGGAATGACTTATATTCTTATAAATTTGACTTAGTTCTGAAAGGAGGCCTTTGAGACATTTGCTACAAAAATTGTTTCCCAGATTTCTGCTTTCCTTCTCATCTTGGTTGTGTTAATTTTGTTTGTGCACAAACTTTTTTAATATAATGTCATCAACATTATTCATTCTCAATTGCTTTTTAAAATATTCTCTAAGGTAATATTTTTTGTAACCTTACATCTAACTGCTTCAAGACATTTTATAAATGTTTATGTTCAAAATCAGTTTCATCTTTGGCTGATTTTTTTTTTTACTTTTCAAGGAAATAAAGTAATTTACAGCTAAGAAGGGAGAATTTCTAAGTTCTTTTGACCTCTTCATGTTGTGAGTCTTGAACTGTTTAATTTTTTTATGAAGTTATGAGAGCTTATATATTTTATTTTTTTCTATTTCCTAATTTACTGAATTAACAGCTTCTTTCAACAAGTCCTATTCATACCACTATTATTGCACCTAGTGTCTTCTCCTTATCCTTATCTGTTTAAATTGGCATTGATTTTTGACTTTAATTAATTGATAAATTATACATGACTGATACTGAAATGGTTCCCACATATCCCATCAATTAAAAAATAGTGAATTTTGTGTTTTTGTGAGGTTTTTCAGTATTCACCATATCCAGTGATTTTTGGCTCCCTTGTAAGAGAAAATTGTTCAGGATATGGAAGACTCAAATCTCAATCACTAAGTTGCTGTGTGACCCTGGACACTCTG
This sequence comes from Petaurus breviceps papuanus, assembly GCF_028583685.1. Taxonomy (NCBI): domain Eukaryota; kingdom Metazoa; phylum Chordata; class Mammalia; order Diprotodontia; family Petauridae; genus Petaurus; species Petaurus breviceps. The sequence goes on from NW_027185655.1 coordinate 34,061,674, forward strand.
CTTGCCTCAGTTTCTTTATTTGTAAAATGGGGATAATGATAGCACATCCCTCCCAGGGTAATGTTGAGAGGTTTAAATTAGATAATTATCTGCACAATGTCTGGAACATAGTAAGAATGCATGTAAATATTGGATGATGATGATGATGATGATGATGATCTGTAGTAGTAGTAGTAATAGTAGTAGCAGTAGTGGTGTAATAGTTATAGTAGTAGTAGTAGTAG
>NW_027185655.1:34061907-34071911 GCF_028583685.1 Petaurus breviceps papuanus
TAGCAGTAGTGGTGTAATAGTTATAGTAGTAGTAGTAGTAGTAGTAGTAGTAGTAGTAGTAGTAGTAGTAGCAGTAGTGGTGTAATAGTGGTGGTAGTAGTACTAGAAGTAGTAGTTGTAAGCTTTTGATGTCATTGTTTTCTTGACCCTGAACCATCTATAGGTTTTACTTTTCTCCTCTGTGCTCAGCTTCTCATAAAAATCACAAAGAATCAAGGTATGTATCTTGGAGGATCTTGACAGGTTTTTCATAGAATTTCTCTACTTCATCCTCTGCTATTGACAAATAAATTGCAGTTTATTTAACGGTTTTCTTTTGCTCATGATGAACCCGTTAAGTCCAGATTTTTTAAGTCAAATTTTCTCATGAAATGATGTCTTAATGTTTTGGAGCAGATCATAAAACCATTTCCTACACCCAGTCAATTAAAAACTTATTGAATATCCACTACATGGAAGAGACTGTGCTCAACACTGGACAAATGATGAAGACAGTGAAATGATTCCTGCTTTCTGAGAGCTCACGTTCTAATGTACATATATAGGTATAGACAGAATATGCAAGAAATAAATGTAAACTAGTTTCAGAAGGAAAGAAATAACAGCTAAAGAATTAAGAACATGCTACAACTGAGATTTCCAAAGGAAGAAGAGGTTTCTAGAGACAGAGTTGAAGAGGGAGGGTATTCCAGGTATGGAGGATAGGCTATACAAAGTCCCATAGATATGAGATAGAGTATAGTTATGAGACATGGTGTATGAGTAGGCCAATGGGATTGTAGTATAGACAGCATGGAATGGAACCAATATATGAAAAACAGTACACTAAGAAGGGGCTAGGTTATGAAGAGCTTCAAATGCCAAACAGATAAGTTCATAATTGATCCCAGACATAAAGAGGGAACTTTAATAAGACCAATATCTATTAGAATTCCCCCTGGCCCCCACAATGTGGATTAGGCTTTTTTATCCCCACAACTCCCCCCCCCAACAAAACTGTCCCTAGGATTTGACCAGTGAGTGGTTTGCCACTTCCTTCTCCCGCTCATTTTACAGATGAAGAAACTGAGACAAACAGGGTTAAGTGACTTGTCCAGGGTCACACAGCTAGCAAGTGTCTGAGGCTGGATTTGAACTCAGGAAGATGAATCTTCCTGCCTCCAGATCTGCCACTCTATCTGCTACACCACCTAGGTACCTACCTAGGACATTAGTAAGTGTTTAACAAATGTTTCTTGCTGTATTTATTTGCATCTCCTAAGAGGAACTATGAACTATTTTATCCAGCCACAACTTGTTTATATCTTCTGAAGGTGATAGTTGGAATATGACTATGGTTTACAGACCTTATTCCAAAAATGCCAGGATGGATGACATAAGTTTGTGGAATAGCAATTTATATTAAGAAAATATTCTTAGGAGGAAAATTATGATAACCAGAGGATAGAAGTGTGATGGTGAGAATGGGGGTGAAGGTTATAGGAAAAGAGATTCAAATCTTAAAGATAATTTTGATACCATCTACTTTAACCTTTTTTTCTGATAAGGAAACTGAGGCCCATAGAAGTTAAAAGACTTGCCTAAGGTCTCACAGGTAATGAGTATCAGAACTGGAATTTTAACCTTCTTCATCTGACTCCAAACCCAGTGTTTTTTCTATTGCACGATTATAATGCTTCTCACCTTAGTTAAGGGTGAGATTTTGTTTTTTACAAAACCTTCACAATTGATACTCTTGTCCAAAGCAGAGCCCTGAGAAATTCTCAACTTGCCTTGATTATTCCTTTTTCTTTCTTCAGATGGTACATTTTCTTCCTTCATTTGGAGATCATAGTGGGGAAGAAACTGTCAAGAAAATCCTCATTCTTTAAAAGGTGTAAGAAACCAGTGAAACTATTATCCTGGACCTGATTTGGACCAACCTGGACTGACTACCCCTTTTGGGTAAAAAGTGATAATGTCAAATAAAATAGTCTCCAAAAAGAAGGTCTAAGGATCTAGGCATTGTTCAACATACACCTTATATATGAGGAAAGTTAATTTCAAAAAGATCAGGATGTTGTTGTTCAGCTGTGTCTGACTGTTTGTGGCCCAGTTTGGGGTTTTATGTTTTATAATAATTGTTTATTATTATTATTATTTTGCTTTTTGGAAGGCAGTTAGGGTCAAGTGACTTGCCCAAGGTCACATGGCTAGATTTTTGTGTTAAGTATCTGAGACCAGATTTGAACTCAGGACCTCCTAACTCCAGGGCCGGTGCTCTATTCACTGCACTACCTAGCCGCCCCCCTCCCCATTTGGGGTTTTCTTGGCAAAGATACTAAAGTAGTTTGCCATTTCATTTTTACAAATGAGGAAACTGAGGCAAACAGGGTTAAGTGACTTGCTCAAGTTTACACAGTTAGTAAGTATCTGAGATCAGATTTGAAACCAAGAACATGTATTCCTGACTCCAGGCCTGGCCCTCTATCTGGTGTGCCACCGAGATGCACAGCAAGCTTCATAATGGGCTTCAAGTTGTATTCTATAATGTGAAAGAACTGGAATTTCTCTGCTTGTTCACAAAGGAAAAATATAAGAGCAATCATTAGGCTTTACAGAGAAGCAGGCATTGGTTTAATTTAACCAAAAGTTATTTTTTAAAGGAATTTTAAAAATCACTTTCTATCAAGTTTTTACATTACCGTAATTCTCTGTAAAATTCATCCTCTTTTCCCTCCCAGAGAACATAAAGTATATCTCATATAACAAATAGCATTTGTGAAGGAAATAAAGGAAAAATAAGTATAACACATCAATACATCAAAAAAAAGTCAGAAAGTGTCTGAAAATATGTGCAGTATATGATAGGTGTGGACCACTCACCTCTGTAGAGAAATGGCGTAGAAGTGTCCTTGTGTATCTTTTCCTTTAAATTATACTTGTTCTTCATAATTTTGCAACATTCACTTTTGATTGTGGGTGTATCCTTCCATTTAAATTATTGTTGTTCTCATGTGCATTCATCCTCCTTAGTTGTGCTCACTTTACTCTGCATCAGTTCATATACATTTTCCATGTTTCTCTATATTTGTTACGTTGGTCATCTCTTACAAGGAAGTAATATTCCATTGAGAAAGACAATCTCAATAAATATAGTTGGCCCAAAGTAGGATGCTCCTCCTTGGGAGATAATGGATTTGGCTCTCATCAGAGGAGGAAGGAAGGTTTAATGACCACTTGTTGGAAATTTGAAGGAAAGATACTAAATTAGGTATCAGAATCAGTCTCTGAGATCTCTTCCAGTCCTTAAATTCTTTGATTTTGTAGATGTAAAGCACTACCTTTAACTCTAAAACAATAAAATACATGAGTACAAGCTAAGGGACATATGGCAAAACAACAGCTTTTGTGGAAAAAATCAGAGAGAGGGAATTAAATTGGGAGACAGTCTTAGATTGAGTGAGAAGTTTGGTATTGAAGGCTGTACCAATGAATTACATAAACATAAGCTACATTAATATAGTCACTTGGACCTCAAACAGGAATATATTAGACTGTGTACTCTACTTTGGTCATACCTGTAGTAAGTTCTGGAAACTGTATTTTGAGAAGATATTTACTAACTAGAGTGCATATAGGTGCTTGGCACAAGGCAGTGAGAAGACCAGACACGCTAACATAAGAGATATGTTCACAAAATGGGGGATGTTTAGGTTGGAGAATAGAAAGCTTATGGAGAATTGAGGTGCTGATCATCATTTCAAGTATCAGTCAAATGGAAGGGTGATTCCTTCTTGGCCCCAGAGAATAGAGCTGGGAACAAAGCTGCAAGAAAAGCAGATTTAAGCTCAATGTGAAAAAAAGAACAAATCAAAATAAAAACCCCACAAGCCCTTCCTAACAGATGTTCATTCAAAGGAATGAAAGATCATAGGATGATATATCTAGAGTTGATGAAGGGCTGTACTTCATTTTAAAGATCAGGACACTGAGGCACAAAGTTTAAGAGACTTACTTGCCACCACACAGCTAGTTGGTGATTGAGATGGGATGTGAATCTCCTCAAGTTTGGAGATTCACATTAAGAGGTGAGAGGAATATAATGAGAGGAGATGGGGAGAGACATATTGGGGCAAACTATCTCATACAGAAGAGGCAAGGGAAAATGGTTACAATGGAGGGGAAGAATAGGAAGGCAAAAGGGAATGGGTCAACCTTATTCCTATTGAATCTGGCTTGAGGAGGGAGGGAAGTAAACACTAAATAGGGGATCTCACCCTCCAGGAGAATAGGGGGGAAGGGGATGAGAGGGGGGATGATGGAAGGGAGGGCAGGCTGGGGGGGAGGGAAGTTGGAAGCACCCACTTTTGAAAAGGGACAGGATCAAAGTAGAGAATAGAACAAGTGGGAAGTGGGATAGGAGGGAGGTAAATATAGTCAGTCTTTTACAATATATCTACTATGTTATTGTATTGCATTAGCCACATATGTACAACCTATACTGAACTGCTTGTCTCCCCAGTGGGGGTGGGTAGCAGGGAGGGAAGGGAATGAATCTGGAATTGAAAGTTTTAAAATCAAATATTCAAATATATATATATATATATATATATGTGTGTGTGTGTGTGTGTGTGTGTGTGTGTGTGTGTGTACTATTATTAATACCATCTTACATGTAATTAAGAAATAAGATATACAGGCACTGAGGCATAAAGATCCACTGGAAAAGTCGAAAGGGGTATGGGAGAAAATATGGGAGAGAGAAGATTGGAGGTGGGGATATCCTGTGGGACTGCTGTTTTGGGGGGATGGGTGGGGGAAAAATGGGGAGAAAATTTGTAACTCAAAATCTGGCGGAAACGAATGATGTAAATCAGAAGTTAATAAAGTTAAAAAAAAAAAAGAAGAAGACTGAGCATGACCAGGATGCAGGGACTTTGTCTGTTCGTGGCTTGGTTGAGCCTTGAATTCCCGGGAGCAGAAACTGTGAGGGATTTGAGATGTATTGAACCCTGTGAACTTCAGTGTGAAGCAGGACCTACCCAGAGAGCTGGACAAGGAAGTTCAAGCTGTCTGCCACTGAAGCCAGGTGACAGTCTGGTGAATCCAGGTAGAATTTTGTGGGACCATGAAAGGAGATCCAGGGAATCTGAGAACGGGGCCCAAGTCAAGGTACAAAGATCTGTTCCTGGGTACTGAGTAATGATGAAATTGTAGTTTACTAGTGACCTAGGGGTGGAGGGTTTGTGTATTTTCTAATGGTTGTACTTAGTGATTAATAATACTTAGTAACTGATTGTTGAATAAGTGACTGATTGAGTTAATTTAGTGTGCCCCATGAGTGGGAGACTTTGACTATTGTACTTTGAGATGACTGTTCTTTGTTCTAAATATTGTGACCACTTTGGTGAAAACTATGTAGCCATTTTAATGATAAGCTGTTGTGAATATTATATTGTGATTTTCTGTGATAAGTTATAATATAGTGAATGCTATACCTTGAAAAAAAAAGTTTGGAGATTCACTATTGCTTCTGGTTTAAATTTTGTCACTGCTTTTGAATGCAGGATAGCTGCTTGTTAGATACGTTGTTGAAGGGGATTCTTCCTTAGCCATGACTTGGATTAAATCATCTCTGAGAATTCTCTCAATCCTGAGAGTCCATAATTCTGCTTTCATTTATAGCTAGATTGTTAATAAGGACACGAATTTCACATTTAGAGTCCTGACATAATGCTTTTAGATGGTCTAAAAAAAGTGGAAGGTGAAAGTGGAAAGACTAAGAGATCTTATACATTTTTATCTCTTCCATGGGGTGTTGTGTACAAAATAATTCATTTGAGACCAGATAACTGTCTGTAATGGGAATGTAAATTTTAAAGATCTTCCCTGCCCCTAGGCTAAAGTGCACCTGGAGCCTGGGGTGGGAGGCTTGTTTTTCAGTAGACACTTCTTGATTGGCCAGTGGGTCAATAAGGTTGTTACATTCTCTGAGCCAGGAGAAGGCTATATAAGCCCTGATGTGTAGCTTTGTTTTGGGGCTCACTTTGAGAAGTGTTCTGTGATTTGATCTGGATTCTGGGAAGCCGTTGTCCAGAGCCCCCTGGCTTTGAAAAACCCAGATGTTGAAACCCAGATGTTGATTTGGTATGGATGTAATGGTTGGACAGTTTGGAAAGCTGTCTACTTGATCTGTTTCTGTCTTGATAATTCTGTCTGTATTCTTTGAAGTTAGGGGTGCTGCCCTTTTTTCCCCTGAACGAGGTAAACAATATATGTTTGAGACTGATTAAAGTAAGCTTGTTAACCCATTTTGAGTTGCTTTCCTTTATCAAAGCAGATCCAAGAACCTGTGGTGGCAGCAAACCCTGAGGACGCTTGGGGTGCTTGCCGCTACACCGTCTAGTGTTGGGTCTTTCCTTCACAGTGAGCTAGACTTTCCCTTGCACAAAAGGATGCATTTTTAGAGACTATTTGGTTCTAAACATTGATAGAGCCTGTTTTCTCTTCAAGAACCCAGCATCACCTTAGCCCTATGATCTTTACTCCCCTCCAATATACTTTACAATTCAGTGACACTAGTCTCTTCACTTCACCCTCTGAATCAATGCCTTTTCACTGTCCTACATGGCCAGGATGCTCCTCCTCCTCATCTCTGTCTTCTGGTTTCCCTCAGGACTGAGCTCAAATCTTATTTTCTTCCAAAGTCCTTTCCTAGTTTCTTCCACTGTTAAACACACCTTCTCTCCAATATTGCCTATATACTTAGCTCTTTCCATGTTGTTCCTCTCCCAGCCCCATCTCCAGTCCCCACCCTTCATTTCTCTCTGTTTAAAATATAAAGTTATTGAAGGCTGGGGTTGGGATTTTCTCCTTTTTTAAGGTCAGTTAGGTGGCACAGTGACTAGTTGCTGAAACTGAAGTTGGGAATATCTGCGTTCAAACCCTGACTCAGATACTTATTGCCTATATAGACAAGTCACTTAACTTCTCACAGATTTATGGGCAAAATGGAGATAATAAGAGTGCCCACCTCACAGATTTTTGTGACAATCAAGTGAGATAACATGTAAAGTGTTTTGCACACTTTATAGATAAAGGTTAGCTATCATTGTTATTTTTAGCTGCTGCTCTTTGTATTCCCATTGCTTGATACAGAGCCTATCATGGAATAATAAATGTTTGGTGATTATGGTGATGATGGTAACAATGGGAAGGCACCTGAGTAAGACTCTTATGGACAGATTAAACTTTTTCAGGAAAAAAAAATAAAACAGACAAGAATCTCCTTCTAGCTAATAATCAATTTAGATTAGGAGGGATGAGGATGATGATGATGATGATGTTGATGATGAAATGTGTGTTGCTTCAATAGTCAAAGATTGTTGTTGTTGAGTTATGTCTGACTTCTTGTGACCCAATTTGGGGTTTATTTAGCAAATATACTGGAGTGATCTGCCATTTCCTTTTCCAGTGCACTTTACAGTTGAGGAAGTTGAGTCAAACAGCGTGAAGTGCCTTGCTTAGGGTCACACAGTTAATAAGTATCTGAGGTCAAATTTGAACTCAGGAAGAGTCTTCCTGACTCCAGGCCCACTTCTTTCTCCACTGAACCACCTAACTGCCCTAATAATCAAAAAATTCACATTCAAATTTGATCTCTAATACTTCTATGTTTCCTTAATTACCAATTGGTTAGCTCAACTTTCTTCTTAACATGGTTCCCATTGGAATAGAAACCCTTGGGATTGTCTCAACAGTTAGCATCATAAATTGGGCCATGGGATCCATTTTCAGTGACTGGGAGCCTGACCACATAGGGCCCTACAAATAAGTACCTTGATCTTGAATCATAAATAGAAGGAAAGCCAGTATGGAAAACACTTAAACAGAACACCATAAGGTTTGAAGGATGAGTGATTGGGATCTCCATAAACGGAGCTCTGCATCTTAGGCCTTGTGCATTGTGTCACTAATATGCCTCAAAGAGCTCTAGAAAGGCATTTGGAGAGAGTGACTGTATGCATCTTCCTTTTGTCTGAGAGTATTCAGGTGAATAATTTCTAATAAAGATCAGCATGGCTCTCTCCTAGCTCTATACACTGGAAATCAACAGTTTTGCTCAACAGAATTTCTCAGCTTATTCATTACATGTCCTTGTGGACTATGGTTCAAGGCCCACAAATGAAATAATTTCTATTTCTCCAAGTGATAAATTTTACATTTTCCAATGCTAGCCTAGGCTTCAGGAGGATCACAAGATTCCTACTCCACTCCCCGGACAATCTGAAAACAGGGTCTCAAATACTATTGCTACAAAAGGTAACCAACGCACCTTTCCACTCAGGCAGAGAGATTACTTGTCAGTAGGAAGAAATAAAAAGGTGTCTCAGTGGCCCATTTCCACTCTGGGTCAACTTTAACAAAACAAATAATTGAAGTTCTGTAATTGTATTTTGGGAACTTTAGGTCTCTGGGAGCAGGGCCAAGACCACCAGAGTCAATGCACTCAGAACTTTTTACCATCACATCATCAGAATGAGTTCAAGTCCCTGTGGTCAAGATTGGATTCCAACCAGGGTGCTTCAGGTGAAAGGTCATTGACTTGAAAATTAATTTGATGGGATTGTGAGTTCTTTTCTTTCACTTCTCTCCTTTCATCTTAATTAGTGCTTGGGTTTAGATGAACTACCAAATGAAAAAATACCCACCTGTCCCTGGCATTTCATAGCATCTATTTACTCCAAGACTTTTTGATTATTATTCAAGAAGGTTCAGTTTTGAACCAGGCAAACCCTTTTGAGAAAAAAGAGAGAGAATTAAGAATATCTTTAACATATGATGTCCTTGCTTTATGTATGGAGAGAAAAGACCTGTGAATCCTAGAAGGTTACCTAACTTGGTTAGAAAATTCAGCTGAAATGTTGTAGGTCTCTGGAAACCTGGGTGACTGGGTCAGTGTCAAAGGAGTCTGACTAAAATAAAAATAAGAGGAAAACTCAAGGTTGGGGTGATAAGAAAAAAAATAATTAGATCTGAAAAGAAGGAAGGAAAGATGCATTTCTTAAGTACTTTCTATGTGTCAGATACTGTCCTAGGAGCTTTACGGATATCTTATTTAATCCTCATAATAATACAAGAAGGTAAGTGCTATTATCCCCACTTCCCTGTTGAGGAAACTGAAGTTGATAGAGGTTAAGTGACATGCCCAGGGTGACACAGCTACTAAGTGTCTGAGGCTGGATTTGAATTCGGTACTTCCTGAGTCCAGGACCCACACTTTATCAACTGATCCACTTACTTGCTTAGAGCTTGAGTCAAAGGATTTAGTTTGTAAACCCACTTCTATCCTTATTACCAATATGACACTGAAGGGAGTCACTTCATTTCCCCAGACTCAGTTTCCAAATCTATAAAATAAGAAGGTTAGCCTTGATGGCTTCCCACAGCTTCAACAACTCTAAACATCTGATTCTGTGCATCCTTCAAAAAAGCATTTCAGGGGTGGCTAGGTGGCGCAGTGAGTAAAGCACTGGCCCTGGAGTCAGGAGGAATTGGGTTCAGATCCGGCCTCAGGTAGTTAACACACACACACACACACACACACACACACACACACACACAACCTAGCAGTGTAATCTTGGGCAAGTTACTTAACCCCAATTGCCCTCCAAAAGGCAAAACAAAAAAAAAATCAAAAATAGTTCAGAAATGATTAATTCTCATTGTTTTATGAGTGCTGATGCTGGTAAAGTTCAGTCTCTTAGAACCCTTACAGTCAAAGGATTCAAGAGCCAGAAAGGGCCTAAGAGGCATCTGAGACAATCCTTTTCTTTTATCAAAAAGAAAACAGAAGTAAATATTGTGAAATTATTCTTGAACATCTCATGTGCTCTTTCTTTTCTACTTCTTATATGACCCCTGTACAGTTCATTTGGGAAGAGGCCAGCCTTGATGGGAGTGGAGCTTGCCAACCATCATCATCATCATCATCATCATCATCATCATCATCATCATCATCA
>NW_027185655.1:34071921-34096455 GCF_028583685.1 Petaurus breviceps papuanus
CATCATCATCATCATCATCATCATCATCATCATCATCATCATCATCATCCTCATCTTCATCAGTTATTGATTTTTGAGCTGCTGATCTGATCAAAGGACTAAGTTGGACTGTCAACACAGAAAGGAAATATTTTGTTCTTTCATTTGTTTTAAATATGAATTTGGACAGGAACTCCTAAGCCAAAATCTTTAAACAAGGGCTAAATCAGTGAATGGGGGAGAGAGCCTTTGGGAGTTCATGACTTTCAGGTAATAAGTATTTTTTTTTATTTAATAGGGTTTTGTCCTGGGCATTTGAGTCAGTATTAATACAACTTACTAAAGTGCATGCCAGAATTACATAATTTCATGTTATGTGTTATGGTGAGGAAACACCTATTTATCAAGTCCTTCAAAGGATAGAGGAAAAAAATGATCTTGTCTTTGTTACTTATTTCACATCACACATGTTTTCATAGGAATGATCTATGCTTTGGATTCCCCAGTCAGGCATGCAGGGACTTTCATTCTTACTCCTGGACTTTATTTGAAAACCAGAAGCAACCTTGTGTCTACTCCCACCAGGCACATCAATAGGGATCTTCTTGGCATTGGTTTTAATCAACATTACCAAAGGGAGGTAGAAGGTGCCACAGCAGACCAAAGAGTTAACACAGCTCTCCAAATCCCTGAATTCCTCCCCCAAAATGCTCAATACCCCAAGGAAATAGGCCTTGTGTTTTCTAGCTAGAGCAGATAATAGAGATCCAACATTTCTGGAATTGGTCCTTGGCTCCATCATTGAATTACTGTGTGACCTTTGGCAAGTCAACCTCTCTGTCTGTGAAATTGAGATAACTATCTGCCCATACAAAAGGAGGGGTGGGGAGGCATGTTTAATGTTCACAGAGAACTTTGAAACTGTTGCCTGAAAGGTGTTGCATGCCCTCTGAGAAAGGGAGGTCAGTGGATGATGTCATGGCCTCAAACATGTGCCTAAACATGTGAAAGAAAAAGTAACTAGAAACACCAAGGCATTTTCAGTTTTTCTTAGGGAAGAAGGAGTATGTGAAAAGGTACTCAGATATAAGTAGGTTGCAGACCGAATGTTTGTTTCCCATAATACACAATTTTTTCATCATGTTATTTTGGCAAGCAGAATCCCAAGACCATTCCCATGAAGGTGTCTCCCACACTGGAAGTGTTTGATAAAATAAGAACATAGGGAAGTGATTGGGGATCTAGCAATGTGGATTTGATTTGAGCCATTGCAAGAAAACCTTCTTCTCTGTGTTGTTTCCATGACATGTAATATTATAGTGATGACATTTGTATTCTCCAGCCTAGGACTGCTGCAAATTCAGGATTAGCTATGGTGAAGTCAGAGCTTGGTTAGATGACTTAGGTAGCACATTCACTAGAGCATCGCTGGGAAGATGATTTTGGTTAAATTACGATTTGCTTTGCAACCTGTGTCATGGAATCACATCAAATTATGATGCTGGCCTAAACATAAGGACAACACTTTTTTCAGGCTAAGCTACATCTCAGTTCTTGGCTCAGGGAAGTCCTTATATAAAGATGACGATGTCAGAGCAGTTCCCACAACAGAGATTAAAACAATACCACAAATGCAGATTTGTGGTTTCATGAGAGACATCTCTTCCCAAGCAACATTTATCTTCAGTGATGAGCTACTGTTGGGGAGAGAAAGTCACCACTTGAATATGGAAGATATGGGTATTTTGGATGTCAGCAATGGATGATACACAGATACAGATATGGGAATCTTTCCATTATGTCAGCTATAACTTAGGAATTGACTAGGATGGACCCTTCCAACTAAGCATCAGAAAGTCGTCATGAGATTTATCTGACATCAGGTAAAAAATATTATAAGTTTTTATGGAGAACTATTAAATATTCAACATCATTCATAATAACAAATCTGTAATGATATGCCTTATTAACCCTTATCAGATTGTATACTGTTTTGTGAAGGGGGAAGGGAAGAAGATGGAGAAAATTTAAAACTCAAAATCTTATGGAAGTGAATATTGAAAACTAAAATTAAATATATTAATTAAAAATAAAAAAAATAATAATATACTCTGGACAACATCTTTCAGGAAATTATCAAGAAAAACTGTTCTGATGTCCTGGAAATCAGAGGACAAAATAGACACTAAAAGAATCACCAATCACCTCAGGAAAAGAGATCCTAAAATAAAAACCATGAGGGACATTATAGCCAAATTTCAGAACTATCACATTAGATAAAAAATACCATAAGTGGCCAGAAAGAAACAATTCAAATATCGGGGCATCACAATCAGGATCACACAGGACTTGGCAGCTGCAATATTAAACTATCACATGTCATGGAACATGATATTCTGGAGAGCAAAGGAGCCAGGACTACAACCAAGAATCACTTACTTTCCAAAATTAAGCATAATATATGAAGGGTAAAATGGTCATTCAACAAAATAGAAGAATCTCAAGCTTCATAAGGAAAATACCAGAACTAAACAAAAAATTTGACCAATATCAAGACCCAAAAAGAAGCTTACATAGGTAAAAAGGGAAAAGAAAATGTAAGGGCAAGGGTGGGGAACCTGTGAACCTGAGGCTACATATGTCCCTTTAGGTCCTCAAGTGTGGCCCTTTGAAAAGGATTTGTTCCATGGAAATCTGGATTAAGTAATAGGACTGCACTTGAGGACCTAAAGGGGCACATGTGAACATGGGGCCACAGGTTCCCCACCCCTGCATAAGGGATTCAATAGAGCTAAACTTTTTACATCCCTATACTGGAAAATGATAGTTATAATTCTTTTTTTTTAAAAGCAATTGGGGTTAAGTAACTTGCTCAAGGTTACACGGCCAGTTATTTCTGGGTGTGGTGCTAAGTATCTGAGTCCGGATTTTATCCCCATGTCATCCCAACACTGGGGCCGGTGCTGTTACTTGCTGAGCCACTGTAGCAGCAAGCACCCCAAGCTTCCTCAGGGTTGCTGCCACCACAGGTTCTTGGATCTGCTTTGACAAAGGAAAGCAACTCAAAATGGGTTAACAAGCTTACTTTAATCAGTCAGACATATATTGTTTACCTTGTTCAGGGGAAAAAGGTCAGCACCCCGAACTTTAAAGTATACAGGCAGAATTATCAAGACAGAAACAGATCAAGTAGACAGCTTTCCAAATTGTCCAGGCATTACATCTATACCCAATCAACATCTGGGTTTCAACATCTGGGTTTTTCAAAGCTGGGGGGCTCTGGACAACGGCTTCCCAGAATTCGTATCAAATCACAGAACACTTCTCAAAGTGAGCCCCAAAACAAAGCTACACATCAGGGCTTATATAGCCTTCTCCTGGCTCAGAGAATGTAACAACCTTATAGACTCACTGGCCAATCAAGAAGTGTCTCCTGAAAAACAAGCCTCCCACCCCAGGCTCCAGGTGCACTTTAGCCTAGGGGCAGGGAAGATCTTTAAAATTTACATGCCGCCTCAATAGTTATAATACTTAAAAAAAAATGTGTCACTAACGGTACAGCTAGAAGGAATATGCATAGACAAAGGTTATGGGTATAAGGTGAATTTGAGGGAATGAAATTTTTAAAAAATAACATGAGAAAGAGGATTACAATGGGTGCAGAAGAAAGGGAGAGATAGAATGGGGGTAAATTATGTCATATGAAGAGGCAAGAAAGACCTATTACAGTGGAGGGGAAGACGGGAGGGTGGGCGATGGGCATCACTTGAATCTTATTCTCATTGGTATTGGCTCAAAGAGGGAATAATATACACAATCACTTGAATATAGAAATTTAAATAAAAGTGGAGTTGGGGATTGACAGAAGGGAGGGCAGATAAGGGGAGATAGTAGGCAGTAGCAAAACACTGGTGAAGTGGAAAAGGGTGAAAGGAGAGAGAGAGAACAAACAGGAAGAAAAATAAGATGGAGGGAAATACACAGGTAGTAATCATAATTGTGAATGTGAATGGGACGAATTTTCCCATAAAACAGAAGAGGATAGCAGAGTGGATCAAAAACCAGAATCCTACAATATGTTGCTTAAAGAAATACATTTGAAGCAGAGAGGCAAAGGTAAGGGGTTGGAACAGAATCTATTATGCTTCAGCTGAAGTAAAAAAAAAAAGCAGAGGGAGCAATCCTGATCATAGATAAAGTAAAAGCAAAAACAGACCTAATTAAGAGATAAGGAAAGAAAATATATCTTGTTGAAAGGTACCATAGAGAATGAAACAAACAAACTAGAAAAACAAGAGATTGTCTACCTATAAGATCTATGAGGAGGGGAAGAATGCTGGACTAAACGAGAGATAGAGAGCATTATGAAATATAGAATGGATAATTTTGATCATATTAAATTGAAAACTTTTGTTCAAACAAAATCAGTGCAACCAAGATTAGAAGGAAAGCAGAAAGCTGGGAAGCAATCTTTACAGCAAGTGTCGCTGATCAAGGCCTCATTTCTCAAATATATAGAGAACTGAGTCAAATTTATGAGAATACAAGCCCCCAACTGATAAATGGTAAAACGATATGAATAGTAAGTTTTCAGATAAAAAAATGTGTAAGTGAACTATACTCATATGAAGAAGTACGCTAACTTTTGATTAGAGAAATTCAAATTAAAACAACTCTGAAGCGCCAATTTACACCAACCAGTTTGGCTAATATGAGAAAAAAAGGAAAATGATAAATGTTGAAGAGAATGTGGGAAAATTGGGACACTGATGCACTATTGGTGGAGTTGTGAACTAGTTCAACCATTCTGGAGAGCATTTCAGAATTATCCCAAAGGGCAACAAAACTATAAATACCCTTGCTCTAGTAATACTCTTACTAGGGGGTATCCCAAAGAGATCATTAAAATGGGAGGACTTACATGTGCAAAAATATTTATAGCAGCCTTACTTATGGTAGCAAAATATTGGAAACTGAGGGGATGTCCATCAATTGGGGAATGGTCAAACAAGCTGTGGTACATGAATATGCTGGAATACTACTTTTGCGCTAAGAAATGATTAACAGGAAGATTTCAGAAAAACTTGTAAAGATGTACATGAACTGATGCAAAGCGAAATGAGCAGAACCAGGAAAATATTGTACACGGTATCAGCAACATCTTGTAATGATCAACTATGAATAATTCAACTCTTCTCAGCAACACAACGATCCAAGAAAAGTAGAAAGGACTCATGAAAGAAAATGCTATCCATATCCAGATAAAGAACTGATGGACTCTGAATGCATTTTTTTTTTATTAAGCAATCAGGGTTAAGTAACTTGCTCAAGGTTACACGGCCAGTTATTTCTGGGTGTGGTGCTGAGTGTCCGAGCCCAGGATTTGATCTCCAGGTCGTCCCAACACTGGAGCTGGTGCTCTTACTCGCTGTGCTACCTGGCTGCCCCTACTCTGAATGCATTTTGAAGCATCTTTTTTTTTTAAAACTTAAGTTATTCTTTCTGGTGTTTTTTTTTCCTTTTGGTTTGTTTCTTTTTCCACAACTGTGATGAATATGGAAATATGTTTTACATGATAGCATGTGTATAAATTATATCAAACTGCCTACTATTTTCATAAGAAAGGAGGAGAGAGAAGGAGAAAATTTTGGAACTAAAAATCTTGTAAAAATGAATGCTAAAAATTTTCTTGATATGTAATTGGAGAAAATAAAATATTATTAAAAAAATTTTTTCTTAAAGCAATAGGGGTTAAGTAACTTGCTCAAGGTTACATGGCCAGTTATTTCTGGGTGTGGTGCCAAGTATCTGAGCCCAGGATTCGATCCAGGTCATCCCAACACTGGAGCCGGTGCTCTTACTTGCTGAGCCACCTGGCCGCCCCTATTTTAAAATAAAAAAAAAAAATATGCAAGTCATGTAAGGCAGATATCATAGGATCCCAATTTTAGAGCTAAAATGGGTCTTAATAATAATAAAAGTGGAGTTGGGGATTGACAGAAGGGAGGGCAGATAAGGGGAGATAGTAGGCAGTAGCAAAACACTGATGAAGTGGAAAAGGGTGAAAGGAGAGAGAGAGAACAAACAGGAAGAAAAATAAGATGGAGGGAAATACACAGGAAATAACCTAGAAGTCATCTAAGCTAGCCATTTCATTTTATAGATAAGAAGACAGATGCACACAATGTTTACACGACTTATTCTGCATTATAAAGTTAGTAATTGAATAAGGCAGGATTTGAACCTGAGTCATCTTAACTCCAAGTCCCTTATACTATCCTGTAGTGCTTAATAATATCTTTATCCTATTTTCTAGATGAAGTATATGGCGGCAAAGTTTAAGTCATTTCAGCTTCCTCCTCTTTATGATGAGGGTGTTGGATGAACTAATTTTAAGGTCCTTTTTACGTCTATAATTCTTTCAGTCTATGAGCTGTATGCGATTTTTACAGAATTTATGGGTGTTTCACTTATAACACAAGGCTTGATATTTTCAAAATAGCTTAATATCATTCAACATAGTCCTTACCATAGCTTATTTTGATAATTAAGCATTGTTTAGTCCATTTTTCCCTCCAATATAAAAATGAGAGTGAGAACAAAACAGCTTAATAAGGGTGAGAAGTATAGAAATGGAGAAGTAACGTATCCCATATCTCAAGGATGAATTTCTTGACTAAGGAAAAACAATATATTTTTAGTAAATCATTATTTTATCAGCATTTTTCAGAACTGAGTTATTTGCCATCATGTAAAGATATTGGTTGTTGTGAGAAACTTAGAGAATATCATTTTCAAGTGTTTTCTGAATGCAATAAAAGCAATTTAAAGTATTCAATATGAACTAACTTGGGATATTTTAATCATCTTAAAAATGGCAATGGACAAGCCTTGGAATTCCCCCCTCCAAGATTTAGACCCCTTCAATTCATAGACCCAGGATAGAATTGTAAAGGAATACTTGCCTTTGTTAAAAAAATGTTTCAACTGCTGCACTTGACTCACTTAATCAATAGGTTTTTACTATATGCCTATTATGTACCCACTATGGGACTAGATGTCATAATAAGAATATTATAAGTCTTGGTCCCTGGTTGCAGTGACAAAACATTGGATAAATAAGACATTGTATTATACAATTTGCAGTGAGCTATGGTGCTAATGAGAATGCAGTTTGAAGAAGAGAGAAATCAGTAGAGATCAAAGTACAAGACTAAAAGTCACTAGACTTGGTTTCTAACGTCAGTCCTTTTAGAAACTAGCTGTGTCATCTAGGAAAACTCTACTTATCCCTTCTTGGTCCCAGTTTTTTTTTTTTTATTCATAGGAAGATTGATTTCTATATGCTGTCTAAGTTACCTTCCAGTTCTAATATTCTGTGAATCACCATTTCTTGGCTCTTGGCTTTTTCTCTGGCTCTCCATATGGCCTGGCAAACTCTTTTTCCTTCTTCTGGCTTCCCAGACTTCCAACTAAAATTCCACCTTCTACAAGAAGTCTTTCCCAACCCCTCTCAATTTTAGTACCTTCCCTTTGTTAACTATTTTCAATTTGACCTGCATGTAGCTTAACTACACATATTTGTTTGCTTTTTATCTCCATTTATATTGTGAGCTTTTAGATTGAGGGTAGGAATTGTTTTATTATCTTTATTTGTATCCCCAGAACTTAGCATAGTTCCTGTCATATAGTTAGCACTTAATAAATGCTTATTGGCTTACTCATTGACAATATGATAAGGGCAAAAGAGAGTTTCAGTCAAAGTTCTGTAAGGACATTTGAAAAAGAAAAGAATGTATGATCTAGGAAGGGTTCTTAAAGATTAGGCAGTTCTATTATCCCCACCTCACCCCATTTTACAGAGGAGAAAACTGAAATCCAGAGAGGGAAGTGATTTTCCCAAAATTACATAGGAAATAAATGGAAGATTTAGATCTCAGAATCACAGAATCTCTGAAGTTTAGAGATAGAAAGTCCTTCAGCAGCCACCTAGGACAACCCAAACATGAAAGAGATCTGCAATAAAACTGATTACAAGAGGTAATTCAGCCTCTGCTTCAATGAGCACAGCACTGATGTTTTTTTTTTTAATTTAGGCAACTCTAATTATTAAGAAGTTTGTGTGCTTCCTGCTGTTTAGCCTATTGTTGCTGTTGTTTTCATGTGCAAAGGTTTCTTTCACATCTGAGAAAATGGTGTATCCCTTTCTATTCCCATCTGACATTTTCCAGAAGTCTATCATATCTAAATTTTCTAAAATTCATTTCATCTCCTGTACTTATTTCTTGTTTATTTTATGCTGGATTTATCTTGGTCTGAAAAGGGTAAATTGAGGTACCCCAGTAGCATAGTTTTGTTGCCTATTTCCTCTTATAATTCACTTAACTTTTAAGAATTTTGAAGTGATGCCATTTGGTGCATATATGTTTACTATTGATATTCATTGTCTATGATACCTTTTTTGTAAAATGTAGTTTCCTTGATTATCTCTTTTGATTAGGTCTATTTTAGCTTGTCTGAAATCATGATCATTACCCCTGCACTTTTTACTTCACCTGAAGTATAATAGATTCTGCTACATCCTCTTATTTTAACTGTGTCTTTCTGTTTTAAATAGATTTCTTGTAAATAATATATTGTTGAATTTTGGTTTCTAATCCATTTTGCTGTCCTCTTCCATTTTATGGATGAATTCATACCATTCAAGTTCATAGTTATGTTTTCCAACTGTATGTTTCACTCTACCATATTCTTTACTATTTGTCATTTTCTATTTTTACCATCCCCTCCTCAAAAGTCTGTTTTACTTCTGAGACCTGCCTTCTTTAATCTATCCTCCCTTTTATCACACACCTCTTAGCCCTTTCATTTCATACTCCTCTGTTGGGTAAGGTAAATTTAGATCAGACTGTGTGGGGGGTATATTCTTCCCTCCCTAATCCAGTTGAAAGTAAGCTTCAAGCCAGTATCTGTTTCTTCCTATTTCCTCCTTCATTGTAAAACTTCTTCTTTGTGCACTTCTATGTGAGATAATTACTCCCGTTCTCTCATTCTATCTCTCCCTTTCTTTTTCTCCCATTGCAAACTTCTTTCTTGCCCTTTTGTTTTTTTTTTTTAAGATCATCTTAGCATAATAGATTCATACCTGTGCACTCTTTCTAGCTAAATTTTTCTAAGTGCCCTAAAGATGATAAATTCTTTAGGGTTATATGTATCATCTTCCTATGCAAACAGTTTAATCTTATTAAGTTCCCTATTATTTATCTTTCATGTTTATCTTTTTTATCTTTCTTTTGATTCCTGCATTTGAATGTCAGATTTTCAATGCAGCCCTGGTCTTTTCATCAGCAATGCTTTAATTTCAGTAAATTGCTTTAATGAAATTTATTACATTAAATAAGTTAAATTAATTTCAGAATTATACTCAGTTTTGTTGGGGAAGCTATATGTGGCTTCAATCCTAATTCCTTTTCCTTGCAGAATATTATTAACACAAGATATCTACTTGCTTAAAGTGGTAGCTGCTAAATCTTGTAGCTTTGGTTCTACAGTATGTGAATTATTTCTTTCTGGTTGCTTGCAGTATTTACCTTGTAGTATTTTATCCCCTTTACCTGGGAGATCTGGATTTTGGCTTGATATAACTGAGAATGTTTTTTTTTTGAGGGGGTGGATCTTAGGAGGTGATCAAGGTCCTTTCAATTTCTACTTTGCCCTCTAATTCTAAGATATCTAGGTACTTTACCTTTGAAATATGATGTCTAGGCTTTTTTTTTTCTTATGGTTTTCAAGTAGTCCAATGAGTATTAAATTAACTCTCCTTGATATATTTCCCAGGTCAGTTCTTTTCCTATAAGAAATTATACATTTTCTTCATTTTTTTCAAAATCCTTTTGATTTTGTTTTATTGTTTCTTGATGTCTTGTGGAGTCATTAACAACCACTTGACCAATTATTATTTTTAAGAAGTTATTTTCTTAAATATTTTTGTATCTCTTTTACCATTTGGCCTGTTCTGATTTTAAAGTTATTTTCTTTAGTATTTTTCTATGCCCCTTTTACCAAGCTGTTAATTTTCTTTTCATAATTTTCTTGCATTGCTCTCATTTTTTTCTCCATTTTTCCTCTGTCACTGTTATTTGATTTTTAAAATCTTTTTTTGCACTTTTAAAATATCTTTTATTCAGTTCTTCCAGAAGTCCTTGTCCAATCTGCATTTTTTTCCTCTGAGGCTTTAGTTGTAGATATTTTCAAGTCATTGTCTTCTGTGTTTTTGTCTTGAGCTTCTGTTTCACCATAATACTTTTCATGGTCAGGTTTTTTATTGTTGTAATTTATTAATTTTTCCAACCTATTTTTTGACTTTGAACTTAATGTTAGAATTGGATTTTGGAGATCTCTGAGGATGGGGTGGGGTAGATATCTGACCTTAGAAACTGTCTTTTATGCCCTTCTACTGCTAGTATAGCTCAGAGGGCACCTGGAAGTTTTTAATACTTCCAAAGTAATGTCTCAAAGGAGAGAGGTCTGGTCAAATGCCCTCTCATCTTTGCTCTCTCTCTTTCTATAGGCCATTGCTTCCTCTCTGTTGTTTTTCCTTTCTGCCCTGGAACTACAATTTAGAACTGGGGACTAAGTGACCAAGCTGCCAAATTACAACTGATTCAGTTCTAGTAGATGGGGTGAAATATCTTTCTGACCTGCTTTTTAGTTCTCTTCCTGTCACTGTGTACTGGGTGCCCAGTGCCACTTCTGCTATACATAGTTCCTGGCTCCCCTCCGCCCCAGTGTCTATAAGTTCTCTCTGTCCTCATAAGCTGTCTTGTACTAAAAAAATGACTCACTGTGATCTTTTTGTTATCCTAATCAGAATTTCATTTGATATATTTTTTTTAAAGTTGTTTAGAGGGATGTGTTGGGGGAACGTGGCAAAAAATTCTCACCTTACCATCTTAATCCTCCCCGATATGAAACCTAAATTCGATCTTTTGCAGCTACAACCTATTGTTCCAGATTCAACCCTTAGGAGTATAACAGAATGAGTCTAATCCAAGGTGAGGGAGCCTGCAGCCTTGAGGTCACATGTGGTCTTCTAGGTTCTTGGGTGTGACATTTTGTCCTTTTTTTTTTTTTTTTTGCTTTTTGGAGGGCAATTGGGGTTAAGTGACTTGCCCAAAGTCACATGGCTAGTTTTTCTGTTAAGTGTCTGAGGTCGGATTTGAACTCAGGTCCTCCTGACTCCAGGGCCGGTGCTCTATTCACTGCGTCACCTAACTGCCCCAGGTGTGACATTTTGACTGAGTCTAAGTTTTACAGAACAAATTCTTTTATTAAGGGGATTTGTTCTGTGAAGTTTGGATTCAGTCAAAGAACTGCACTTGAGGACCTAGAGGGCCACATATGGCCTCAAGGAGGCAGGTTCCCCATTCTGGGTAATTTCTCTTTCCCATGATAGACCTTCAAAGACACCAAGACAAATGGCACATTTTCCCTGAAACAATTCTTCTCTAAGATAAATGCCTCCCATTCCTTTCGCCTATTACACCTAGATCTCCATAGTAAATATTTTTTCTGCTTCACCATCCCCCTTCTTTTAGCTGAGGAGATACTGAAAGGCTTCATGGAGAAAGTGAGACCTACACTCAGCCTTAAGGAAAAAGAAAGATTTCAGCAGGTATACAGGAGGGAGTGTTTTCAAGGCATAATGATTTGGCAATATGAATGCACAAAGACAAGATAGGACAAGACAATCGGAAATATCTATATATCTATTTTTTCTTCAGAGTGGTAGTAGTACATAGAGTGAGTGAAGGGGAATAATGTAAAATAAGGCTATATAAGTAGAATGGAATAGAGTTAACGAGAGCCGTGCTAAAGAGAAATCTAAGATAGGTATTTTTAAGTTGCTTGGGGAATAACACAATGTGGTAGCTGTAAATAGTATTGATACCTCCACGAAAATGAAATCTCATCTGGAAGACAGGATCCATGGAAGAAATACCTATATATATAAGAGAAAGAGAGGTGAAAATAACTTTCAGTTGCCAACCATTCACATGTCTCCAGGGATACACATGTGAATGCCAAGTCTCTGGGTGGTAGAAAGGATAAACTATGGGGCTTGGGTTATTTAAGTAACTGGAGGGAGTGGAGCTAAATGTGTGGCACTTCTTAATGGGCCAGATTGATTCATTCACCCATCTCTAATTAAATTTTGCTTGCATTTCTTACAAGTCTTATGTGGTTAGTAGTTCCAAAGGGAGGAGTTGTAGTGATCTTTTATTCTGTTTATTTCTAAAATCTTTTGTATGCATGTGTGTGAAGTTTCTATGCTTTTTCCCCCTTTCCATTGTAAAGAATACAACAATCTTGGAAGAGATTTTGGAAAAGAGTTACAAGTATATGTTAATGGAAAAGAAATATTTCTACAGGGGAAATTCAAGGCTGTTTGAAAATAATGGCTTTGTAATTCTTTGTTGATTTTTTTTCATGTTCATGATGATATATGCAGGCTTTATAAGTGTACTTTCCCTGATTAAGAACCCCCATTACTCTAATTAAAATAACACATCTGGTTTTAATACTTCATAATAGCTGACTGTTATACCCCGCTAATCCCAGCTCTGGAGTAAATTTCACAATCTGGACCATAAGATATAGAGGTCATACAGTATTCCTGAACTGGTTGCTGCAGTTTATGAATGTGTTGATGGGTCAGAGAGGGGAAAGGAAAACAAACAAGGTAGATGGAGGGAAGCAAGAAGAAAAAAAGAGAATGTGCTGAGGGATGCAGCAGGGCATAGTGAATAGAGGTCTGGATGAAGACTGGTTCAAATCCCAACACCAACAATCAGATGTGTGATCATGAGCATGGTACTTAACTTCTTAGCCTCAGTTGTTCATCTATAAAATGAGGATTAGGGTAAGCAATTCTCACGGTTGTTGTTGGGATCAAATAAGCTATCATATCTAAAGTGCTTTGGCAAGTCATGAAGTAGTATAGAAATGTGAACAATGATGATTATTTTGAGTTGTAAGGAAGCTTCAGTCCATCAAGTCTAATCATTTATTTTAACAGATGAAGAAACTGAAAACCAGAGAGGCAAAAATGACTTTCCTGGATAATAATAATAATAGCTTAACATTTATATAGAAGTTTAAAGTTTTCAAAACATTTTATATACAATATCTCACTTGATCTTCACCACAATACTTGGAGGTAGGTGCTATTATTATCCCCATTTTACAGATGATGGAAGTGAGGCAGACAGAGGTTAAGTGATTTACTCAGAGTCACACCTCTAGATAGTATCTGAGACTGAATTTGAACTCAGATCTTCCTGACTCTAATTTCAGTGCTCTAACCAGCGCTCTAGATCCAGTGCTCAGTGCAACTGAGCTTTTCATACTAGAGAGAGGATCCAAACTGAGGCTCCCCAATGCCATAGCTATTTCACTTTCCACTGTAGCATTTCTGATTGGGTTACTGAATTAGAATCTGGGCATCTATAAGCTTGTGTATATATGAGGAGATAGAGTTTCTAAGCCAAGTGGCTGTGTTTTGCAGCTGAGAGCACTGAATCTGGAGTCAGAGGACCTACCTAGCTTCAAATCCTACCTCTCTCACTACCTGTGTGACTTTGGGCAAATCACACAGTCTTTCTGGGTCTTAGTTGCTCCACTGTAAAAGTAAAAGGGGTTGACTAAATAGCCTCTTCATCGCTACCAGCTCTAGCACTACAATGCTGTAAAAGGGAACGTGTTAAAGCTCTTTTCCTTGCTGTGTCCTTTCACTGAAATCCATCCCAAAGGATTGTTTCATTCGTTGTTTCATTCAAAGGATATTTCTATTTACCTAAGTCCTTTACTAATTAGTCACTGGCTCATTTTAACAACCTCATTTTCCTTAACTGGTTTCCCCCCACTTATACACCTTTTCTTATTATTTCCACTTGAAGGAGAAAACACAGCATTCACTTCTCAAAATGTTCTTCCATATCCAGGAAAAGTCACATTGCTTAACCAAAGTGAAAAAGAAGCAAACAAAACAAAACCCTTCTAAGCCTCTCAATTTTTCTCTGTGTGCTTTTTTAAGTTCTCAGTTTATGGGTTACAATGAGAGCCCACCATTTCACTGAAGCTGCAGAGTTTCCTAGGCTACACTTCCCAAACTAATGAGAAACATGGTAAGCATATAAAGCTGTAAAGGGGGGAGCCTGACCCAGGGGTGAAAGCACAGGTGTGAATTTGCAGTATATTAGTTTTAGTGCTGGCTGAACCACTGTGACCCTGACAAGTCAGTTTCCTACTCTGGGTCTCTGTCTCTAAGAAGGGATGACTAGGGATAAAGATCACTTCTATTTGTATAGGATAGGCTGCATACATGTGTCTGGCAACTAAGGTGTGGTATACTTTGAAAACTAGCTTCATAATAACAGAATTGGTTAATGAATAGTTTATGTAGCTCATATTCAATTGTTTATTTTTTAAAATTGCAGCCCTAATATCTCTCCCTCCATTTAACTGTTTCTTTTAAAAAAGAAAAAAAGTTAATCAAAATTGACTGCCATTATCAAATAATATATACCACAATCCTTTCCCTCCTCCCTCTTTCCTGAATCCCTTTGCTGAGGGCAGGGTAAATGTAATCATTTATTCTCTGATTATTGTAATTAATCTGATTCTTGGGTTAAAGAAAAGGAAAACCATATAGTCCAGAATGGTAGAGAGTGTTGATTTTAAGTCTATAGAATCTTGTTTCAATACTCCCCTTCACTTATGACTTAACCTCTCTAGACTTCATCCTTTTTTAAATCAGTAAAATGAAGGGCTCAGAATAAATGGATCTTAATTCTGCTTCTATTCTGATAATCCTATAAAACTAAAGCTTTGTTTTCTAAGTGCAAACTTAATTAAATGATCCTGTAACTTCTGGACTCTGGAGTATAGTGAGAGAATGTTGCATCAGAAATCAGAAGAATGGGGTTCATGTCCTTGCTCTGCCATTTACATCTTGTAAGACCCTGGGTATGTCACTTCAACTCTTGGGTCTCAGTTTCTTAGTTTATAAAATGAGAAGGTTGACCTGGATAAATTATAAGGTCCCTTCTAATGCTAAGCCTATGATCCCACAATCAAAACATCTTCAGGAAATATGCAGGACTGAGAATCATTTCACTGGTGACCATGGTCTTCTGGTGACTACATATAATAATGATATATATTTTCCCCTAAATCCCATTTGGAAGAATAATATTCAAGAGGAGTCCATCGTCACACTCTTTTCCTCTTGTGTAATGTTAAATTATTCATCCATATTTCAGATTATTTTTAGTGTCAAATGCTGGAGAAGGTAAGTTTGTCTTCTGAAGAGATGGCAGCATAGTCTAGTAAAAAAAATTTGGTCTCAGACTAAAGGATCAAGGGGGAGTTACCCAAACCTCCTTTCCCACTCCTCATTCACATAGGAAAAAGAAGTCACAGAATAAAATAAGATAGAATGGGCAGAACAGTACTCAATGGAGTACATTATTAGAGCTGGCTAACTTTAGAAAGCAGCTAATCAAATCTCCTTATTTTACAAATGAGGAAATTGAGGGCCCATGAGGTGAAGTCACTTGCCTTAGATCACATGGAAGGTAAATATAAGAGTCTGGATTAGAACCCATATCATCTTCCAAAGTATAATGGTACTACTTGATCCAATATGGCCTAATGGAAAGAGTTCTGCAGATGGCGAAACCTGGATCCTTATTTTAGCTGCCTAATCTTTTAGGCAAATCACTTACCCTTCCTATGATCTGCTTTCCTGAATATTGGACCTTCTGACATCAAAAGTTATTGATGGGAAAAAATAAAATAATATATGTGAGAGCACTTTTAAATAGCATAAAACCAGATTGAAAATTTTTGATATTGTTATTAATATTATTATTTTTATCCAGTGGAATTTACACTCTGTAGAGACATTAAATAAGGAAGGTAGGCACTCTCATTTCCTGAAGATGCTTGAAAGAAATGAAGATGGAGCCAAACTGAGTCAGAATTTTAAATGAATTTCCTTAGTACCAACAAGGATTTATTTCTCTGGGATTTCCTTAAGACCAACTTGTTTTAACCCAACCCTATCCCCTTCTGAAAACGCTCCTTTTGCTTGGCCTATTTCAAGCCTACAGTGACCAGATGTTGCATTCCTGCAAACCAAATGCTCAAAAAAAAAAAAAAGGAATTCTACATAGTGCCTACCTCCTTCCCCTCTTCCCAGCCTCCCTGGATTCCCTTGATCAGCACCATTTCTTTTCCTTCCTTTTTGTAAATCTCCCCCTTCCCCTCTAACCTTTTCTTAACATTGAGGGATCTTTTCCTGTACTTGTTTTTCAATGTTAATTAACAAATACCAATTCTTTTCTGTAACATTGAGACAGAATTTGGAGAAACTTTATACTCATTAAAGAAACAAATCCCACACGCTTTCCAGCTGTCTCCACCTCTTTGATTATAAGGGACTTTTTGCATAGCATTCCCACATTTCTCCACACCCAACATTTGGTTTTAAAGGTCCCAGCCCAGTACTTGTGAGTTTACCCCCACCCCCACCTCTGTGTAATATTCAAGATCCCCTTAAAAAAAGATTTAAAGTGAAGTTTCAATGTAGGTTCCTCTTAGGCATTATAAAAGGCAGCATTGCCACATTTGGGGCTTGGGAAGTTAAAAGACATGTGTTAAACAGCTTGAACATTACTACATGAGTCTCAAAGATACTGTTGTGAATTTACAATTATCTAAATCTGATTTAACCATGGCCTAAAATGGGGCCAAAGAATGAGTGACTATTTCACATAGACAAGAAGACAGCAGGGAGAAGCAAGAAGTAAGGTAGGAAAAAAGAGCCTAGAAACCTGGTTCACACTTTTTTTTGGTCTATAGCAAGAGCTGAAGACATTAACAAAAACCTAGCTAATCTGATGTCCTCCATCTGTTCATATACTTTTGAGGCTGACCAGCCATTAAAAGTATAATAATGACTGGAGTAACAGGTGCAGGGGAATGGGAAGGTGAGGAGCCAATAAAACAACTCTGTGGCATGTTGCAGAAATGCTGACCCCCGGCAAGTTTAAAAAAATATGCCCAGCCAGAATTCATTATGTATGTGAAAAGCATGATGGTGAGTGGATTTCTTGGAGAAACTTCAATTGCTTTCGTACTTATATTACTCTAGAATTCCCAATTAGTTTCTGACACAATAACTGAAGACAAGAATTTGAGAGAACCAACTTGGGCAAATCACCCTCTCAATGTCATTCATTTGTTTGATGTCAGTAGGAGCCCTTGTCTGAGCAACATTTCTGCTAAAATAATTCCCCATCCCCCCTGCTGTGACTCTGTCATCCTCATCCTTATAACTTCCTTTGGCTCCCCATTGCCATCTGTATCAAATTTAATCTCATTCTCATCTTGAAGTTTTTCCACTGTAACTTACCTTATGTCTAAAACACCTTCCAAGTCTCCCTTGCTCCCCATGTCAGTCATTGAGCTCCTATCTTTCCCCTTCTCATTTTCTTCATCATTCTCTCATACCCATCTAGCTTGTTTGTCCTTCAATCTTACTCCACTTCTTTTGGTGGTGGATCCCCTTTTCTTCCAATGCTGTGTCAGATTTCAAGTCAGGAGAACTGGTTTTGAATTATTGCCCTGTCACTGGCTCTGAACTCTAGTTTCCTTTTGCCAAAAATGGAGATAATAATACCTGCTTCACAGGGTGCCATGAGAAATGTACCTTTTAGACTTTAAAGTGTTCTAGATACATCAGCCAATATTATTGTTACATATTATGCATCATCATTATTCATTTATTTATTGACCCATTTATTTCTTTTTTGAATCTTTTCCTGGTCTATAAAGCTAGTTGATATGAGACCAATAAATGGAAATTTATAATTATGCTTTTTTTCTGGGTAATCCACTTAGTATTCTCCTAAGGAGAAATCCTTTCTTTTTCTTCTTTGTTTAAAATCCAAGCCCACTAGAAGAGAGAAGCTATTCTACCATGTCTTGCATATATTTTTGCATTGATTCTTCAAATGACAAGATTATAGACTCCATGTTAGATGGGATATCAGAGGACATATAATAAAATCTTTCCATTTCACAGATAAGAAAATTGAGAGGCAGAGATGTTGGATGATTTGCCCAAGATAATGCAAGTAATAAGTAACAGAGAATAGGGTTTGAGCCCAGATTCTTTGACTCTTGAACCAGTGCTCTTTCTACTATACCATGATGCCTCATTCAGTCCCAATTCTCTTCTTACAAATCATCATCATCATCACCATCATCATCATCATCGTCGTCGTCATTGTCGTCATGATCATCTTCTATCCAAGGAGGTAATACCAGAGTCAGGATTGATACATACATTTCATTAGTGCTGGAGGCATATCAGACTCGCTGCTACCCTCTTTGAGAGCATCCTTCATTCTTGTTGAGAAATGGATAGTAGGAAGATTTGTCACTACTCATACGAAAGAGAATCCATGGTTAGCATTCCGATGAACTAGGGACTGGGGGAAACCAGCCTAAATAAATAGAATCATCTGTTACAACCATGTAAAAAACAAAGGGCATTGATCCATGGGGGTGGGAGTATAAATAATATATACCTGTAATTCATCAGTATAAGGAACTATTAGTATGGAAACTCCCTGCATTCATGGAGATCAGTAACTCATGGGACACTTAGTAGTAAAGTGACTTACTCTGATGGTCATATAACTAGTATAGTTAGTATGCCTCATTGAATTCTTCTTGTAAGAATCCATTCTCTTCAAACAAATGTAAATCATCATCATCAGGTCTTCCTGACGCTGAGGCTAGTACTCCTTGTTTTACATAAATCAGTCTCTCATGGACCTTTCTCAATATAGTTAGCTCTAAAGGGTAATTCAACTGTCTTCCAAAGAGAATTGTTAGCATTTCTCTAGCCAATGAGGAAGTGGTTCGCTGAAGCTCTCTTGTCAGCTGATTCTCTTGCTGTCAGTTTGTTCACCCAGCTCCATCAAAGCGAATTTTTCTACATCCAGTCAAATCTTCTCTTGTCATTTTATGAAGTAACACCTTTCTTTATACAAATATGACCTTCAATCTTCTTTGCATGGTAAGGATTATACAAGAAACCCCGTAAGCATGTCAACACTCCTTTCCAATTTGTCAAAGTTTATCCTAGAGAAGAAAAGGTTAAAGGAAATATGACACTTGTCTTCAAATACCTGTCAGACTGCCACAAAGAAGTCAGGTCAGACTTTTCTCTTGCTGCTTGATTGAGGCAGAGTAAGCACCAATGGGAAGAAACCAGAGGGAGACACATTTTAGCTTAGGACAATGAAGAAGGTGCTTGTCATTGGCCTCTGTCCAACAGTAGAATAGATAGCTTCAGAGGATAATGAATTCCTGGTTATGGTAGTCATTGAAGTGAAGACCTTATGACCATCACAACAAACACAATAAAGGGGATATTTGTGTCTGAGCAGGAAGTTAGACTAGATGACCTCCAATGTCTCAACCAACTCCAAGATTCTGTGAAAGTTCTTTCTTTAATTAAAACACATGTAAATGTGAATATGATATTTGAAAAAGAGAAATTTAATATATTTAATCTTATTTATACATTTCCCCTAAATTACAAAGTCAACAGGCTGCAAATATATTCTGCTACAAAGCTTTCTGTAAGAAATATCTCTATAAGAAAATACATCTCATTAAACATTCCCTGTAAATAAATTACTTCAAATAATCATTTTTGAAGGGTTAGGGTAAAGCAGACACAAGGGGAGTCATGCAGAAGCCAGCATATAAATGTAATTGATGCATAGGAAATGTTTCATGGAAATGCTGCATTTTTTTCACTTCTCCAAACTCACAGAAGCCTATTTGTACACACCCGGAATCTTACTTACATAAATTGGCAAATAGTATATAACTTTTTTTTATCAGACATGTGGGGAACATTTGTAAATCTTAATAATTTTATTTAAGTGTGGGTGGGAGCTCAGATTCCCAACTGATATGCAGGCTCAGTTCCAACATCTAGTGAAAAAAAATTGAATTTGAGTCAACAGGTGGGAATCAGATAGTTCAGAGAGAAGTAATAAGAAGGTGACTGTGGATCTACAAATGGGAAAATCAAAAGCTGTATTTTTAAAGCATTTCTTCCTTCTCTTTGTACTCTAACAATGTTTGGAATGAAATCCTAAAATGGGAAGACCCTTAGATATTTCAGAAATAGGAACATCAGTAGATTAATAATGTAATGGAGTTTTGTGGGTGTTTTTTCCTCTTCCATCTCCATGGAGGGATAAAAAGTGCAGCCTGCTTACTTGATGATATAAATTGTTAGAGAGAAAAGTTCACAAAGAAATGATAATTGTGATATCTGCCATATCAAGAAAGTTGCATTTTGTACTTGAATGTAATTCTGAAGCTGTCCTTTGTTTTTTGTTTTTGACATGTCACTATCTTGTAATAAGATCCTTTAGGCACCTCAGCAGCTAAACCATTTGGGAAGGGCCCATGATGCCTCTACCTCCACTTATAATAAATTGTATTCTCTGGAAAATACAATGGAAAATTGGCATTCTTCATCCACTTGGTTTTTCTGTGTGGATAATTAGCCCAAATGCTTCTAAGTGATTATAGATTTCATTGAACTGGCTTTGCCATGTAAAAGGACTTGATACAATCTGCAGAACTGCTAGTGGGATTCCAGTGTCCTACTTTCACATAGGTCATATCTTCATAAAGTAATGTTTGTGCTAAAAGATGAAAATTCAGTTAATGACTCACAAATTATGTTAAACAGCTCATTACTTATATGAATGCTTTTCCTCTTTCACTATATGTTTTGATATCATGTAAAAACAGGGGAAAAAAACCTTTTTAACTTCTTTCCATTAGAAGTAGAAGGTATGTGATTAAAGGGCTGGATTGGGGAGATACATAAATTGGGTTAAAGCTTTTAGAGACTATGAAACTATACAAATTAATTTGAGGTACTGAAAGCAGAATTGGTTTCCTTTTCAATTTTACCTGTACTACTTTGCATAACTTAAGATTTTGCCAGTGAATATTTCTATTGGTCTAAGTCTCTGGAAAATTAGAGAAGGTAATAACTTTAAAAAGAGCAATTTTCTCCTAACCTTGCTACCTCCCACACTGTGTAAAGATGAAGTTCTGCCATTTTGAGAGTTTCAATTAGGATTTTAATATCTATCTTTGGAATAAACCCCCTTCCATCTGACCATGTACAGCATTTTAAGTGAAATTATGGACAATGGATTGTGAATGCAATTCAGACACTGCCTGCATTTTATACCATTTCTCTAGCTCTTTACATTTCCCAGCATCTAGCATGATGCCAAAGTGGACTTCAACAATGGTATTTCATTCAAATCTGGCTTCATACAGAAATTCAGTTTGGCCATTGTTTCAATAGCCATTAACACCCTCATGGAAACCTGTCCTCTGGCACAGCCTAAATTCATGGGAAGACACATGATAAATGTCAGTAATTTCCACTTCATGCTTTTTTTTTTAATAGCATTTTCACAAATGTTTACATTATTTACATAAAAAGGTTTGCATAATGGAAACACTCCAGCACTGGGCGTTGGCCAACCATTCCAAACCACTTTGGGGGCCTTTGGTGGTTGGTTTGCTTTTTCTCCCTTTTTGGTGATCTGTACTCTTATCATAATCCTCACTTGAGCCCTCTTGCTTCATTACTACCCTTCTTTTCCATCATGCCGTAATGCATTAAATACACAAATTCACAGTCTACTAGGGATGTTTTCTTCATCTGGTGTCATATTTTCTGACACACATGGAGTCTGGCTTTGGAGGAATAGGTGGCATCTTTCCATACTTTGCAAGACAGGCCTTTGGCACAGTCACACCGCTGGAAGATCTCCAAGCCATGAGAGCCCTTTTTACGCTGCTTGGTGCACACCTCACCCTGATGTAGCACTGGTTTGCAAATCTTGGTCCAGAAGTGACGAGCACAACAAAACCCTTCCATGCAGTCTGATGACCTCAAGCAGGGGTCTCCCTCATGTCCTAAGGAGATAAACAAGATGTGGGATTATTCCCTAGTTCTAGCAGTTATTTTAAATCAAGCAGCATGATTTAAATTTAAAACAGGGCAAGAACCATAACTCTGGAACTGGAAGCTCTGAGTTCAACTCCCATCTCTGATTCTTTGCTAGCTGCATGATCTTTTTTTTTTTTAAGCAATCGGGGTTAAGTAACTTGCTCAAGGTTACACGGCCAGTTATTTCTGGGTGTGGTGTGCTGAGTATCTGAGCCCGGATTTGATCCAGGTCATCCCAACACTGGAGCTGGTGCTGTTACTCACTGAGCCACCTGGCTGCCCCTAAGCAATCGGGGTTAAGTAACTTGCTCAAGGTTACACGGCCAGGTGTTTCTGGGTGCGTGCTAAGTGTCTGAGCCCAGGATTCAATCTCCAGGTCTTCCCAACACTGGAGCCGGTGCTCTTACTCGCTGTGCTACCTGGCCACCCCAGCTGCATGATCTTTAACAAGTCATTTAACAGCTATGGGCCTCAGTTTCCTCACCTTTAAAAAGGAGGAGGTTTGAATAATGGTCTTCAAAATTACTTCCAGCTCCAAACCTAGGATCCTAAAACATTAAATAAAGGATTTTGGAACCCTCTTAAATATTCTTATACACGATATTTTCCATATGAATATTGCTTGTTATTTAAATATATTTGGCGTATTTTCCCCCTTCTCTACTCTCGGAAATCAATCATTGTCAGCTTTTGATTACTAAAGGGCTGATAATCCTGTTTGTAAAATATTCAAGTCCCCACCCAGTCCCACTTCCACTACTTTGCCATATTGTCTGTATCCTTATCATTTCCTAATGTCAAGAATATAAAAACAGCTGAAATTTAAACCAGTCCATGTAATGCCTCATTGGAAGGAAGCTCCAATAAAAAGTGAGATTGGCAAAATTTTAACATTCACAGATAATTCCAAAACCTCAGTCCCACATCATTGTTTCCATTATTCATATCAGCTCGGTATTTTGTGAATAAGCGTGCTGCACACTCATCATAAGAAAAAGTTGGAAAGGTAGAGATTAGGCCAAGGAAGTTGCTGAGGTCAAAAGGTGCCATCCATTTAATGTAATAACTCTCATTTTTATATAGTCTTAAAATTTACAAAGCATTTTTTTCATACCAATCCTGTGGGAATATATAGAGTAAATATTATTATTCCCATTTTACAGATGAAAAAACTAAAGTTCAGTTAAATTACTATTTTCCTTGGTCACCACAGAAATAAATGTCATATATGAGCAGTCCCCTGTCTCTACCTTTAAAACCCATTCTGCCACACTATAGGAGATTTTACTAAAAGTAAACCATCCTATAGTGCGATTTAGGGGCTTTGCATCAGTTCATGTAAGTCTTTCGAGTGTTTTTTTTTTTCTGAAATCATTCTGCTTGTCATTTCTTATAGCACAATAATATTCTATTATATCCATATACCAGATAAAATATGATTCTTGATTGACTGCTGCTATATTCAAGACAACTATCTAGTCTAGTTTGCAGAACAGGTGCCGATCTTTATTTCCCCACTTCCACAAAAGACACTGCTTGTCAATGGGGACATAATGAGAAAACATAAAATATATATTTTATTATGATATGATATGGTATGATATGATGTGATGTGATATGATATGATATGATATGATATGACATGACATGATACGATATGGCATGACATGACATAATATAAGGCATTCTGTTCTTTCACTAAGCTAATAATCTACTAGGGGAAATCAGATTCTCATATAGGTATATGAAAGAGTAGAATGAGACAAGTGAAAAGAAATCTAAACAAAGAGTGATGGGAATATTTTGAAGGAGCTGTTCTGGCAGGTATATCAACAAGAGAAGAAAAGCCATGTCAGTTGGACCTTGAGGGGTTTCTATAGATGCAAATCAGGGGGCTGGTAGTGGGGGGAATATTGTCCCAACATATGAGATGATTTTTATTTATTTAAGTCTGACCTAAATTAAATAAAAAGAAACAAACAAAAACATGTAGCAACTTTTGTAATCCAACCTTTTATGTGTGACAGCT
Source organism: Petaurus breviceps papuanus (assembly GCF_028583685.1). Classification (NCBI taxonomy): domain Eukaryota; kingdom Metazoa; phylum Chordata; class Mammalia; order Diprotodontia; family Petauridae; genus Petaurus; species Petaurus breviceps. The sequence goes on from NW_027185655.1 coordinate 34,096,071, forward strand.
TAGAATGTGGTCTTCCTAGATTCTGCCAGCCCAAGTCATGGTGTGAGTAGTGACCATGATTGCGATCTCTGTGGCGCGTGCCATCCAGGGCTGGGATGTGAGGGGTTAATATGCTTTCGGTAACTGGGATACATATACCTGGAAAGGATGATGGGAGAGGTTAGATTAATTCATTTATACATATGTGTGATTTATTTGTCCACTCATGCAATATTTAAAACAGGAAAAAAATGAGAAAGAAATTACATTATTCATCAGCAAACCATATAGCAAACACTTTTAAAATACCTGACATTTGCCAAGCAATGTGATTTAAGGAAGAAAGGAAAGAATGGGGAAGGAAGAAAGAGAGAGAGAGAGAGAGAGAGAGAGAGAGAGAGAGAGA
>NW_027185655.1:34096555-34126680 GCF_028583685.1 Petaurus breviceps papuanus
GGAGGGAGGGAGGGAGGGAGGGAGGAAGGAAGGAAGGAAGGAAGGAAGGAAGGAAGGAAGGAAGGAAGGAAGGAAGGAAGGAAGGAAGGAAGGAAGGAAGGAAGGAAGGAAGGAGGGAAGAAAAACTATACCAGAGCATTTCATTCCAAATTCACCCAATGTTCTATCTTCTCCAAAAAATATAAGGCTAATCTATACTGTGCTGTAGAGTGGAATAAGCTGTCTCTGGAATCACAAGATTCCACCTCCGAAGCTTACTACCCATGTGTCAGGCTGATCCTTTAAGCTCTCTGAATCTCTTTTTCCTCATCTGTCAAACAAGAGATGTTGGGTTAGATGGCCACTGAAGTCCCTTCTAGCTCCACAATCCATGTCACTCCTTAAACATCAAGAAGTACATTAACAGCCTTGTGAAGAATCTGAGTATCTTCTTCTTCTTGGTACTGCCCATGGATACCAGCAGAACAAATCATCCCAGATCTCAGGAACAACCATAGTATAGGACTTTGTATAAATTTGTTAAGTTGTAAATGTCTTTGATTATTTTCCAAATCCAAATATGAATCATTTATATGTTACTAATTTTTATGCTCTGTGATTATTTCCCACTCCTTTCAATAAAATAGATTATCACAAAAGACTCTGTAAAGGAAATTCATCAAGATCCATGGGCATGAGAGTTGTGAGGCTCAAATGAGAAAATTACCATAAAACACATTGTAAACCTTAAAGAGCATATAAATGGCAGTTGTCTATATTATTAATAATATTATCATTATAAGCCAAAATTGCCAGACTTCCAGTCTGGTGGTAGCTTATATCCCGAGCCTTGTCCTGTACTCTTACTGAGCTCAAACAAAGTTTATAGTGCAACACAGGTATATTCTAGTAAATGTTAATGACCGTGGGAGGTTAGAGGTTTGAGGCAGGGCACAGGGTATGTACCCCTTAAATTGCATTGTTAACACTTACTTAAGTCTAAGTAACCAACATAATGATAAATCAAGCGCTGATATACAAGAGATGGTTTCTGAGGTATCCATTCTCACACTGAAAATTTACTAATCACTGGCAAGATTGTTAGGGCTGGTTTCAGCACACCCCTGTGAAAGAAGTTGAGGGCCTGGGTCTTGTTTCCATCTCTTTCCGGATTTAAACACCCTTCCTAGTGCCTAGAGCCCAGAGCCCTGAGATTAAAGTATAAACCTAGAAGAATTCTAAGATTATAGATTTAGAAATGGAATCAGATGTCCAAGGCTATCTACTCTAATCCCCTCATTTTATAGATGAAGACTCTAAGAAATGCCTTGTCCAACATGATGGGGTTAGTAAATGGGAAAATGAGGATTCCATGACCTCTGACTCCAAATCCAGAGCTCTTTCCCACTACTCCAGCCCATCATAATAATAACTCCTATTTATACAGCTCTTCGAAGTTTGCAAGGCTTTATAAATGATCTCATCAGATCTTACTTATTCTGTTTCATTTATAAATATTCTTAATCCTGGAATAATGTCTATCCTTTGATTCCTTTCTACATATAAGTTATCATTGAGGATTTTTTAATGGAAAATCAGGTTTATCTATGCATATGAAATCAATCATTAGAAACTCAGCATGAAGGGGAGGGAATGTGCATTTCTATATTGTCCACTATGTGCCAGGAACTGTGCCAATTTTTAAAGATATTATCTCATTTGATCCTTACAACAATCCTGCAAGGTACATTCTATTATTGTTATCCCCTTACAGGAGGAAACTGAGGCAAAAGGGCTTAAGTGATTTGCCCAGGGTCATACAGCTAGCTAGTAAATACCTAATGCCAGATTTAAACTCTGGTCTTGCCAACTCCAGACCCAGCACTCTATCCATTACATCTAGCCAGCTACCTCAACAGGCTCAATGTAGCATATTAAGTAATAATGTCCAAGAAAGGCAAACTTGAGATAAATTCCTTCTAATAACTTAACTTACAAACTAGGCAGCTAATTGTCACTGAGGATAGATAAGAGTGTTGGACTCAGGAATCTGGAAAACCTCAGTTCAAATCCTCTCTCAAATACTAGCTATGTGTGACTCAGGGTATATCCCTTAATTCATTCAACCTCTGTTTTCTCATCTGTTAAATGGGAATAATAGCAATACCTAGCTCATAGAGTTGCGACATTCAAATTAAATAACTTATGTAGCGTGTTCTGCAAACCTTAGGTACACACAACCAATCACCTACCCACCCATAAATACACAAAGTGTTAGTTCAGTTTTAAACTGAGTGAAATAAAAGTGTGTGTGTATGTGTGTGTGCATATATATACATACAGATGTATATATACACATACATATATACCTATATATAGTTATATATAATTATATAGAGGTATATATAGTTATAGAGTTATGTATACAATTACATATACTATATATTGTTATTTTCACATATAGTTATATAATGTTACTAAATATATTCATAGGTATATTACATAACTAACATTTATGTAGATAATTATTATGTGCTATTAATACATTAATGCTATATGATATATCATACTGCATACATTATTTTATATAATATATAAAAGTATAATAAAATAACAGTATATTCTACACATACATATGCTAGCAATTATAGTTCTCACACAATTTTTTCCCCATCCCAGGCTTCTGACAAAAAGGAGGAATTGCCCAAACTTTACATCCATGACTCCTCAGTATATAAAGTGAGTCAACCTTTGTGATGTGTGGAAAGAGAAGAGGGCCCAGAGTTGGAAGACCTGGGATCAGTTCCAGTCTCAGATACTTAATACCCACACAAAACAACTGCCCATGTAACCTTGAGCAAGTTACTTAAACCCGATTGGTTAAAAAAAAAAAGAGAGAAAAGGCATGATAGGAGAAAAGCTCTTTCCTGTACCATTGTTACAGCGGGTGCCAGGGCAACACATGCCATCTCGATGGCAGCGTTTCTTTTTTCTTCGGCACACCAGGCAGGCTGAAGAACCCTGGTGGGGACTGTTGCAGTATCTTCCAACTTCACATTCTTTATCACTGCTACAAGGGTAAGCCTGTTGATGGGAAAAAATAAAGGAATTATGGTTAGATTGTGAAATGTATCTGAGGAAGAAGAAAGACATAGTTAAATAAGTAACCAAAACATTTCACAATTCATACTCCTTACATAGTACTAATCACTCTGTGAAACCTTATTTAATTGTTGATACTGGAGCTGTTTGTTTTGATGATGAAAAAATTCAAAAAAAAATCTTACCTTTCTAAGAATTTTATTATTAGACATTAGAAAGGCAGTGGACAAGTTATAGTAAACTGACAAAATGGCAGTTGTGACCAGCAACTTGAATCATCACTGATTTACTATATGAGTTTTGAGGTCTCCTCAGCCCCTAGTGGAGCTTTATCTATTTGATTGCATTATAGTGAAAATTGACTGAAAATCCATCTCACTGGGATAGTCCCAAAACAAAATCAAAGGAATGATTGATATCTTCTGGTTGGAACAAGGATGAGTAACCAGTCACATCCATGCACAGGAGGAATAATCAAGAGCTTTTCTGAGAAGCCATGGAACAAAGTGTGTTTGGGATGGAAATCAAAAGAGAGTTCAATAGACTTGTAGTATAAGATTGATTTAAAGGAGCTGAACTGGGAAAAGGCAAATGGAGCTGCCATTCCAATTAAATCATCATATTGTTTATTAGACCAAAAATTAGGTTCATTCAACAGTTGGATCATTTATTGCATCTGCACAAGGTTAGACCCATTCTATAGCCTAAGTAACCTTTAAGTCATTCAGTCAACAAGCATTTAGCAATGGCTGACTAGGCACTGTCCAAAGCAATGAATATACAAAGTAAGAAATAAACAAACAAACAAATAAAGAAAAAAAAGTACTTTGATTACTGCATAAATGATTTCTGAGCTCACATTCAATAGCAATTTGCATGTCACCAGAAAAAAGAAAATTTTGTAGTTTCTTACATTATAATAAAATACAAAAGTCTATAACCCTAATTCTTTGTTATTGCATCCCATTCTCCCTCAGAGATACATTGAATTCAGGATTCACAGAACTTGAGAAATTCCTTATTACTTTAATCTCTACCAGTTAGAAAACTAAAAGGAATTCTTTGGAATATTATATTTTCTATCCTGAATTGAATTACATACTAAGACATATTTCTAATCACATCACATTCAATTAGTTACTTCCCCTCTCTTCACCTTAATTTCCTTATCTGTAAATTAAGGACAGAATGATCTCAGAGGTCTGTGATCTTCATTTTTCATACATTGCTTAAGGTAGTATGTGGTAAGAGAAGTATCAGTCAGAGAGTCTGCTGATCAAGAATTGAAGTCCCATCTCTGTCACTTTTTAAATCGAATATGTAATATTTTATTAAGAGAGGTCAGAATTGGAAGTTATTCATGAACTGCATTGTCATTCTTTATGAGTAAAAAAGTGATGTAAACGTACTGCTCAGAACTCTAGAACATTGGAGAACAAGAGTCAGGAGAATGAGTTTAGAAATAGGGTTGATGAAAGACGTTATGCTGTAGAGCTTGGCCAGGTCTGAAAATACCTTGATCCATTCCAGGAGTCATTTATTTTTTCAACCCTCTACAAACATGCAGAATACACATTTGTCCAGTGTTCTTGGTCTTTAATGCTCTTCCATTTCATTTTCTGCCATTTTCATGATAGTAATATGATTCATTTGTTCTAGACTTATTTTATTACAGAGCAATTCTTTATCATATTTATAAAATTGTTCTCAACTTTTCATCATATCAGTTTCTTCTTTCTTGTTGTAGTTGTTCAGTCTTTCAAATCATGTCTGACTCTCTGAGACCGGATTTGGAGTTTTCTTGATAAGAATAGTCAAATGGTTTGCATTTCTTTCTCTAGCTTATTTCATAGATGAGGAAACTGAGGCCAACAGGGTTAAGCTATGTACCCAGGATAGCACAACTAGTAAGTGTGTGAGGCAAGATTTGAACTCAGGAGGAGGCGTCTTCCTGACTTCAAACTTGACACTCTATCCAGTGTGCCACTTAGCTGCCATGTTTTCTTCTTTCCAATTTCTGTCACTCTTTAACTGTGTGACCTTGACTCCAACTGCATCCCCTGTAAAAGTTAGGTGACATTTATCGCTCAGGGCTCTAGTGATCAATCACAAGGTCAAAAAGATAGAATAAATGTAAAGGGCTTGCAGCCAGAAATAATATAATAAATTTGAGCTTTTCTTCATTTTTCTTAGAATCACATTTCTAAGGGACAGGGTCAAAGGAGAAAACAATAAATGGGGGGGGGAGGGATAGGATGGAGGGGAAAATAATCTTTCACAATATAACTACTATGGAAATGTTTTGGTAACTACACACATACAACCTATATTGAATTGCTTGTCTTTCCAGTAGAGATGGATGAGGATGGAAGATGGGAAAGAATCCGGAAATCAAAGTTTTAAAAACAAATGTTAAAAATTGTTTTTGTGTGCAACTGGGAAATAAGATATATAGGCAATGGGATATAGAAATCCATCTTACCCTAAAAGAAAGCAAGGCAAGGGATAGGGGAGTATATAAGAGAGAACAGATTGGAGGAAGAGGTATTCAGTATGCTTGCTATCTTGGGGTCGGGGATAAGGGAGAAATGGGGGGAAAATTTGTATCTCAAAATCTTGTGGAAATGAATGTTGAAAACTAACTAAATAAAATTTTTAAAAGAATCACATGACATATTTGATGTTCTCTTGTTTTCTGATTTATCACTTTCCTCTTCCTTTCTCTATCTTCCTCTTTTCCCCCTTCTTATACATCTTTTCTCCCACAGTGTACATAGATGTGCATGTTTTCCAATTCAGTCTGTAGCTTTTGTTGTCTTTAGTTTTCGAAGTGATCCCTTGGAGACATCAACAATAAATGAGATTCATTGGAATTCTGCACTTTAGGAAAAAATCATCTTGGAGCATCATTATAATTTACTTCCTCCCCTTGCTCCCCGACACCACCAGTCTACTCCAAAGAATGAGCTCACGTATACATGGAGATTTCTAATTGTGAGTGGTTTTTTAAACATTATACAGTGAAAACTTCTGATGAGTACTTTATGATTTGATGAATAGTGACCCATAAAATGGGACTGCAATTCATCTTTCCAGTCAGTAACTCTATCACAAGGATTGGGAAAATCTGCTTGAGGTTTGTGATGATCTATCAAGTTTCTTTTTTTCAGCACATAAAACAAAAGTGCCACCTTCCCCCCAACCCCTTCTCCTTCCTCCTCCCAGCCACAAACCCAACTATCCACCCAAGTACTTAACTCCTTTGGAAATAGGATTCACATGTTTCTGATTCATTTACACTTAATTTGTTAAATTGTTGTTTTGCAAGAGACATTTGATGTCTCATACAACTTTTTGATGCCTCACTTCCCCCCTTAAAAATAGGGCACATCCTTCCAAAGGAAAACAAACACAATTATACTCCCCCTTTAAAAAGAGACTATAGTTATTGAAGAAACAACATAATTTCCAGAAAATATTTAACTCAGTCCAACACTTGCACCTCTATTTTCTTTTAAGATGGATGTGTGAAATCTCCAATACTTTAGACTTCTATGGTTAACATTTTTATCAGGTTGGATGATCCCTTTGCCGATGCAGATAAAAATCTCTCCTTGCCTTAGCAGAACATGGACTTTTAGTGCTAGAATTGATCTCATAGGACATCTCAATTAAGAATTATAGAATTGTATTTGAAAAAAACTCCTCTCTTCTCCCCTCTCCTCCCTTCTCCTCTCCTCTTCTTTCCTCTTCTCTCCTCTCTCCTCTTCTTTTCATTCTTCTCCTCTCATCTCTCCTCACACAGTTAATATGAATCTTTCATGACAATGTAATTAGGTAATCCCATATCTAGAATTTAAACCTAAGTATTCTGGTATTCAGAACATTTGATATGGATGATTTTATCCTCAACATTCGGCACTAAATCCTCATCTTGGAAAGGAGGTAATCCAGGTCCTAGAATACACTGCCCTTGAGCAAAAGTTCTAGCAGGTCCTAATCAAACATGAGCTCATAGAGCCTGGTAGTTGGAAGGAACCTTGATGACAAAATAGTCCAGTCCATAAATGAAAGGGTGTTACTGGCAGATATCAACTGCTTAGTTAATGGCCAAGCAGCACAGGTCCATCGAGAAACCTCTGCCTTATGAGAAGATCAGCTATGGTGATGATAACAACATCTTCCAGGAGTGAATAACCATTTACAATGAGGTGTGTGTAAGAAACACAAAAATGAAATGGTGCACTCTGGTGCCTTCTCCATTCTTGAGGATCTACCAAGTATCCCTAAACAAAATTGTCGCAATAAACAGAGACATTGCTGTGCCTAGGATTGATGCTAAAGATGACTTTGCTTAGCTTAAAAATAAATAGTGAAATGAGTTTTTCTGGTACAGAGTATACATACATAATTCATACATGCATTATATATGTGCAAATATACATATATATTCATACACACATGTGTATATGTGCACACATGTGTGTTTATATATCTGTGTGTGATGACAATCTCATTAGGATACATTGGAAACATCAGATAACACAAAATAACAGAACTCAGAATTGAGAGGGAACTCAGTTTATTGAACCCAATCTGTGCATAAAATTACTTCCCTCACACCTTCTACAACATAACTTGATGAGTAACCATCAAATGCCCCTACTTCATGAGGTGTTTTTCCCCACTTCTGTACAGATTAAAATATTACACATTTGTTTTTCCCCTTATGATATGTCTATTTCTGCTTCTCTGAAATTTCCTACCATTTTCACTAGTTCTCCTTGGGATCAGACAGAACAAAGGAGTCTAATTGGCTCTCTTACATCACATCCCTGAAAATACAAAAACATAGCCCTCTTATGGCATACACAGCCTCTTTCTTCTTGAAGCTAATTGTTCCCAATCCCATAAAGCCACACTAAAATAGAGTGTGTGGACTCCTCATCCTTATGGTGCTCCTCTGTATGCATCTTAGTGTGCCAATGTCCTTCCTAAAATGTGGCATCTAGAACCGAAGTTAACACTATGGGTGCAATCTGACCAAAGCAGGGAACAGTGGTGCTATGGCCATCCTCTTTTTGTTTCATTACACTTCTCTTATTGTAGATTAGGATCACATTACTTTCTTTGGCTGCCAAATTACACTGGTGTATTGTGTAATGACTTTATATTGACTTGATAACTTGATAGTCTCTAAAAAACCTCACGACTTTTTCACATGGACTATTGTCTAGCTATGATTCCCTATTCACCTACACCCCCTGCCATCTTGTACTTGAGCAAAAGAATTTTTAAAGTTTAATAGGCAAGACTTTATATTTATCCTGATCAGATTTTATCTAATTAGATTTGTCCCACCCTTATGTTTGGATTCTGTCTCTTTTATCTACAGCATTAGCCTTCCCTGGAAACTCTTCCTTCCTTCCTTCCTTCCTTCCTTCCTTCCTTCCTTCCTTTCTTTCTTTCTTTCTTTCTTTCTTTCTTTCTTTCTTTCTTTCTTTCTTTCTTTCTTTCTTTCTTTCTTTCTTTCTTTCTTTCTTTCTTTCTTTCTCTTCCTTTCCTTTCCTTTTCTTTTCTTGCCAGACCTATGTTTTCATCATTGTAAAGAGTTCTCTAAAAAGAACTCTATGAACATTGATCAACATTTTTCTGCAGCTTATGTGTTAGAGTGTTGTGTAGGTCATGAAAAGGTTAAGTAATTTTCCCTGGGTCACAAAAGCAGTATGTATAGATAAAAGACAGGGTTGGCAGCAAATGGGATAAGCATGAAAATGATAACTTTTATCAAGACAAAGTCATTTATAAAAATTTTGAATATAAATACCAAGGTCATCACTACATTCCTTCTTCCAGATAATAATAATTAATTATAATAGTAACTGGCAGTTATATAGTGTTCTAGATGTTCAAAGCACTTTCCAAACATCTCATTTTATCTTCACAACAATCCTGGAAGATAGATGCTACTATGATATCCATTTTACAGAAGAGGAAATTAAAGAACAAAAAGATTATTTGATTCAGTTCAAGTTTTTCTTAACTCAAGGTCCAACACATTCTTTGGGACACCTGACTGACTGATAATCATCTATTAATCACCAATCTTTGAGTCTAATCATTCAATCAGTTCTTAATTTATTTAGGTATGTTGTCACGGAGTTTATTTTTCTGTCAAATTTAGGCAGTAGTCACAGTTTTCTTTCAGAGAACGTTGTACATCTAACCTGATTTGTTCTTAAAATCTATGATATAAATTAGTACAATTCTTATATTTCTAGAAAATGGGCAAAGAGAGATTATGAGACTTTGGAAAAAGGGAGGACCCATTAAAGGCAAAACAAATATTTATAAGAAGAAGACACAGAACCAAAGGGAGAATCAAAATAAAGGGTTCTAAGTGCTTGTCTCACCACTAAGACAACATGCTGGACCTTTCTAAAAAAATATATATATGTATATATATTTATTTTACATTTTCATCATTCACTTCCATAAGATTTTGAATTTCAAATTTTCTCCCCACCCCCCTCACCTCAAATTAGCATGCAATCTGATACAGTCTCTACACATGCATTCATATTAAACATATTTTCATGTCAGTCATTTTGTAATGAAGAATTAGAACCAATGGGAGAAACCATGAGAAAGAAGAAACAAGAGAGGGAGAGAGAGAGAGAGAGAGAGAGAGAGAGAGAGAGAGAGAGAGAGAGACAGAGAGAGAGAGAGAGAGAGAGAGACAGAGACAGAGACAGAGACAGAGAGAGAGACAGACAGACAGAGACAGAGAGAGAGACAGAGAGAGAAAGGAGAAACGAATAATATGCTTCAATCTGCATTTAGACTCTGTAGTCATTTTAATATAAAATGCTGAGGATAACAGAATTTTGGTGCCCTTTTAGGTAACAGAGTTCTTTTTTTGCAGGGGTGGGGAGGACTTTTAGGGAGGGTTCTCTGACCTGAATCAAGACGTTAAGGGGAAAAAAGAGTTCCTTCATTGTTCATTCCTGCCAGCCTCTGAATATCAACAGCATGAATTTGTGCAGCTGTTGGAGAGACTGGCAGAAAACATCAACATGTCTGTAAACAACATTTTCTCATTTTGTCTCTCTATCTTTGTTTTATGTCTGATTAAGCTTAATACCAATCAGAGGCTCAAAGTTAAATACAAAAATTCAAGTAATTATTTTCTAAAATCTTATTGAACAAAGGGAGAAAAATTAGGTTTAGTTACTGTATTTAATTTGAACTAATTGAGGCTTTTTTTCAATTATGTTCAGCATCACATGGTAGAAAGAAGTTATTAATTCAAGACTTATATTTAGGGTTTTAGGTTTTTCTGTCATTAATTTTATTCACCTTCCCCCAAATGCTACCCATTATTCAGAACAAATAATGTATAGTAATGTGACAAGCAGATCAGATGGGAAAAAAGGGGAATAAATGTCCTTCAAGTGTCACAGGGACATTGTTGATAGGGTCAGCCCTTTCACACCTCTCCAAAATCAAATCTAGCTACTGAATGAAATTTCAGGCTAATGAAACTGTTTATGCTTAGTAATGGATAAAGAAGAAAAGAACATCATGAAAGTGTTCCTGTAGGATGACCACCCATTCAGACTCTTGCAAGATTGTCCTAGTTCTGTTTTGTTTTGTTTCTGCTTTAAAAAAAAAAAACGGGGACAATCCCTTGTCCCACAAGCCCTGTTTGTAGAACAATTTAACAATCTTGGAAGTTTTCTGAAGCCAGAAAAACGTCATCCACTGGGCAGGCAGTGTAATGCCTGCAGGGGACAGTCCAGCTGTGGGAATGAAAAACATTCAAAGGGGATTAGGGGGAGGGATGAGTGGAAGAAAGCAGACCTGGGGTCAGGATTGGTTCAGATCAGAAGGCTCTAAGAGAGCATCAGTGGAAGGTTAGAGGTTGCCTCGGGAGTCCATTTCATATGGCCTCTCAGGAGCCTAATGGAAATATTAATTTGTAGAGGCCTGGAATTCCTTTTCATCAATATTTAATTGACTAGTAATTAGTAATTGTTCAAAAATTAAATTTAATTCCATAAACTTCCATGTACTCCCAGGGCATTTCATCCACCAAGGGGAAAACTGAAAAATCTAATTCACCTCAGATGATGCAGATGACAGGTCCCTTTGTCCTGCTTTAGTTTAGTAACACATTATATGTTCTCCCCTGATGGGTGAGTGAACACAAACTCACCAACACACTCTATGCAACTGATTTATATCATTCCTCCCATCCCATCCAATCATTCACCAGGAAACCTGTGACTACCTGACATCTTACCATTCATCCCATTGCTGTGTGTACTTCTCTCCCCAGTCTTTTCCACCCTTGCTCTAAGATCAGTAATCAAATCAATGCTAATTAATATTACTCCTAAAAACAGCATGGCAATCACTGTCCTATGTTTCTATTGCCCTATGCAATTGTCTGGACCAAAATGACTTCTCTGGCCACCACTTCCTATTGTCTCACCCTATTGGAATGTAAGCTCCTTGAGGGAAAGGGCTACTTTGTTTTTTTCTTCTATTTTATATACCTAGCATTTAGAAGATGATGGAATTGAGCAATCAATTAACCAAAGATGTAAACCTTTGGGCTTTCGTATAATACAGCAAGCTAATTTGGAAGTAGTTATGTCCAATAGCAAAGCAGTCAAGCTTCTGGAACTTCTAGGCTCAAGAACATCTAAACGAAGGAGATCCTCATGTCTGAAAAAGGAAAAGGGTGAGGGAAGGGAAAGTGAGCCCAGAGGGAAGTCATGACCATGATATGTGATAATAGGAGACCATGTACCCAACTAGGAGCTGAGACATAAGGGGACAGGAACTTTTAAGACTGTGGAAAGGCAGAAATCCCTGGAGCCTAGCAGAGACCTACACCTAATAAGTATTTGGTGATAATTTTCATGAAGAAAGGGGAAAAGAACTTCTAATAACTTAAGAAGCAAAGACTTATTAAACACCTACTATGCACCAAGTTTACTATGCTGGTTATTTGCGCTGGTCATTTTATTTATACACTTTAAAAATATTTCATTCTATCCTCACAGCCACCTTGAGAAGTAGGTGCTATTATTATTGCCATTTTGTAGTTGAGGAAGCTGAGGTAGACAGAGGTTAAGAGACTTGCCCCAAGGTCACACAGCTAATAAGTGTCTGAGACAGTATTTGAATTTGTTTTCCTGATTTCAGACCTAGCTACTCTATCTACTATGTTACCTAACTGCCTCTGCTGCTATGAGTTATGCCTTTGCCATGTATGTATCTTTCATGCGTTTTACCTCCATTTTACTCTAACTTTGAACCCATTTTTCCCATGAACTTTTTGTTTGCTAGAGAGTATGCCAATATTTTTGTGTACCATTTTTGTAATGCCTATGCTAACTATAACATATTAGAAAATACATTTTTCTAAAAGTCAATTAAATTTCACTGCTAATCAATGAAGAATGTGCCTATGGGAGCCCATAAACAGCATTACTTGAAACCTTGGACTCTTAGAACCCTAAGGAAAGAAATATGTCATTTGCCCTCAGGGAACCCAGAGGGGCTGGTTCTTGTATCCCCAGTATCTACCACAATGACTGACACATAGCAAGTACTTTGGCCAGTTATCACCACCACCACCACCACCACCATCATCATCATCATCATCACTGGTGACTCATTTTTCCCTTTTGACAGAGCACAGATATTATCTTCCCACCCCCAGATCCAGAAAGTAGAAACTTGGCAGAGATTTTCTAGTGGTCAGGTATATTTTCAAACAGGGTATGTTTTCACTTTTCTCAGGAGACTTGGTGGTTGTACTCAAGAAGAGAAAGATGAACGCATTATGCAATCGACTTACATGACTTGGGGAAGTTGCTTCAACTGACTGAACCTCAATTTCCCTATCTATAAGACAAGGTCATTGGACTTAGTGACCTCTAAGGTTCCTTCTAGCATCTAAGATCCTATGATCTCGCAATAACCCTTCCAGCACTGGGATTGATGAAATCTATGTTACTGCCGAGCATACTGCTATCTTAGGAGCATGCATATCCAGGGGCTCCATGGGGAATATCTCTACCATTAAACTCTTCAGCATACTCAGAGGGTTCTTGCTCAGGACAATGCTTCCACAAAGTTCCCTCTTCCTTTCTAGGACTTAGTGGTCGTCCCTCTCCACTGTGAGCACGAGCATTTCTAATGCTACTTATAAAAGTGAGCTTAAATCCATACCAGATGCATTGGTGCACCTTGGGATGAGACCAGTATGGATTCAGAGCTGTCATCACACCCATTACAGCCAGATTGGTTTTATGTATTCATGTGGTGCACACCTGTGTCTTTCTGGCCTTGCAGGAGGTTACAGTTGTCTTTAAATCTTTGCTCCCCTGTGTAACTTTGCAAAACCAATTCTCTTCCTTTCCTTACCAAACACAAGGTGAGGTGATGTAGCTTTTCATTATTTTTCTCTCTAACATACCACATGTAACAAAAAGGTTTCCTTCTTGAGGGAAGATTCTAGATTTACAATTAGAAGACAATGTCATGGAAAGAACATAGCATTAAACCTTGTACTAGTCATTCACACTCCATGGGATTCAATTTCCTCATTTTTAAAATATAGGGAGCTGATCTAAATGATCTCCAAGGTTCCTTCCAAGTGGAACAGATACATGGGTTAGGTAAATGGTTTTAAAAATGGCTTATTATAGAGGTTAATTTTTTTTCCTTTTTTCTTTTGATTCATATCTATGATTTCATCAGGTAGTAGAAATTTCTGTGGGTGAACTAGGTGCCATAGTGGATAGAGCACCAGTCATGAAATCAGGAAGACCTGAATTCATATTTGGCCTCTGACTGTTACTAGTGATGTGACCATGGGTAAGTTACTTTTGCCTCAGTTTCCTCATCTGTAAAATGAGAAGGAAATGGCAAAGTACTACAGTATCATTGCCAAGAAAACCGAGTCAAAAAGTGTCAGAACTGAAATGACTAAACAACAGAAATTTGTGTACACTCCTTAAGAAAGGGTAGTAAAAAGCCTAAAAACCTTGAACAACTTGAGATATTAAAAGAATGTGACATTTACAATGAATTCAATTTAATGTAACAAATACCTCAGCACCAAGTGTACAGATACTACCCTAGATGCTAGAGAAATGAAAATGGAAGATGAGACATAGTTCCTTGCTTCAAGATTACAATTCAGTAGAAGAGATGAGACATGCAAATTTGAAAAGAAACAACCTCAAAAATCCATAATTAAAATTTGAATAAAAAGTAAAGCATTAGCTCTTTCTCCTGACTTCTGTCTTTTCATTGGCTATCTCCCACATCTGAGATATTCCATGTATCTCCTGCCCTTGGTTTCCCTGGCTTCCTGCAAGACTCAGACTCAACTCAGTTCCCACCTTCTACAAGATATCTTTCCTCATCTCCCCACTGCTATTGCTTTTCATCTCACATTATCTCCCATTTATTCTATAAGTATGTATGTATGTATTCATGCAAATATTGATTCATTTATATTTGTCTATATACCATGCGTATATCTATAAATCTATCCATGTAGCTATAAGTATACACCCATATATGCGTGTATACATGTATGTATGTGTATACACACACACACACACACACACACACACACACATATATATATATATATATATTACAGTTATTCCTTCCACAATGCGAGGGTTAGGGAGAGAAGTGCTCCCGTGATGTGGAAATTCCACATAAAATATTTTGTCCCTCTCTGCATACCAGAGAAATCTGAATTACTATGCTGTTGTATTAAAAAAAGAAATATGTTGATATTATGCAATACCATGCATATATTTTACACATTTCTGAGTTTTTAGATTTTTTTTCTTGGTTGTCTGTGGCTTCTGCAAAACTCCCCCCAAATTCCCATTTAATTTTTTTTTAAAGCAATTGGGGTTAAGTAACTTGCTCAAGGTAACACGGCCAGGTGTTTCTGAGTGGGTGCTAAGTGTCTGAGCCCGGATTTGATCCCCAGGTCATCCCGACACTGGGGCCAGTGCTCTTACTCGCTGTGCTACCTGGCTGCCCCCATTTAATTTCTTATGCCAACCCATGATATAGAGAAACTATGTTACAGAAAGTCACAATCAAAAGGGTTAACACACACAGGAACACACACAAACACACATGCACACAGGGAATTCTAACAGTCTTAATGTAGTTTGAAGACTTTTGAGATGCCCTGCATATCTTTTATGCAGAGAGCTGTTTACTGGTTGCTTCCCCCACTAGAAAATGAGCTGCTTGAGGATAGGAACTGTGCTTGTCTTCTTTATATCCCCAGAGCTTATCACCATGCCTCACACTTAGTAAGCCTTTAATAAATGCTTGTTGACTTGATTTTTCAATACTGTGGGTTTAGAAATAAAGTCATAGGATTGAAAGTAGAATTTCTTGAGGCATGCTACTTCTCCAAAGTAGATCTTTGGAGGGCCACTGTAGTAAGATAGTCATGTCTCTAGGTTACTCATTTTTCATGGTGTTACAGAAATGTCACCTTATCAGGAGAGTCTGGCCACAGACTCAACATGAAGCCAAGTAAGGTCAACAACCTTATAACAATGTATGGCATAAGCCAACAATAACTGACTTGAGTTATTACTTGCCATCCTGGGCTGGCTTTGTTTAGAGTGGATAAAATACTAACACTGCTCAGATCTTAACTGAAGACTGTAATACGGACTCCAAGAATCTGTCCAGACAAATAGTTCATTGGTTCTTCACTAGGATATGAGACAGATTTTTGAGGAAACATGTGAAATGAGTAGATAATACCTGAAAGACAAATCCAATATGATAGGGGGAAAATCATTCTCCATACTCAACCTGGGTTGAAAATTCAGTTCTACTCAGTGAATTTCATTAAATGATCATCATGTGCAAACCACTTGAAAATATTTTTAGGTAATGATTAAGGAACACTGTTAGATCCTGTTTAAATATTTTCTCTGTCAATGGCACATTCTGATGTAAGCTTAGATGCGTAGCTAGAAGGCACTTTATATTAGGAAACATATGTTTTTATGTGTAAATTAGTGGTATTGGGTAACCTCACTTGAAGAAAAGAATCACTACATACAAAAGCAAGACAGTCTAATGAGAAGAAGCTGGAAAGCAGGAGTAATTCCTTTCCCTTAAAAAATAAATTTAAAAAAATTATCCAAGTAATCGACTCCTAAATGGAAAAATACAGTCACAAGGGCTGACTTGTGTGACAGTAATTTCTCTCTTTTTTCCACATGGAAAAAAGTTAGGGCACCTTTTGGAAAATCAACCTAGATAGGAAATACTGTTAATAGTCTTCTACCTCTACTGCTGAGAAATAAATAAACAATACAGAAGTTAGAGATATAGCTCTGTGAAATCCCATAGCCTACTAGTGGCATCATTATTGGAAATCTGTTAGGAGGGAGAAAAGAGCCAAACATTTTTTGAAGACATAAAGAGACATAGGATTTTGCATGGGAAGCATCCTTAAAGATAATATAGTCCAACTGCTTTATTTTTGCAGATGAGAAAGTGGAGGACCAGAAAAGTTAAGTAGTTATTGCTCAAAGTCATACAAATAGAATTCTATCAAAGGCAGATTTTTGAACTCGTGTTCCAAATGATAGTGTGCAAGGTTAACTCAGGAAAAAAAATTAGGAATCCTAACAGATGAGAAAACTACAAAATTGCATCGAGGTATGGAGT
The DNA here is from genome assembly GCF_028583685.1 of Petaurus breviceps papuanus. Lineage (NCBI taxonomy): Eukaryota > Metazoa > Chordata > Mammalia > Diprotodontia > Petauridae > Petaurus > Petaurus breviceps. The sequence goes on from NW_027185655.1 coordinate 34,113,392, forward strand.
TCTTTAAATCTTATTCTACATAAGCAACATCTTTAAAAATCATTTTTAAAAGCCGGTTATTTTGAGCTATTTAAAAAGTCTTCCATTTTAGTTTTTTGTTGTTTTAAGGCACTTATTGGAAAATGCAATATCTCTGTTCCTGATCTCTCACTAAAATTCATACCTTGCTTTTTAAATCACAAAACACATTCATCACAAAACTCTTCATCTGGTTGGGAGCACTACTCATCTACATTTAGGGAGGTAATACCTAAATGTAGATAAAATACCCAAAGAAGAAATAATTAGTCTTTTGAATGCTAATAATAAAATTCTAAATTTATGAAGCTATGATAACCAAAATAATAGTTAGTTATTAAAACTGTGAACAAGAAAGGAAAGCTGCAGTAACCATGTAGGTATATATCAAGTTAAAAGTTTAGGTTCTCAAATAAATTGAGGTGATCCTATTAAAAAAGTAATATATTCAGCTTTAACTTTCTATTAATGGAAGAATTGATTTAAAAAAGATGTTTTTTTTTTGTTATATGCAAGACAAGGTTGCAAATAGAATAGTAAGACATCCTTCTTTTCAAGTACCTCATATTCTAATGGGGGGAGACAGCTCATATGGAAGATTTTAGCTGCAAAGTTTTCAATGAAGTTTGAGTCTGTAGAGGAACTGAAGTCAGTTGGAGGTATAAGTTTGTATGTTCTTAACAGAGCAACACATGTAATAGAAGTATGGGTCTTTCGAAGGAGGATGCGGGAGTTTCAGCATGTAGCAATCACTTTGCAATCTTTATCATTTGCTGTTATTCAGGCTTATTCTTGTAATGACTACATGCCTTGAACATATCTCCACGACAATGCAGAATTGATATAAAACTGAGTTCTATCACAAGAATACATAATTATTGTTTCTTTTTGGTTTATTACTAACAGAGACATGTTGTAATTAACGAGCAAGCATCGTAAATAAAATTCCTCGTGCCCTTCCCAAATAGCAGACCCAGCTATAAAGTGGTAGTATGTCAAGGTAACACTTTGATCTTTTTAGATATAGATGGTATTGTTGACAGCCTTAGGAATGTTTGGCCCCTGTCTTCATATTCCTACCCATGATGAAAAAACATGAGAGACCTGGAGGAGGTTTCACAGTAACAAATTCATTCACAATAGGTAAGGCTTCATTTATTTCTGAATCAATAATTTATTCAATGAATCAGTTAATATTTATTAAGGGCCTACTGTGTGCCAGTCACTGTGCTGAGATCTGGAAGGTCACACAATGAACAGGATGAAATGGGTCGACATTGTGAAACTCTATCAGAGAACAGTAACAAAAAATATTATGGTAAAAATGATAGTGACGAAGATGGGGAGGCAGCATGGTGTAATGCCTGGAGAGCGGGCTTAGGAGACAGGAAGGTTTGGGTTTAAAACCAGCTTCTGGCTCTATAATCTGGGGCAAGTTATTTAACCATGCAGTGTCCTGGAAAACTAAGGCTATAAATTGTACAAAAGGCATCAACTGGCACAGGTAAAGGGAGTTTTCTCCTCTTTTAGGGAGTCCACTAAACCAATGAAATCGCATCACTAGTCCTCATTCCCCACATTGATAAACTCACAATTGTTTAAGAAATTACCATTCATTTTCCATTTTCAATGCAAACAATAAACAATAATCTCAGTGTTTACATATTGAAGCCACAAGTTTAACACTTCCCAGGCCCTTTCCCCAGAAAACCAGTTTGAATTCTTATTGTGTGGCATATGGAAGGAAAGGTCAGAGCACAAGGAGGGAGGAAATTCATATAAAGTAAACAACATGGTATTGTGGAAAATGCCACTTATTGAATTGTGATTCAACATCTGTACAAATTTCCAGACAAAAGCTGGGCTAGATCATTCAAAAGAATAAAAGTATCAGGCAAGAGGACAGATCATTTGGCTTCTGTGACCATTATGCTAAAATCTCAGCCTTGCAAGCATGGTACATTTTGTGATGACATCATAAATGTGTTAGCAATCCAAAAGAGAACAGATGAAAGGAATTGGGCTCCTAGTCCCACCACCCGCATTGATGCAGTGACCAATACATTTCAAGAAAGGTCAGATGTTTTGTGACAACATTAAAACAAAATAATCTAAACAGAAACCAGGCTCAGAGTGTGTCACTTTCCCTTTATCCCATTGGCGTCTATATCTTCGCCAAAAAGTGAGCTCCCCTTTGCCTCTTGGTCTTGGCCCCTGTTCATTGCTAAGGAGCCCCAGATGTACTGGCTCTGGCTCCCCCTTTAACACCTCCATGTCTGGCCTCACATTCCAACAGCCTTTGTAGGGAATATGGCCTTTAGAAATGGTGGGGGAGGGGTAAGGAGGGAAAGTGGAAGACTATTGCCAAGAAAACTGAGTTTCCTCTAGGGAAGAGAACTTGTCTATCTTGGCCCAAAGAAAGTCAAGTGAAAGTTTGGTGGCTATAAAGATTAAGTAACCAAATGAAGAGAGAGTGAGGGACACACACACACACACACAGAGACAAAGAGAAAGAGACAGAAAGAGGCAGAGAGAGACAGAGAGAGACACACACACAGAGAGACAGAGAGAGATTATAATTGAAAATGCTCTTTAGAATTAAGGGGTTGAGAGTGTAATATGCAATGTTTGATTCTCAATTAAAGGAAGAAACCATGGAAGATCACTAGAAATATACTCCTTTTTGTGATTTATTTATACAAAACTGCTAAAATCCCCACCAAAAAACCCTAAAGTCCTTTTCTGACAATGAATGGTGAAACTGGGAAGTACAATGACTTGGAAATCAGCATAGGCAGAAAGAAGAGGCACTGTTAGGAAAGCCAGATGGATTGAAGGTGGACAAAAGCAATTCAGGAGATGATTTGCATTGGACTGGTGGGACTTTGTTGCCCACTAAATTCAGGTTAGCTTTAGACGAGAAGTGCTTAATATTTCCTATTGCTTACCTTCTTTCAGGAATACTTAACATGCAAATCTGAGAATAAACTTTATTCTTCTCAGCGCAAAACCAGATTTATTTGTTTGATCATTTGTTTAATTGAATGTCAACTAAGCAGGTCAATGGAGAAGAGAAGAGGAATCATCCTATACAGCAAATTGCTCTCAGAAAGGGAATTAGACACACCTGGGTACTCATCTTAGTTAATGTAAAGCTTTTAACACCTTCAGCATTTGTCATTTTTCCTTTTCTGTCTAACATGACATCATAAATAAATATATATGTGTGTATGTATATGGATAACTTGCCAATCTGATAGGTGTGAGGTGGTATATCAGTATTGTTTTAATTAATTTGTATTTCTCTAATCAAGAGTGATTTAGAGCATTTTTTTCATGTGACTGTTGATATCTTTTATTTCTTCTTCTGAAAACTTCCTGTTCCTCTCCTTTGACCATTTATCAACTGAAGAATGGCTCTTATTCTCCTAAATTCAATTATTCCCTACGTTTTTGAAAAAATGAGACTTTTATCACAGAAACTTGTTGGAATCTCTTCCCCCACCCCCAGTTTCCTATTGTCCTCCTAATTTGGGCTGTATTACATTTGTTTGTACAAAAGCTTTTGAATTTCATGTAATCAAAATTACTATTTTATTTCCTGTCATCCTGTCTATCTTCTGTTTGTGATTCCCTTATCCATAGATCTGACAGATTCATTTTGCCATGCTTCCCTAATTTGCCTCTGATAACAACCTTTATGTATATGGTATGAATGTTGGTCTATATCTAATTCCTGTCAAACTACTTTCCAGTTTTTCCAACAATTTTTGTAAAATGTTGAGTTCTTAACCCAAAAGCTTAGATCTTTGGGTTTATCAAACAGTAGATTACTATGGTCATTTACTACTGTGTATTATATATCTAATCTATTCCACTGATACACCACTCTTTTTTTGTTCTCCAGTACCAGATTGTTTTGATGATTATTGCTTCGTAATGTAGTTTGAAATCTGAAATTTCTAGGCCTCCTTCCTTCGCATTTTTTAAAAAATTGATATTCTTGACCTTTTGTTCTTCCAGATGTATTTTGTTACTATTTTTTCTAGCCCTACAAAATAATCCTTTGGTGGTTTGAATGGTATGGTAATGAGTAAGTAAATAAACTTGGGTAGAATTGCAAATTTAATTAAGTTGGTTCAGCCTACCCAGGAGCAACTAATATTTCTCCAATTGCTTGGACCTGTCTCTATTTGTGTGAAAAGTGTTTTGTAATTGTGTCTATATAATTCCTGGGTTTGTCTTGGCAGGTAGACTACCAAGTATTTTATATTATCTGCAGTTATTTTAAGTGGAATTCATATTTTTATCTCTTGCTGCTGGGTTTTGTTGGTAGTAGGTAGAAATGCTGATGATTTATATAAGTTTATCTTATATCCTGCAACTTTACTGAAGCTGTTAATTGTTTCAAATAGTTTTTTTTAGTTGATTCTCTATGGTTCTTTATGTGTACCATCATACCTTTTGCAAAGAGGGATAGTTTTCTTTCCTCATTGCCATTTTTATTCTTTCAATTTCTTTTTCTTGTGTTATTTCTATAACTGGTATTTCTAGCACAATATTAAATATTAGTGGTGATAATGAACATTCTTACTTCACTCCTGATTTTATTGGGAAAGCTTCAAGTTAATACCCATTATAGATAATGTTTGTTGCTGATTTTAGATGGATTCTACTTATCATTTTAAAAAAGGCTCCACTGAATCCTACGTTTTTAGTAGGAATGGGTGTTGTGTTTTTTCAAAGGCTATTTCTGAATCTATTGATATAATCATCTGATTTTTTGTTATTGTTATTAATATCAATTATGCTGACAGTTTTCCTAATATTGAACCAGTCTTTCATTCCTGGTAAAAATCCCACCTGGTCAAAATCGCATGGTTTTACGATATATTTCTGTAATCTCCTTATTAGTATTTATTTTTTAAAAGTGTGTAATTATTAATTTAGAAAAATGGTGTATAGTTTTCTTTCTCTCCTTGTGCTCTCCTTAGTTTACATGTCAAAACTTCATATGTGTCATAAAAGGAATTTGGTAGCACTCCCCTGTTGCTTATTTTTTTCCAAATAGTTTATATAATATTGGGACTAATTTTTCCTCAAATGTTTGGCAGAATTATCTTGTGAATTCATCTGGTTGTGGGGATATTTTTCCTTGGGGAGTTCAGTTATGCCTTTTTTTTTCTTTTTTTTACCGAACTCTGGACACATAGGAAATCTCATTGACTATGCATATTTTCAAGAAATGAAATGAATGAAATTTTCAACAACATTTTATTTAATTAGCATAAATGACATTTCATAGGAAGACACAGGCAACACATAGAAAATCTCATTAATTAATTAAATTAATCTCATTAATATGGAAAACAGTTACCAATAGCTAATGAAAACTTTTATTCCATATGAAATTGTCATGGGTTAAATTTATGCTAATTAAATAAAATATTGAAAATTTCATTCATTTCTTGAAAATATACATAGTTAATTAGATTTCCTATGTGTCCAGGCTTTAGGGACACCCTGTATTTCTTTTTCTATGATAGGATTATTTAAGTATTCCATTTCCCCTTCTATTAATCTTGGAAGTTTATATCTTTGTAAGTATTCATCTTTTTCATGTTGATTGTTAGTTTTATTAACATAATTGGACAAAATCATTTTAATAATTGCTTTAATTTCATCTTCATTCACCTTTTACATTTTTGATACCAGTAATTTTGTTTCTTTTTTCTTTTTTTTAAATTAAGTTAAGCAATGGTTTATTCAATTTATTGGTTTTTTTCCCATAAAACCAGCTGCTAGTTTCATTTATTAGCTCAAATATGTTTTTTTAACTTCCAATTTTATAAATCTATCCTTTGATTTTTGGGATTACCATTTTGGTGCTTGTTTGGGGATTTTAAAATTATTAGTTTTTATAATTGTTTTTTTCTTTTGCATGTCTAATTCGTTGATCTGCTCTTTCTCTCTTTTACTGGTATATACATATAAATGTTTCCATAAGTACTGCTTTAGCAGCATCCAACAAATTTTGGAATGTTGTCTCATTGATGTCATTCTCTTTAATGAAATTAATGAATGCTTCTATGATTTGCTTTTTGACCCATTCATTCTTTAGTAGTAGATTATTTAGTTTCCAAATAGCTTTTAATCTATGCTTCAATTGTCCTTTATTAAATGTATTTATTATTGCACCATGGTCTGAAAAAAGGTGCATTTAATATTTCTGCTTTTGGTAGTGAGTTTTTTATGTCCTCATACATGGTCAGTTTTTGTGGAAATTCCATATACAGCTGAGAAAAAGTTATATTCCTTTTTATTCTCATTCAGTTTTCTCCAGATGTCTAGAATATCTAACTTTTATAAAATTCTATTAATCTCTTTGACTTCTTATTTATTTTATGGTTGGATTTATCTAGTTCAGAGAGGGGAAAGATGAGATCAACCACTAGCCAATTTTCTCCTCTTAATTAATTTGTTTCCCTATATTTTAAATTTTCTTCTATTTTTTCATTCCTCTGATTTTGTTTGATCATTTCTTGATGTCTCATGGAGTTATTAGCTTCCACTTGCCCAATTCTAATTTTTTCCCAATTCTAGTTTTTAAGGAATTATTTTCTTCAGTGAATTTTTTTTTACCTCTTTTTCCATTTGGCTAATTCGATTTTTATGGTGTTATTCTCTTTAGCATTTTTTGTGACTCTTTTACCAAGTTGTCTTTTCATAATGTTCTTCCTTTGTTTTCATTTCTGTACCTTTTTTTCTGTACCACTCTCATTTGATTTAGAAAATATATTTTTTAACACTTCCAGGAGTTCTTGTTGATGCTTTACTTATACCTGTTTTCACTTCATTGACTTCTTCTGAGTCCATATCTTGATCATCCTTGTCACCATACTAACTTTTTATGGTAAGGTTCTCTTTTTGTTGTTTGCTATTTTTTTTCCACTGCTTTATCTTGTTTGGAACTTTCTGTAGTGTTGGGCTCTTTTTTTTCTGGTGTGGAAGGAAGGGGCTCTATCTCAAGCTTCAAGCTTTTATGTCCTGCTATTTTTAGAGCTAGTTCTGGTGTTTTCAAAGTTTTTAATGCTTCTAAGGTGGTGTGATCTGGGGAGAAGTGTAGTTATTGCTCTTTTAGTTTGCAGTCTGATTCTTATCCAGGAAGGGTCTCTGATCCCTTGGGATTGCAATGGATACTGCTCCTCAGGGCCCTCTTCCCTTATGACCTGAAATGATACTACCCATCAGGGTCTCTGGTCCCTTGGGATCAGAAATAATATTGCCCTACATGGGCTTCCATTCTCTCTTGACCAGAAATGCTCCTATCCGCCCTTGAACTATGAGTGAGTATAGGCAATGGAGTTTCCAAATAGTGCCCCATCCTGCATCCATTGTTAGCACAAAGGGACCCTGACCCTGTAATTTCTTTCTGACCAGTTGCTAGGCTCCCTTACCATCTCTGGCTTGATAGCTTCCAACACATTTGCTTCTTTCACCTCCACCAATGACAATCTCACCCCTGGTATTTCATCCACATGGATTTTGAGTCAGTTTCTTCTCCTGTGTCACAGATCTCTCTTTCTAATCTTCCATGTAGCCTTGGACTGAAAGAATGTTTTACTCTAACCTTTTGTTGGCTCTGCCACACCAGAATTCAATTTGAGGCATTATTTTAAACTTATTTGCAGGGTGTAATGTTAATGAGAATGGGAAGATCTTTCCTATCCATTAATAGGCCTATGTGACCTGAATTGAGCCTGAGTCCCATGAGTCTGTGATGGGAGGAGCTTGCCAGATGGGTGGAGCAGAACGTGTAGGTGAGACAGAGCCAAGGGAGAGTGAGGTAGAACTGAGAGATAAAGGAGGCAGAGAGAGGCAGAGCGGCTAGCATGGGTGAAAGAGGGACATTTTGCCTAAGGGAGCTTGTTTGTGGGGAGGCCTGACAGAGGGAAGGGTTGGGGATGGTGGTGCTCCCTGCATTGGTAATATGTACCCACTTCTTTATTACCATGGTGGATTTGACTTTCTGGTATATGAATAAATATCTTGGTTTTGCCTTCAGAGAAAAAATTCTGTTATATCTTGCAATTCAAAACTGGAAATACGCCTGCATATTCATAGCAGCCACTGAGCCACTGTGGGTTTCACATTGGCGATATAGAGGGGAATGTTAGGAGAGCTCAGTTAGGTGCTTCTCTACTCCACCATCTTGACTCCACCCCCAAAAGTTCAAATTATATGTTTTTGAAACCAAAAGACCTAGCATGCTATAAGAATAATAATAACAATAACAACTAGCATTTATATGGGATCTACAATGAGCTTACTATGTTGAATCCCAGCACTGTGTGCACAGAGCCACCTAGTTATAGTATAGAGCAAACTAGCCTTGAAGTCAAGAATATCTGGGTTCAAGTGTTGATTCTGTCACATATCGATTGTGTGACCCCAGGATATATTACTTATCCTTTCAGTTCCCCAGTCAACTCTCTAAGACTGCAGAGCAAGTGCTAATTGGCATTGGGAAAGGGAGTTCCTTATCAGGAATTCCCCAAGCCAATAAAATATGGAGAAGTTCTGTAAAAAACAAAATTAGTCTGTTGATTTTACTCTATTCCATGGCCACACCCTTGTGATGTGTGTACCCATTAGTCTGAAAGATGATCAGACCTTAGAGTGTAAAGGGATGAGTGTAAATCCATCACCACATCCATAAAACAGGACTCAAAGTACGTTCCCTCCTCATGGTGTGTTAGTAACACCCTTTGCATATGTAAGCAAGAGCAAGTTTTAAGGATTACAAATAAAGGAATCTCAAATGTTTGTATTGAACTCTATAGGGAACTCCCTGAGATATTTCTTGCTTGCATGTCCAGATCTTTACAGAAACTTTTTAAATAGACTCTCCTTGCTCTAAGTTAGATCCAAATTTAATATTTATAAAAAAAAGATAAAGCCATCTAATTACTTGGGCAGATGGTCTAGTGATTTTGCTGTGCCTTCCAGCTTTGTTTCTCCTGCTTTTTTGCTTTCCCCATGTTTGAGATCAAGAGAGTGATGTAGCTATGTATTTGAAAATCAATATTTCATCTATATAAACCCTTCATGAAGTGCAGCTGTATGTATGAACTAGGGAGCACTTGATTGCATTCTCTAATTCTGGAGTGATAGGATACAACCACACCTGGACACAGCAGGTAATACAAGGAATGGATTATAGTCTGCAACATTCCCTGCATTTAAATGAAATCCCCAGGATTCTAGTTCTTGTCACTCTTTGAGGGGGGAACAATACCAAGTTATTTCTACATTATCATTCAAGGGAACAAATTACTGTGAATATAGAATCCAGCACTGGCCTTGTACTGACCAATACCCAAGGGCAGAACAAAGATATTAATGGTTCAACCATGTTGTTTTTCATCTTTTCCCTATTGTGTGCAAGACTCTCCAATACATGCTAATCAAATCATAATTGAACTGGCAGAATCCCAGGATCCTTAAGTGAAATAGTATGAAAAAGCAAGTTCTGGCTACTAAATAAAGCTATGCACCTCTCAGTTTAATGAGAGCCCGAGCAACACATTGAAAACTGTTTACAACTTTCAAACCACGCTTCCAAGAATCATTGGAATGCCTTTCTTGAAAGGGAAAATTAATAAACTCCAGCAAGTTAAAAAAAAGTTATATTTTTCCGGGTAATCTTCTAAAAGAAATTTCACAGCTTTAACACAATGTTTTGCAATCAGCTTGCCACTAAGTAGTGAGGTTATGTAATGATAATTAATATGAATACTTTACATAGAGGCTTTCTGTTTTTAAAGTACTGCACATCATTAAGTATTAATTAATTATCTGTCACAAGCTGCAAGCATCTGTTCTGGAAGTCTCTTGAGGGAAGTTTTTTTAATTTAATATCCATATGCTGGGAGTATTACTGTTTGCAGTGAGAGACTTTGATGAGTAGGTAAACATTTCTGGATTAGAGAAATGAATCTGAAGATTCATACCTGCATCCTTGCTATTAAAGCCTCCTATGGTTGAGTCTTCAGGCCATCACCCAAATGTAGGCAGAAATATTCTTCAAGGGAAGCCTTGGCATGGTTTTTACTTAGGTTGCCCATGGCCAAGAAGAATACAGAAATTGTCTGGGAATTTGAGTGAATAATCTCAATATGGCAGGGTTAGGGTTTTTCAAATTTCTCATCTGAGGGCTAAAATTTTCTGCAAAGCCTAGCCAAAGAAGTAGACCCTGAATTCACTACTTCATCAGCCCAATAAAGCTTTCTCTGTACACAGATGCTATTAGTCACAGCCCTGAAACATACATGTGTGTGTGTATATATATATATGTGTGTGTGTGTGTGTGTGTATAATATACATACACACTGTTACCCCCATCACTATACACGTGTGTGTATATACATATGTATTATGTATGTATATATGCATGTGTATATATGGGGTGGGGATATACGTGGGGATATATTCTACACACGCCCCTAACCTCTACATATATGTGCACATGCACATATATATGTGTATATATCTATATCTATATATGAGGGGCAGGGGTGTGGGTGTGGGTGGGTATGTATGTTGCATAATATATGTATATGTGTATCTGTGTGTGTGTATATATATATATATACACATACACCTACTTATACCCCATATATATTTATGTGTAGGTGTATATATATATATATATATATATATATATATATTTGTATATGTGTATTTGTATGTGTGTTTGTATAATCTTCAGAACAATGCCCAGGAATATTCATAAAACACCCTGCAGATAATCCAGGTTCCCAGAAACTGTAAACACACTTTTGATGTCTTGAAACCTTTCAAATTGATCTTTCAGTGCACTGGAAAACATTTTCAAAAATTTCCAGTCTTGTTAGGGACTTGTGATTTTAATAGGAAAAAAATGCTAACCATCAGACTGAAAGAAAGATAGTTATTCTGGGTTGCAATTATTACTTTTTGATCATTTCAATAAACCATGGAGCATATTTAATACATCATGGGTATCTCACACTTAATCTTTAAAAGATATCTCCATCCTTTCAGGATTGGGGAAATCATAAGTTCTAAAGTACAGAGCTTGGAAAGACCTCGGGGACAATCTTTTCTGACTCCCTCATTTTATAGATTTAGAAACAGAGAACCAGGAATGGTTAAGAGACTTGAGGTCTCACAGGTAGTAAGTAACAAAAACAAGATTGAAATGGGGTCTTTGGTCTCCAAATCAAATTCTCCTTTCACAGTACCAGATATGAATTGCAAAAGCAAAGTAATCATAGAGTTAATAAGTGGCAGAGGTAGGATTTGAACTAATCCTCTCACTCCAGTCCAAATTCATCACTCTTTCCTTTGAAGAAGAGACTGATAAAAAGAAGCTAACACCCAAGCAAAAGAGAAAAACCGTAGTTTATGTGTCCAAACCATGACAAACTTTTATTGGGAAGTCTTGCATTTTAGCATGAATGAAAAGTTGACTTCTTAATTCTTCCCCATCAAGTCTTCTGACACGTCCAGCTGGGTCAACCTTTTTTCCACTGAGCAGATTGGGGTTTCAAATTGCTGTTAATCTCTTTAAAATTATCTGGTGTGTCGATTATTCCACAAGCCACTGAGAAAATACCTTAATTACTTTTGAGGAATATCCACTGATAAAATAAAAGGTGATAACTCATTTTCCATATTGCCAAAGACTGAGACTCTTCAAAATTAGAGCAAGGGAAGGAGGCAGTTGGTGGAAATGTACAATGTGTATATAGCTTTATCTGCAAGGCTGACCTACTTGATAAAAAATGTCCAGGAATGAACTGAGTATGACAACTCATAGGCTAGAGCTGGGAGGGGTTTTTGGTGAAGTCATTTGTCCCTTCATTTGTTCATTCAATAAATATTGATTAGGCACCTAGTATGTTCAAGGAACTGCCCTTAGTCCCGAGGAGGACATAAAGATAAATAAGATGAAGTCTCTACCTTTAGGAGCCTTACAATCCAATTGGGGAAATAAAATAGGTACACAAATAATTATCTTAGAAATATGTGATATATATATATATATGAGAAAGATATCCAAATAATACAATAGGAGTTCCAAGTAGGGAAAGATCACTTCTGGGAAGGGATAACGTTATGGCAGATGTCAAGGCAGGTGGCCTTAACAGCATTGGAAGCATGGTCATCTGCTCAAAGAGAGAAAAGGGATAGAGGGCTCAGGGAGAGTGGAAACTATTCATAATAGTTACTATACCAATAATAAGTCACTTTCATGAATAAAAGGATTGTTTAGTAGTAAAAAATGACCAGGTGAAGTTAAGTAATATAAATTTATTGTAAATAAGCATAGCTTTTTTATTTCCTTCAAGAAACATTTGAAAACATAGCAAAATACAGGAAAAGGCGGATAGCAGACATTCTGGAAGTACTGATAAAATCAATGCCCTGTAAAGGGCACAGGGGTAAAAGACTTTAGTGTGCCAAAGTTAGCATGATTAAATGGGAAATCTTTTGTTTCATGATGAGCAGGGAGTCAAGCAAAGTGTGAGAGGGCCTGGTAGACTGGGGAGATTAAAGAGTTGAGAGTTTAGAGACCATGATTAAGGTAAGGGTAGTACATCTTTAAGCAAAAGACAAATCTGAGGTCTGATTGTGTTGTATGTGGCCAAATTACTTCAGGTAAGAGTCATTAGAGTTAGGGTGCCTGAAACATTATGAAGTCAAGGTGTTGGTGCATATGACAATTGTTCAAAGGATGATGGAAAAGTAACTCAGGTTCCATAAGTTAATAAGCTGCCTTACATGAATAATCTATCCACTTCCAATGACAATAAATACTGATCTGGAGAACAAATAATGCTTCCTTCCATTTGGCATTGATGGAGAGCTTTGAGCAGAGACAGGGAGACCTGGATTCAGGTCCTGCCTCTGACACACACTGATTGTATAACCATGGGCTTGAAGATGACAGGTTTCAGTTCCTCTAACCTCCTTTAAACTTGTTAGTTGCAGAAAAATGCTCTTCTGAATTACTAGATTTTGGGAGCTCCTTATAGCAGCAAAATCACAATCCAAACACTTAGCACAGGTACCATTCAAACTCCCTTGCCTACTTATAATGGGTTAATTTAACAAGATACATTTTTATAGTCTTAGTAGAAATCTTCATGGCTTCTTCAAAAAGTATATTGAGGTACCTACTTCAACTAAATTACCTACACCAATTACCAGATATTTGCTTGCCA
>NW_027185655.1:34126690-34184378 GCF_028583685.1 Petaurus breviceps papuanus
TACTTCAACTAAATTACCTACACCAATTACCAGATATTTGCTTGCCAAAACTCAGATATAGCCTGTAGATCGTTCCATAACCAAGGTTACTCTGCTTCTTTCTTTTAGATCAAATGAGACAATATTTGTAAATCTCTTCCCTTTCCCTGCACTCTTTATTTTTCCTCTTTACAATAACATGCTAATATTATTGTCATATTATTATTATCATAAGTTTTGTTATTAAATTATAATAGCAATGAAATACTATATAGTACTTTAAGGCTTGCAAAATATTTCATTGTATATTAGTTCATTTCATCCTCACAATGATTCTGTAAAAGAAACGCTATTTTTAATCCTCATTTTATATATGAGCAACCTGAGGCTTAAAATGGGTCAATGATTTTCCCAGGGTCACATGGACAGTAAGCATCTGAGATAGGACCTTAATTCAGAACATCATAGTACCAGGTTCAGCATTCTATCCATTATGTTTTTTCTCATGTCATAGATATGTAGGTGAAAAGGACCTTGAAGGTATAAATGTTACTCAAGTAACTTTTGCATTTCAATATCTGGAGTTGTGTATTTTAACCCCTTTGACAAAAAGGGGTTTCATTTTATTATCTCTACTTAAAGAGATCTTAAAATATGGGGTGATGAAAAGGGTTGGTACATCTCCTTTGTCAAGAGGGTTGCAGGCTATGCTTTTTGATGAATCCAAAATTTTCTTCCCAACTTCCAAGCAAAATTATGCAAAGAGGTCTCCCTCCAGGCTACTTTTACCACCATGAACCTAAGTATTTCCTCTTTCTGCACCCCACTAAATAACAGAAAACACTCAGCATTTGCTTTTGTGTATTGATCCATAAAATTTTAAGTATGTTTTTATTTCATTAAATATTTACCAATTACACACAAAACATTTTAAACAATCTTTTAAAAAGCTTTGAGTTCCAAATTCTCTCCCTCTGTCCTATCCTTTCTCCTTCCTTGAGAAGGCAAGCAATTTGATATCAATTACATATGTGAAGTCATACAAAACATATTTTCATATTACCCATGTTGTAAAAAAAAAAGCACAAACAAAAAAATAGAACAAGAAAAATGATGCAAAAAAGGTAAGTTTCAATCTGCATTCAGAGTTCTTGGATTCTTTCTCTAAAGGTGAGTAGTATTTTTTTATAAAGATTGACCCATACAATTTAAAGGAGAAACCCTATATCCCAGGTGTATGTGTGTGTGTGTGTGTGTGTGTGTGTGTGTGTGTAAAAGAGTAATACTAGTGTATATTAGCATAGGCTAAGCAAAATTACAGATATTCCAACATCTGCCTGCCAGATCCAGATGCCTGCATATGTGCTCCCTGCTGGTCATTTTTACTTGAAGGTGGATGATGAGGGACAAAGTTAGAGAGAGTGAACAGTAGAACTGACAATGTCTTGTTCTGAGACCTTGGGGTTCCTTTAATCTCCTTTCTCACTTTGATGTCTGGGTTTCCTCTCTTCATACAGGGACACTGAAGCTAAGTGCAACACAAGGAAGCCATTTACAAGTAGATGGTGTGTGTTACAAACACCTTCTCTCTCTTTAGTGCCAGGTGAGTTGGATTACCCACATATTTCAAGGTCTTTGCTCTCTGAGTACGTGGACATTTTGACTCTGTGTTATCTTGACCTCTAGAAATATGAGAATGGGGAGGGGGAGTTGACAGTTTTTCCACATACTGTTTTGCCACAGTGCCTTGAATGCAAATTACAGAAATAGAGATTTAGAAAAAAAATTGTTGCCTTTAAAATCATGCACATGCATCTAGAATCTTTGTGTAAACAATTTTTAGATTCAGTAAGGGGATATCTGGAACAGCTAAGTTGTGCACACTGAACTCCTACTTCACAGCTATTTCTTTATATTTTTAAAGTGGAACACATCAATTTAGAAATTATTTTCATTAACGTCATTGTAACATTAAATGTTCTTTTAAATGTTAAAAATTAAGCATTAAAATAATAACAATAATAATAACAATTAGTATTTAAATAGTCCTTACTATGTGCCAGGTACTTTGCAAATATTTTCTTATTTGATCTTTACAAAAATCCTGTTATATAGGTCCTATAATTATTCCCATTTTTCCACTGAACAAACTGACACAGAGGTTAAGTGACTTGCTCAGGGTCAAACAGTTAGCAAATGTCTGAGGTTAAATTTGAATTCCGGCCCTCCTGATTCTGGACCCAATACTGTCTACTGTGCCATCTAGCTGTATAGTTATTGTCTCTTATTGTATGACTTTGCTCACATTTTAAAATTAGGTTGAATTTTTATTACTCACAAGAGGATATCTTTATCATCAGTACTTTGTAAATGGGGAACACTGCTACAGTACCTTGTGGCAAAAGGAGACTTGGTTTCTTCATATGAACTACCAAATTTTAATTTTTTAAGCATGTTGATTTGCTGTCTAGATGCCTAGTCCTTCCATGCTTTGAAAGATGAAAGCAAAACTATTAAAATAGCAGAAGTCCAAAAGTGAATGCTACATTTAGAGAAAAAGCCTATGTTACATATTTTTATAAGTAAAATAAAGTTCAAGGTACAATTTGGTATCCTCTCACTAGCCTTTAACTTTTATCATTCACAACTGCATCTAAAATGGACTTGTCCCCAGATTTTGCAAAGGAAATTGCAGAACTTAGAAAAAAAGCTAGTCTATAGTCTAAGATTTCACATTTCTCTTTTCCCTTGCCCTTAGAAATCTTAGGATCAAATCACTTCTCCTACTAGTATCTGGCTAGGGGACTTTGGGCAAAATCATGGTTAGAAATGGCTCCACTCCTCTGTTCTCTAAGAATAGCAGCTTCTGTCCTACCCCATGTTTTCCCAGTTATTAGCTTTCACAGACTTTTTAAAAGAAAGAAGCAGTCATGTGCTAGTAGTAGTAGCAGTGGTACTAGTACTAGTAGCAGGTGGGTTGGATTACCCCCATAGTAGTAGTAGTAGTAGTAGTAGTAGTAGTGGTGGTGGTGGTGGTGGTGGTGGTGGTGGTGGTGGTGGTGGTGCTGGTGCTGGTAGTGGCAGCAGCAGCAATAGAAGTAGTAGTAGTAGTAGTAGTAGTAGTAGTAGTAGTAGTAGTAGTAGTAGTAATAGTAGTAGTCGTAGTGGTGGTGGTGGTAGTAGTGGCAGTGGTGGTGGAATAGTGGTAGTAATTGGGGGATGGATGCCAGGGAGATAGTAGTAGTCTTCAATTGATAGCATTGGTATATAGTTTAAGGTTTGTAAAGCACTTTACATATGTTAACTTATTCTATCCTCACAATACCTGTGAGATATTGTAAGACAATAACATCTGCAAGGTAGGTGCTATCCTTAACCCCATAGTACAAATAGAGAAAATGAGGTACAATAGAGGTCAAGTGACTTGCCTAGGATCACACAGAGTGTAAATGTGTGAGATAGAATTAAAACTCAGTTCTTCCTGACACTGAAAAGTCAGCATCTTGGGTTTAATTCTGAATTCTGCTCCTTGTTTGCAACTTGGGACAAGCCGTGTAATTTCTCTGGATCTCAGTTCCCTTATCTTAAAATGAAGGATCTCTAGCTTCCCTTCCAGTTCTAAGTCCTATAATCCTAGGAAAGAAAAAGGAAAAAAAATACTCATGTAGCAGTAGTGGGATACATTTTAAAGTATTTACTCATGGTTTCTTTTTATCATTAAGTCTCTGTCTGTCTGTCTGTCCGTCTGTCTCTCTCTCTCTTTGTCTCTCTGTCTCTCTCTCTTTCTGTCTCTCTCTTTCTCTCTCTCTCTGTCTCTCTCTCTCTTTCTCTGTCTCCCTCTCTCTCTCTCCCTCCCTCCCTCTCTCTCTCTCTCCCTGTCTCTCTCTCTCTGTCTCTCTCTCTTTCTCTCTCTCTCTGTCTCTCTCTCTCTCTGTCTCTCTGTCTCTGTCTCTGTCTCTCTCTCTATATACACACACACACACACACACATATATATATATATACAAACATCCATATATATAATACACACATATAGTATATGTATATGTGTGTATTTGTTTTGTTTTCCAACAAATTGACTTCAACCTTCCCCCATCCCTCTTAGTGGTGGTTTATGGGCAAACATTGCTTAACTGAACTCAGAAATTTCCCTTTACTAAAATCCCTTAATAAAAGAATTTGTTCTGTGAAGTATGGATTCAGACAAAGGGCCACACTTGTGGATCTATAGGGCAGCACGTGCCCTCGAGACTGCAGGTTCCCCACCCCTGCTTTAGACTTTAGTTTCCAACATTTCTTCAGGTCCCTGTGGCCTCCAAAGCAAACTCTCCTGGATTTTTTAACTTTAATTTGTGTAAAAAAGAAATGACCTATAACTTTTCCCAAAGATCAAGTTTAAAGGAATCTTTTGAATATGGAGGCAATCACCACCTTCAAGGAGAAACTAAAGTTCATTTGTCAGACTCTGGCACCAAATAGGAACATGCTTTACTCCAGCTGAGGAGTCCTCAACCTACAGAGAACGATGGGGCCTGGACATTCTGGTTCCATGGAAAGCATGCTACATTTGGAGTCAGAAACTGCTAGGTTCAAAGCATACCTCTCCCACTTACTATATCAGTGACCTTGGTCAAGTCCTTTAACCACTTTGGGTCTTAGTTACTCCATTTTTTTTGCCTTTTTGGTGGGGAGGGTAATTGGGGTTAAGTAACTTGCCCAAGATTACACGGCTAGTTGTGTGTGTGTGTGTGTGTGTGTGTGTGTGTGTTAAGTGTCTGAGGCCAGAACCGAACTCTGGTCCTCCTGACTCAGGGGCCAGCGCTTTACTCACTGTGACACCTCGTCGCCCCAATTACTCCATCTTTAAAATAAGGGGGTTAGACTACATCCTTTCTAAGGTCCCTTGCCACCTCAAGTGGATCCTATTTTCCTACCCACTCTGAATAAGACAGCACACAGCTCTTGCTCTTTTAGTCTAGGGTTCATAATGTAATGTTTAAGCACTCAACATTAGTTTCCCCTTGTGTTTTTTTTTAATTTTAAACCCCTATAGATTTTCTGATAGTTGCTCTCATTAAAAATCACACAAAAATAATTGGTGCGCTATTCCATAGACATCAGAACATAGGAGAAGTTTTATACCTTTCTCGTGACATCCGGGTGAAGACACACCAGGATCAAGAGGTGAGAGTAAATGACAGGAGGGGGAAGTTAATAGGTAGAGGTTGAAGCCTTCTAGCTAGTTTTAAGGTGGGCTCTATAGGACAAAAATGAGCTGGAAAAAGAAATGGCAAACCAGTCCAGTATCTTTGCCAACAAAACCCCAAATGAGGTCAACACAAAAATCAGACACAATTAGACAATTAAACAATAAAGACAGCAACAGGACAAATGCAACTATTGATGAAGGAATAATGGTAAAATTGCTAATCCATTACTGACAATACCATAAAATCTCAGAATGCCAGCTCAACAATCACAGTTTCCAACATAGCTCTCACAACTTTGTTCTATTGCTTCAGTTATTTCTGACTCTTCATTATCCCTTTTGGGTTTTTCTTGGCGGAGTTACTAGTTTGCCATTTCCTCCTCCAGCTCATTGACCAGATGAAGAAACTGAGGCAAACAGAGTTTAGTTACTTGCTTAGAGTCACATGGTTAGTATGTCTGAGGCCAGTCAGTCTTCCTAACTCCAGGCCCTGCACCCTATCCACTGTGCTACCACAAATAGATATAATTAGCTGTACTTAGAAAATCACTATAAAATAAAATGCATTGTTTATTAATAGTATTATAACCTTCACACTGTCCATTGCAATTCTAAATGAATTAAAAAATCATACATAATCTCAGAGCTGAATCATTGTTCTGTATTCCTAATTTTTCCATTAATAGGAGAGAGGGAGTATCAGACGCGTATGAAGTATATGGTTGCATAAGTAATAAGGTTTAAGAAATTTTTGAGTCCTTAGAGAAGTATTTTATTGTATTTAGGGAGAAACCATTGTAACTGGAAAAAAAAAAACATTTATATGGAAAGGGAATATTCCATCAATCATATTGATGTATTTTCTAAATGATATTGAACAGAAATACTTTGATGTTTAAAACCACTTGTATTTGTCATGATGTGTACCAAACTTCCAGATCTGATTGCAGTAACATAATTTTACATTCTTGTCTCCAGTGAAAAGTTTCAGTAATTTATCCTTAATCAATTGAAAAGCAAACAAATCACTAATCCAAAGGGTATTTCTTTGGGGGGATGAGGGGGATAGAAAGTGAATGTACCATAGCAATCATATTTTTTTCCTATAATTGAATGTTCTGACATTGAAAAGACAGCTAGAAATAGAAGGAAGTGTGTTGTAGTGGGGGGAGGTGAGGGTTCATGGAAAGATTTGTGATCCCTTGAAAGAGTATTGGACTTAGAGTAGTTAGGATCCCTTGGCTATAGAGGTGCCAGAGTAGAAAGAGGGGCCCAAGTCTGGAGTCAGAGGATCTGGGCTTGAATACCACTTCCTTTATTTATGGTTCGTATGATATTGGATAAGTCACTTACTGCCTATGGGCCTTAGCTTCCTGATCTGCAAAATGAGGGAGTAGATTAGATAAGGTAGGGAGGTGACATAGTGAGTAGGGAGCTAAGAATGGAATCAGGAAGATCTGAATTGAAATCCATCTTTGACACATTAGTTTTTGACCCTGGAAAATTAAGTTAAACTTCTGTTTGCCTCAGTTTCCTCTTTTGTAAAGAGGGGAAAGATACGTAATAGCATCTATCTCTCAGTGTTGTTGTGAGGATAGATTGAGGCAATATTTATAAAGCACTTTGTAAACTTTCAGGTCCTGCATATATCATCACCACCACCACCACAATCATCATCATCTTGTTCTTAATGTTTCATGAGTCTCTAAAATATACCAATGTAGAGGAACTGGGTCTACAGCAGGGCTTCTTCAAACTTTTTCCACTCCCTGACCCCTTTTTGGTTTCTGAAGCATTCTTTGGGATTGTGTGGCCTGAGGGTATGAGCAGCGTAAAGTGTGTATGTTATGTGTTCAGAACCAAGGTAGCAGTGAAGTTGTGGGATGCAACATGGGGAAATGCTGCCAGAAAAGCCTCAGATTCGTTACACATTTGATTTTGAATTAACTTTTGGTCATTGCATGTTCAGAAACCCTTTACTGTTGCCAAAATTTCCACGACCTTATATGGGGTCAAGACCCACACTTTAAGAAGTGCTTATATAGAAAGCATATTTTTATGTCCCAACCAATTTACAAGGAAGAAGAAATCTAAAAACAACAACAAAAAAACTCCTCTATTTGTAATGTAGATACAATTCAAGATGTATAGTATGGCATTGTGAATAGGAAATTGTGATTTTGTGGAATCAGAATATGCTTGTGCAGACACATACCAACACATACACAATCTAGTGTTGCCTTAGTTAAGTCTCGTCCATTTAGACATTATAGATATGCCATTCCCAGGGAAAAGTCCTGAAATTGGATTCATTTTCATGAATCTTCTCCATAAGTTCTGGAAAAGTTTGGCTGATCCTGCCTTGACTTAAATTACTTATTTTTTCTAAACCTCAGTTTCCTCATCTGCAAAATAAAATTAACAATATCTATAATATCTACCTCACCAGAATGTTAGGAGGATTAAATGAGATCATGTGTAAAGTGTCTAATAAATTTCAAAGTGCTCTCTATATGCCTGCTATTACTGATAGTATCTATCTTAACTGTTCCTTTGCCAGATTTTCAACTATTCTAATTCATTCTCCCCTTTTTCCTATTTAAGTTATTTTGTGCCTATTCCTAGTTACCTATTTAAACAACAACAAAGATTATTTTTAAATGCCAAGAGGTTCTGCGTACCTATTAATAAAGAAGCAAAATTCCCTTTTATCTATTTCTTCCCTTGACAGAATGGTTTTCTATTTTCCTATGTCTTCTGTAAGTTGCAGCAAATTTCCTGCTGTAGCTAAGTAATTTCTCCATGTTTGTGCAAGGTAACCACTTTTTGTGGTATTCCCATTTGTGTTTCAACCCCTTGTTCAGTTCTTCCTTTAGGCAACCAGCTGTTAAGTCTAAGAACACCAGATGTTAGTGCTAGATTTAGAGATGCTGTTACTGTGGCAACCAACTCAGTATGCCTGCCCTCGCCATCGTTCTGTTCCCTACTCAAAAGGAGAGAGAACTGGACTTCATCTTCCACTGTGAAAATGAAACAGATCAAAACATATTTGTAACTGAAAACTTTTAAGCTAAAGGGGAAAAAAAGTGTCCCTGTTTTTGTGGGAGTTGGAGTTTTTATTTAGTTCTTCCTAAAAACTAAATGCAAATTCTTGGCTACTTTAATGATCAAGGTTTTATCTGATGTTGCAACAATAACAACTTCATGATTTAATAAAGGTCAAGAGGAGATTGTGAAGGGTCTTACATAATGAACCAGGTCAATCAACAAGTATTGTATTAGATGTTTTCTTAGTTGTGGGAAGGTGAAGACAAAAAGGAGATAATCCCTGCCCTCAAGGAGTTTGTATTCTATTTGAGCAATCAAACTGATTCACTCGTAAGTAACCACAGAATGAAAGAAAAATGATGAAAGAGGACATTAATACTACCAGGGAAAATGGGAAAGTCCTCTTAAAGGAAGTGTTATTTGAGTTAAATACTAAAGGGAAGTGAGCTGTTTGCATATAAAGGGCATGTGAAAATCTGCCTTGAAGAAAGGGAGTCTTGAGTATAATGACCAGGTTTGGAAGAGCTGTAGTTTTTGGTAGTCAGTTGTTCCTGACACAAAATTGGCAGTGTTTCCTGAAATTTTCACTTGGACTACTTAAAGATTCTATAGCGGCAAAGAAGAATAACTGGGAAGGAATGAAGAAGGGAAGATGGCTATTATAAGTGGGCTTTTGCAATGTTGTATTAAATTCTATTCTCCACTCTGACATGATTTTGAAAAATGCCATTTTTATGTGTGAGAGAAGGCAATAACTTGGCAGTTTATATTGAATTTAAGCCAGGATCAATGACAGATAAAAGCAATTTTGTATTAAACAAAGGACAATGGAGTAGATTTAAAAGTCCATTGGGACTGGGGTAGAAATGTTCCCGGACACTGAGCAAGGGGATTCCCTGTTATGGAGTATGACCTCATGAGCTCATAATTAATAACATCCCCCCCCCAAAAAAATTGAAGAGCCATGGGAAATAGTTCAGCTAAGTAATTTCTTAATTCCTCTCAATGGAGAAGCATTTTATTCACAAATCAAGGCATAATGGGCCAAATGAACTGTTGTAGGCTTCAATGTTAATTGTATTAATTTTTTTTTAATTGCTGTAGATTTGTGGGATTTAACTTTCTCCTCCAAAACCAACAATGGTGCTGGCTAACTTTGTGATCTTCCCTCCCTCCTCCCCAAAAGATGAAGGGAAAACAACAGCCCTTTATATACTTTTCTGGAGTTACTTCTCAAAGTTTAAGTGTTTATAGCAATATTCTCTTCAAGGAAGGTAGTAACATGACAACATAAAGATGTGGGAAAACTTCCAATAACTATTTTCTTAATATACCCTGACCTTAAAAAAACACCTTGGTCTAGATTCCCATCCTGTGCCATTCATAAAACAGTAGAGGTAAAAGGAAGATGTCAACACATGTGACTTACTAGGTATAAGAAAGCATTGGGGCAAGCTCCACATCGTAGACCTTTTTTTTTCTTCGTTTTGGGGATTTTTTGTTCTCTACCTGTTTTTTGTTGACCTGCCCTTGACCTTGGGCTGTCAGTTCTGCTTATTCTCGTGGGTCTGATTAATTCATGTCCCCCTCGCATCACCCATAAAGGCATGTATTTTATGCATTTACTCTTCCTTAATAGTCTTTGAAAAAACAGAATTCTCTGCCTCCCCCCACCTTTACATACATTGAAAACAAATCCAAATAGAGTTTGAGAAAATTTGCCTAGAGTTATGTAACAATCAGCTTAGCTCTAGTTCCTTCCTCTCCCCATCCACAGTTGATAAATTATTTTTTTCCTACTTGTATATTCAGGGTTATGAGTATCTGAAGAGTCCTTCAGAGACCCAAAAACTATTACTACAGAATGTCACATAATGCTCTCACAGTGCCTAGAACCTTCAAGGCATCAGTCAAGGCTTTGAAAGATTCCCAGCTGACAATCCAATGCTTGTTCTTTTTCCCTTTTCCCCAATAATGTTAAACTTATTCCATTAGGGCTATGTTATACTTTTATGAAGTTAAAAACGAGCAGTTGATCTTATAATAATTCCATTCTAATTTCATATGCATAGGTATGCAATTTACAGAGTTGGCCCAGATATATGTATGGGATCCTGAAAGATGGGTCTAAGGAGAGCAGGACAGGACTGGGATTCTTAGCATTTGCTTCCTCAGGCTGGCCAAGACATTGACATACTACAGACTATAGTAACACATTTGGGAAAACATGTATAACACTAGTATACACATAAATGCTCAAATTAAACAGTTTACCTTTTTATATACCAGAATGCAGGAAGAAAGAGTTTAATTCTCACTGTTAGCATTCTCAAACAAGATTCTGCAATCATGTATAATGGTGCATTCTCAATGAATGGAAATATCTATCCAAATTTCAAGTAAACCCGAACATACTAGATTGGT
Source organism: Petaurus breviceps papuanus (assembly GCF_028583685.1). Lineage (NCBI taxonomy): Eukaryota > Metazoa > Chordata > Mammalia > Diprotodontia > Petauridae > Petaurus > Petaurus breviceps. Next base: position 34,137,351 of record NW_027185655.1, read on the forward strand.
TGTCATCTCCATTTCCAAACACAAAGAGATTAGATGAGGGGAAAATATCCTTTCTGGTAGAGGGGTTTGCTAATGCTAATTGCATTATGGAAAACAACAAATCTCTAAATTAAGATTAAAAAAATACTTTGAGAATTTTGAATTCTCAGATTCAAGCCCCTAACTAGAATTTAGTTGAATTTTAAAGTAAAGGTCCTCCATCTTAGGTAAAATGAACTTTTACCTATAAGTAGAGAGAATCCTTTGGGAGAGTTGGCTGTTGTCATTGCTGTTATTGTTCATCCTTCTTTTTTAAAGAGGACCAATGATAACACAGGGTGAATGAAGTCTGGACTCATGAGTGAATTTGACCAGTATGCAGTGGATGGCACTGGCATCTTCCATGTCTGACCAAGCTGTAAGAGATCCATAGATCCTGCTTCATCCACCTTCATGGCTATTGGAACAAATTTTGATCTTCCCTGCCTCCTCCCCAAAAGATGAAGGGAAAACAATGGCCCTTTATCTGCTTTTCTGGAGTTACTTCTCAAAGTTTAAGTGTTTATGGCAATATTCTCTTCAAGGAAGATAGCAGCATGACAACATAATGATGTGGGAAAACTTCCAATAATTATTTTCTTAAGATACCCTGACCTTAAAAAAATACCTTGGTCTAGATTCCCATCCTGCCCCATTCAGGAAACAGTAGAGGTAAGAGAAAGATGTCAACACATGTGATTTACTAGGTATAATAAAGCATTGGGGCAAACTCCACTCTGTAGACCATGCCCATTCTGGCAAGGGAAGCTTTCACAGGTTTGGAGTAGACACCCCTCCTAACTCACCAATGGGTATGAGGCTCCTTGGTTATCCTTAATCTGGTTTAACCCATCTATGGTTTACTGGGGTGTGGCCACTGCACAGACCACAGCTTCTTGGAACCATAAGTGAGAGTCGGGTGTCAGGTAGACACCAAAGGTGGATGAGCAGCCCTAAAAGGGTTCAATAAATTCTCATACCAGAGGTGCTAGTCTTCTTTGAACACTGCCCCCCCCAATACCCCATGAGAGTTGGCAATGCATTTCTGAACTGGTGACAATATGATAACAGCAGAAAGAGCAGTAGTTCTTTATTCAGAGAACTTGGGTTCAAATGCTGTCCCTGACACTGGCTATGTGATCTTGGCAGGTTACTTAACTTCTCCAGATCTCACTTTCTTCATCTGCTATTTGAGTGTTAAACTAGATGGCTTCTGAGGTATCTCCCAGTTGTAGATCTGTGATTTTATTAAACTAAGTAAGAGAACCTGTATATATTGGATTCACAGATAATTTGAGAGTTAAGAGGCTATCTTGTTTAACCAAACTTCAAAGGGACCCTAATAAAGCATTTGACAGGTAGTCATCTGGCCTCTATGTAAGAAATGCCCTTGCCAATAAGGAGGAGCTCACCACCAGTCAAGACATTCCAATCCACTCTTGGACAGATTTAGTTGTTAAGAAGCTTTTTCCTATCATCAAGCCTAAATGTGACTTTTTCGAATAGCTCTCAATTACTGCTGGTTCTGTGCTTTGGGGTCAAGTGGAACAATTCTAATACCTCTTTCACATGATGTTCCTTTAAATACTTGAAATCACTCATTAGACTCTTCCCCCAAGTCTTCTCTTCTCCAGATAAAACCTTTCAAGTTCCTTCAAATGAGCAGAATATACTCCACCACATAGTAGATATCACTTGGTTTCTAGATCACATGATCCAAGGAATAGAATTGAAAGAAGTCCCATATTGTTGTATAATAAAGGACCTCACATAGCATGAGATCATTAGGTCCTAGAATAGGGCTACTTTATCTTCTTTAAAGCTATACTAAGGGCTTGGTAACAAACCTTCAGCTCTTTTACTTCTGGGTCAGCCAAGGATACTAATCCAAATTTCAATTACAATATTCTCCAAATAAACATCATATCTGGGATCACATGTACTTTAAGCCCTGACTATACTTTCTGAAATTCACATCTATAAGTAAGAAACAAAAATAAAATTATGAATGTATTCCCTAGTTCATTTATTTCTCGTTCCCAAAGAGCAAAACTTCATCATTATTTTTTTTTAATAGCTAACATTTATATAACACTTTGAGATTTGGAAAGAGCTTTCTATACATTATCTGCATGATGCTTGAATTGTGTATTTGGAGAACCCAATACAGGAAGTTTGAATTCTAGTTCTCTCAAACAGAATTTTGGAAATAAATACCCTACACCCCTATAATCTGAAAATAAACAGATTAAAAAAAAACCCCAATCAATTAACAAACATCAATTAGAATTGTACTATTTGCCATGCATGTACCATGCTAGAATCTAGAGATACAAGGGGAAAAAAGTTAAAAGTCCCTGCCCTCAAGGAGCCTACTGGTTCACTACAAAGTTTTCTAACTATAGGAAGGTTTATCTGAGGCTACCTTTTGATATGTTAATGCAGTAAACTCTTTGTCACACACACTACATCCAACTTTCCCTGTTTTTCTCATTAGTTCTATTTTTAAAATCAGGAATATAGAGAAATGTGGTAAAGGGGGGAAATAGACCTAAAATAAAGAAATGTTCTCAATAGGATGTTTTTTTTTTTTCCTTTATAATCTGCATGTACTCTCTTCACAGTAAGAAGGAAATATGCCCAGTGACTGTCTACAACTTTCTGAAGTCACCAGGGAATGTAATGATTTTATTTGCTTGTGTGGGAAAATTTTCCAAGTGAGTAAAGAGGTTTCCCCAGTGAATTTGAATTCAAATATCCAGGGTCTCTACATTACAAAAATTCATTATGTTAAGCTGTTTTTATGAGTGTCTGATTGTCTCTCATAAGTTTATGTTCCTGATTGATCTCTTTATTCTTTCCCTGGGACTCTAAAAATGTGGGCTTTGATAATAGTAAGAAAGGGTTGGTTTGCAATGGCTCAGTTGAAAGGTATTGCACTTTTCCATTTCATGTAAATCTCTTAGTTGTTCTGGGAAGAATTCTTCATTCTGCTTGCTTTTTCCTTCAAATGTTTGTTTAATGAGGATAAAGGGATTAAGTGTGACTTAAACAGGGAACTAAATTCCCAAATGTAATTTCATCTCAGAGAGGGGATGTCTGACTATAGGAATCTTGAAGTATATCTATCTGGCAGATAATAGAAAATAAAAATAATCTTTTCCCCCCCCGAGGAATTCTCCTCCTGGGCTTCAGCAATCCAGAACAGGTGCCCTCATCTCCCTCACCCTTTTCAAAGCACACATTTTTTTCTCTCAGTACTTTTATTCTCTGAGATATTTTCTAAGGTTGGTTTCATTCCCCAAAGTGATTTTATGAAAAAATACTCATGAAAAATCTGAAGACCTCTGCATGCTTAACATACCTGTTAAGTAAAGCAAGATACTTCTACATAGTCAAAGCAGAAAATGAAAGAACAAAAAAATGAAAACATGGAATAGTTAAGACTAGTAAAAGTCCAACATCTGGCTGGTCCTCACCTCAAAGTCAATCGGTTCTATGTGTGTATATTTCTATATCTGTGCATGTGTAATGAAGCTGCACACACACACACACACACACACACACACTCACTCACACCCAGTGTCCTACAAAGATAGAGAATAGACTCAAGGATATTACGTTTCCTATAATGAATGCTGAAGGTCATATTGTACTGAGCTTCCATGGATAATTACCACAAAGTTTTGGCTCAAATTGACCCATGAATTTGATTAAAAAACATTTGTAATTCAATCAAAAGATGTGTTGATTGGTTTTGATTTTAAATATGAATTGTTTTGTTGACAGATTGACTTGACCAAAAAGATTAAACCAGTTGTGGGAAAAGGCCATATCTTTAGATTTAGAGGTAGCCTCAAGGAGAGAACTGAATTTATAAAGGGTGAGCCCATATAAAGCCACACTGCCTTGAAGGATTGTGTTAAAGGACCACCCAGTATAATCCATGGCCTCAAACATGAGGAAGTCCTCACTACTGGTATCTAGATGTTTGTGGCTACAATGTATAACTGCCCCCTCCCCCAGTCCCCCAGTCTTGGGAACTGACTAATGCTTATGATATATTATTTAAATTTTCCCTTCCAATTCAGTAGGTCTTAACAATACTAACTAGTTTAAACAGAAGGAAAGAATGGAATTACCAACTTCAATTTCCTCTCTTTCCTTCTTTCCCACTGCTTTGTTCCTTATATTGTCATATATCTGCTGTACTAAAGGAAACTAATTTAATAACAAGTTGCAGGCATGGTCTGATGAGGGAATGAAATTGGACAAAGGGTAAATTTCTTTTTGAGAGGGCTAAGAGATTCCACAATGAATCTCATCAAACTGAAGAGTGATTCCCCAAATGAGACTTCCAAAAATCAATGTTTTTTTTTTTTTCTACTAGGCATCAACCTAGGCTTGGAACCAAAATGGGACACATGGAATTACACATATGCATACACACACATTTAACTACAGCTTTCCACTAAAGTGTTGAATATTCAGTGCACAGATTGTAGTTTTTTTTCAGATACCTTGTTTCAATTATTTCAAAATTTCATTTCATACCATTTCATACATTGATAACATTTCAATTGGAGGATGAAAAAAAGAGGAAAAGAAAGCTAAACAAAAATCCAAACATTTAGAAGTTTATCAACAACTCTGAAAAAGTTTTGGTAAAGAAGACTTGTCACTAAAATGAAATCTTCAGTTACCCCACTTGAATCTCCCTGTTGCCCCTCCTCTCATTACCAGAGCTTGTCAAAGATTGGTTCCGCTTTCAGTTCTCTTTTAAAACTAGGATTTTAAACCTCATTAAAACATTCTAAAAAAAGGGTCTCCATCATGTCAACAAGCTAATTAATGTTGTGGGTTTTTCTTTTTTAATTCTTCAGTGTTGGAAAAAATAATCTTAATGTTTAATTATAGTAACCATGTTTTTAACATCATGTTAATTTTTTTTCATAAATTTTCAGTCATGTTAAAAAAAAACCCAAAACTTCTAAGACTAGGCCATCATGTTAATAAAGTAGGATTCCATTCAGACAGATTCATTTGTCTTCAAGGCAATAAATCTTCAATTATTTTATACTTGCGAATGAATTGCAAGCCCTAAGAACTTTGTAGCCACCAACAGCCTTGCACTAAAATCTTTACAATTAAGTCATCTTCCTGGAGAAGACTTCCTGGTTTATACTTAGAGTCACAGACTTATGTTGGGAAGGGAAAAATAAAACACTCTCTTTCATGTATTTCCTACATAGTAAAAATTTAGCTGCAACTCTTTGGAAATTGGTAAACCCATTGCACACACTTCTGAGTGTATGTAAAATATATTCCATGATATTTGTTATGTTATGTTATGTTCCATAATCTATGTAATTAAGAGGGGGAAAGAGAGGAAGAGCAGCATGATATTAGCCTAAGGGTAGGGACAAGGACTGGGCTGGACCTTCACTGGGAAACAATGAGGAAACTCTGCTACCAATACACATGAAAACTTTCTCTGTTCTTTAGAGTTTCAAGTCTTGCCTAAAGCATTGAGAAAGTAAGTGACTTGCCTAGGGTCAGACCTCCAGTGTGCATCAGCAGCAGGTCTTGAAGACAGCATGACATGGTAGAAAAGCACCAACCCTGGAGTCAGAGAACCTGGGTCCAAATGCTGTCATTAACACTACTTGTGTAATCTTGGAGAAGTTCTTTAGTTCCCTTTGGGCCTCAATCTCCTTTTCTGTAAAATGAAAAGGTTGAATTAGATGGCCTTTGAGGTACTTTCCTGCACTTGATCTAGGATGACACAATACTTTAAAGTCTCTAAAGTCTTTCATGTGGAATAGTAAAGCCTTGTTCAGATTTTCTGAACAGACATTCTTTGTTTATTTTTAGTTTTCAGCATTCAGTTCCACAAGCTTTTGATTTTAAATTTTCTCCACCTCTTTCCCCTCCCCAAGACAGCATCCAATCTTATATAAGCTCTACATATATATTCATATTAAACATATTTTCAGATTAGTCATATTATAAAAAAGAATTATAACCAATGGGGTAAATCAAGAGAAAGAAGAAATAAAACAAAACAACAATAACAAAAAAGACAGAGAGCAAATACATGCTTTGATCTGCATCCATACTCTGTAATGCTTTCTCTGTATGTGGATAGCATTTTCCATCATGAGCCTTTTGGAATTGTCTTAGAACCTTGCATTGTTGAGAAGAGCTAAGTCTATCAAAGTTAGCCATCACGCAATGTGGCTATAACTGTGTATAATGTTCTCCTGGGTCTGCTCACCTCACTCAGCATCAGTTCATTTAAGTCTCTCCAGGTTTTTTTCTGAAGTCTGCCTTGGAACAGACATTCTTGACCTAGAATCTGGGAATTTGTCTTTTTAATATTTTAGTAATTGTATTTTGACATAATCGATTTCTTTTGTAATCCTATGAATTTTATGTTATGCATTTTAAAACAGTATATAAAATAGTTACATAGGCTTCACTATGCTGCCAATAGGCCCCTAAAACACAAAAACTAAGAATCCCCAGTCTATATATCTGATCCTTGACCTGAATATAAAGGCACCCATCATATCACACACACACACACACACACACACACACACACACACACATACACACACATTAAGAACCTCTGTCCTGCCCTCCAGGTAAGAAGTGGGAACAGTGTATGAAAGTTGTATTGAGGCAGGTTTTGGTTCATTGTAAGGAAAAACTTCCTAAAATTAGAACTATTCCAAAGTTGGAATGGGTCAGGAGGTGGAGGCTTCCTCTCCATTAAGTGTCTATAAATGAAGCCTAGATGACCACTAAGGTGGCGGTGTTGTAAGAGGAAGGTGGATACTGCTGTATAGGCATGGATTAAAATAGATAGCCATTGAAGTCCCTTCCAACCATGACATTCAGTTATTCTATGAAAAGGGAGAGCCCAGAAAATTAAATCCACAAATAGTCTCTAAACTTCAATGAGTGAAAAGTCTCAACTTCTTGAATTATAGAGCCATGATGCTGACAACATAGCCAGAAGGGATGATTTGTGTATCCCCATGGATTTTCCCTCCCACTCTCATCTTCTGGAAAAGGTGACAAGGTTGGTCAAAAGACTTGAAGCAAGAATGATGACTGTGAAAATTCAAACTAGATTCAGGTTCTGTATAATTAAGATGGGATTTTTACTCAAAAGTTACAGGGGAGATTGTGAATTTGTTGGCCAGGTACATGGCGGGGGGAGGGAAGGAGGGCGGTATAAGTGAAGTTTCACAGGGGGAAAAGAGGTTTTAGTTTAATTCCTTCATAATTTCAAATCCAATAAAAGGAAAAGTTTATTCATTTCCTCTTTCCACACATTTTTCCCCTTCTTTACAACTTTCAAGTTTGCCCCTTTCTCATTTTATTTGTTACAATTTTCTCTTTATTTTCATTTACATTTTATAGTGATAAACACAGTGGACAAACACATACCAAATGTTTGTTACTGGCAGGGGGCTATTTAGGGCATGAATATTTATTGTTCTTAGAAACCTCTAGTGTTACCCATTGGGTTTTGAATTTCAATTGTTTATCATTGGAGTTCTCAAAAAGTAATTGTAGAAAGTTCTGCACGATTAGTTAATCCAAGAACAGCAAAAGCAAGAATCATATGGGGTTTTCTTAAATGAAAAGCAATTAAAATCTTTTAAAGAGGCAGTTTTTTTCTAATGAATACAGAGTTGGTCTCTAAGTCACAAAATTCTGAATTTGAGTCCTGCTTCTCATATAAGCTGGTTGAGTCACTTTGAGCAAGTCACTTAAAGTCTCATTGCTCTAGGAAACTCTCTAAGACAATAAATTACTGGGAAGTGCCAACCTGCATTGCTAGAGAGGATTTCCTCACTGGGAAATCACAAGTAAATTCTTATCCCTAAAAACCTTCAACAATCATTAATAGCTTTTAATACATGCTGCCTAATTTATGGTTGATCTTTTCAGAATTCTTTCAACTTTCCTCCTAAATTCACTATTTCCCAGGGGGATAGAGACATCCTTGAGATGGTTGAGGTTCAGCAGAATTCAGAAACAATGTGAAAATTCACTTTGGAAAATATAGATGTTTATTTTATTGCTATGTAAGTATGAAGGACTGCACAATTTAGGAAAAGAGGTCGTGGATCTAGTATCTTGATTTAATTAAGTTTTCACTATGACACTGCTAGTTATATAATCACTATGAAATGTAGTTACAAAATGGGTCATTTTTTCAGGAGGAGCTATATATTTTATTTCCTTGTAAGCCTTGAGACCACCAGGAGAAAGATGGAGAAATGACAGTCAAATCGCAGCAGAGAAGTGTGGAAGGGGGAGTAATGCTATTCTCAGTACTCCCTTATCTGGCGAAACTTTTGGCAAACTCCTAAAACTTCTCTTAGCTGTTTGGTCCTAGGTTGTTTATCATCATCATCATGATCATTGTTATTGTTTATTTGTTAATATAAGACTTCATATTTCTTATATTCTTTCATATATTTGGATGGAATGATACAGTCGAAAGAGTCCTGGAATTTGAGTCAGGAGGTCTAGATTTTAATCCTACCTTCCTCTGTCTTGTACTAGGGTCAGCACAATGGAAAGACCACTGGCTTGGAGTCTGGAAGTTCTGAGTTCAAACCCAGCCTCAGACAGCTAGTAGCTGCATGACCTTAGGCAAGTAATTTAATCTCTCTTAGTCTCAGTTTCCTCATTTGTAAAAACAGGGACAATCAGAGCATCTACCTTCCAGGGTCTTTGTGAGGATTGAATAAGATGATATTTTAAAGCTCTTAGCACAGTGTTTCCATGTAGTAGGTGTTATATAAATGCTGGCTATTTTTTTTGTACTATCTGACACAACCTTGGGCAAGTCAGTTAGCTCTCCTTATCTGTAAATGAGGAGTAAAATAATACTTTGGCTGCCTATCTTACTGGACTGCCATGAGGACAAAATTAGATATTGTATGTAAAGGTTTTTGTAACTCTTTGATTCTCTAGAAATGAGACATCCAACGATCATACATAGATCTAAATAAGAAAGGGAACTAAGAGGTTCAACTCTGTCTCACTTTCAAAGATGAAAAAAGCAAGATCCATACAGATGAAGTTACTTGTCCATGGTCACATGTTTTGCGTCAGCGTTACTGTGTTGTTGTTATTGTAGTTGAAGTAAACACCTGCTAAAATGGAATTTGTAACCTTTGGCAAATCATTTCATCTATCTGGGTCTCATTTCTTCTCAACTGAGAGAGAGAGAGAGAGAGAGACAGAGAGAGAGAGAGAGAGAGAGAGAGAGAGAGAGAGAGAGAGAGAGAAAACTGCCTAGGTCTAAAATAATAAGTACTTTGATCTTTTTAGAAGTTGGTGGGCTCTAAATCCAAAACTAAAGAAAAGGAAAATAGATTAGGTATAAGTCAAGGCTGATTAAATGGTGGATTATGATTAGGAGGTAATAGAAGCAATTTGATCCAACAACTTGGCAAAGATCAATAATTGAGCATGCTGACTCCAGCAACAAGCTGCCATCTGTGACATAGCCCTCCTCCTGCTGAACAAAATAGAAATCAAAGTGATTTATTTTGTGATCTTGTGCTAAATACATAATGATTTTTTTTGAAGAATGAATGCAAGTCCTTTATTCCTCCAGATACCTTTCACATGTGGATGCACTGGATTACACATGGGAAGAGATGTTAGATACTAAAATTTTTACATGACATATTGTAATCTCTATGTACAAAATCTATAATTGTACCCAAACCTAGTTAATTTCCATGGGTTTTCTTATTACCATTTGGCTTCTCAACCGTTTCAAACTTTCAACCATTCTAATTTTCCTAAGAAAGGACTTATGCTTTTATTTAACTCTCATCTGTTAGGAAGCAAACTAAACCTCTTGACCATTGTTAGCAGCAGTCATGCTGAGGATGGCACATTGTAAAACCCCTTTTCATTCTTATGTCCAAGAATAGGCATCTTTATAAGGAGATTGGAAAATGAAATCCTTAGGAGAAAGTCCTAGAAATACTTCAAACCTCATCTAGAGCCCTGTGTTCATTTTGTTTATAATAAAATGGAAGTATAAAAGTGATCATAATTAAAAAGCTATTTTTGAAAGACTGCTGTCATTATCAACATGAATGTGCAAAGCATATGGGTCATTTTTTCAGGAGGAGCTATATATTTTATTTCCTTGTAAGCCTTGAGACCACCAGGAGGAAGATGGAGAAATGACAGTCAAATCGCAGCAGAGAAGTGTGGAAGGGGGAGTAAGGCTATTCTCAGTACTCCCTTATCTGGTGAAACTTTTGGCAAACTCCTAAAAGGAAGGATTGAACAGAATCAATAATCTCAAATGTTTTATGTCATTGAGAGGAAAACATTTGTATGGCAACTTTTACTCATATTGCCTCAAAATCATTATTATTCTCATTCTATGGAAGAGGAGACTGAGACAAAAAAGAAGAGACAGGTCCATTTCTTGGGTCAGATGGAGCAACTAGTTGAAAACAAAAAGGGTATCTTTCAATTCCTGTTTCATTTCAACCTTCTCTGTCTATATTTCCTTCCTCATTCTGTAGAAGAGGAGACTGGTACAGAAGGAAACTACAGGTCTGTTGCTCAAGTCAGACAGGGTAGCATTCACAGAAAATGGAGAGAAAATGGATTTATTCATCTCTTATTAGATTTTACCCTTCTCTGTTTGCCTATATATCTTGACTAAGATGGTAGTACTATCACAGTCCCCAATATGGGAAAGTCTGAGGCTGGTGATGGCTTGAATTTAGAAATTCTGAGCTGCAGCTGTGCTAAAGCTGATCAGATGTCCTTACTAAGTCAGGCACCAATATGGAAGCCCAGAGAACAAGGGACCACCATTTTGCTTAAGATGTGGCAAGCAAACATAGGTCTTAAACAGATCAAGTCAAAATTTCCATGATATTCAGCCTGTGAGTGACTGCTGTGCTTCCAATTTGGGCATGCTAAAGAGACCCAGTCTCAAAACAAAACATTAACAACAGAGGGAAAAGATGAAGAGATTGCAAGAGCTGTGAATTAGTTCAAATTCAATTAACAGTTCTAAATTAGTTCAAGCCTTTTAGCCCAGGCAAGTGACCCTCTAAGCTACTGGAACTGATACCCTAGGGCACTCTTGTGGAAGGGCATAGGTTCAAGAAAATTAGAAACAAGCAGAAGGTAGCTTTTTTAAAAGGTGAAGAAGTTAAGTCCCATAAACCATAAACTGATGATCCCAACATCAATCCCTAGCAAAATTCTAAGACTGATTATCAAATACATGATATGTGAATACTTAGGAAAATTGTGACCACCAGTTCCCAGCATCTTGACCAGTTGAATCCCATTTTTATGATGGTAAAATGCTATGTAATTCAAGGAAGACTATAAAATCATTTAAGCTGTCCCTAAATAGAATAGACTGCCTGGTGAGATAGTGAGTTTGGCATCAGGAGCTTAGTGTCTCCCTATTAGATGTGTTTCAGAGGGAATGCATGCATTGTGTGGTAGATTAAATGAAGTGCATTTTAAAGTACCTTTCAAACTTTCAAATTCTTTGAGAAAATACTGGCATAAATATGGGCAGAGACCCCGTCCTTTTCTATATCTTACATACATGGACTTCTCAGGAAATACCCTACAATGTAGAAAGTGCTCCCTTCCCCATCCCCCAAGCCAGTTTAAGGTTACTATCTGTGTGTAATGTAACTATCCTCATTTTCCCTTTCCACAATAGCAATCAAATAATAACTAATATTTATATAGCACTTTAAGGTTTGTTATATCCATATACATATTTGCTCATTTCATCCTTCATTCATTGACCTAACAAAAATTCAAAGTTTGAGGCTCTAAGTAATGATAACCCATGTTATCCACAGACCTTTCCACAAAATGCTTCTCAAAAGAGTTTTTCTCCTAGCTTACAACTTCATATGCTCTTTGCACAGCCAAGTATTCTGTTTTATTTTATTACACTGCCACATAATCTACTCTAATGAATTATTCCCTCTTTCTTTTGTTGATGCTTCTCAGCATGACAGAGACACTAAGCATCTAAGAAGTCTGACAGCAGGGGAGACAGTGTGGTACAGTGTGGCACAGCCCAGGCTCTGGTGTCAGAGGACCTGGGTTCCCATTCTGCTTCTGCCACTACCCATGTGGCTCTATGCAAAGTAATGCAAAGCAAGAAGCATTTAAGGAAGGAAGGAAGGAAGGAAGGAAGGAAGGAAGGAAGGAAGGAAGGAAGGAAGGAAGAAAGAAAGAAAGACAGTTCCTGACATCAAGTAGCTGTTGTTTAGTTATTTCAGTTGTTTCTGACTCTTTGTGACCCCATTTGGGGTTTCCTTGACAAAGATAATTGGAGTGGTTTGCCATTTCCTTCTCCAGCACATTTTATAGATGAGGAACTGTGACAAGCAGGATTAAGTGAATGAGAAGGGTCACACAGCTAATAAGTGTCTGAAGCCAAATTTGAACTCCAAATGAGTCTTTTGGACTCCAAGACCAGTGCTCTAGACACTGTGCCATCTAACTATCCTACCCTCTAACGGGGGAAGACAAGTATATGCAACAGGAACTTGAAAGGAGAGGTGCCTGGTATGGTATTGGGCAGAATTCTTCCCTTTAAGTTAACTTGGTGCCATAAGTATTTTCTTGGATAACTGAATGACATGGACTGCGTTAAAGGATTTGGGGAGAATGGATAGGTTCTGTAATTAACTCTGACTGATTTTGAAAAAAGTCAAAATGTCTTTATTCAACAGATATTTCTTTTCCTTGGACTGGAAATCACCGCAATTTTACACTTATAGGATCATAGTATTTAGAGCTAGAAGGGGCTTTAGAGCCACCACATCCAGCACTTTCATTTTGAAGTTGAGGAAACTGAAGCACGGAGAAATTAAGTTGTCTTTCTCAGGGTAACAGCTAGTATTTGAGTCAGGATTTGAACCCAAGACATACTGATTATCAGCCATTCCACACTGCCTTCTTATGGTGTGATGTGCGTTCTATGACCACATTAGTCTCAGAATACATTAGCTTGATCTAAAGAAAAATAGCAAGGCTTATGAGAATGATACTAATTATAACTGGCATGTATGTAATACTTAACAATTTACAATACTCTTTACATATTATTATGATTAAGCAATCATCTCAGTGCAGAACTGCTCAAACAATCCTGTTGTTGCTTATGCATTCTTCTTTACATGTATTTTACACTGCCCTTTGATATTTTTTCAATCTCCTTGATTGAAAGCAATATTCTTCATTTACTAAATAAGTAGCTGCCTCTTTAATCCCAGATCTCTTGGCTGCTGATCAATGTTTCATTGTAAAGGCTTATTCCTTTATCCTTGGCACTATATCAGTGAAAGCATTTTATTGCATAGTACTTTGGAGTAAAAACACATTAAGGATTCAGCGAGGCTGGGGAAGGATGGTCTAGTTAGTAGCTTCATAACTGTATTTTTCACTCCTTTCAGAAAAGCTAAATGTAGCAATCTGACACATTTTTGACATATGTCCAATATGATGCCCACAATGATTTATCATTTCATTACTACTTTTATTTTTATTATTACTAATTAGTGGATCCAGAGACTCAAGGACCCCAACCTAGACATGCAACTCTATTTTTGATAGTTGGTATTTTTTAGGGTCACTTTAAGAAAAGCAAGACAGTAATACCGGTATATGAGAGATTCTTTTGTACTATACTCTCCAATTACAAATGTTTACAGAAATGAAGAAGTTAACTCCTGTGTATCTATCCGTATTCAAACCATAAGTCCATGTTCCTTTTTTATCAATAGGATCATAGGATTGAGAGCTTTAGAGGTGGAATAGACATGAATGGTCTCTAGTCCAATCCCATCATTTTCCAGATGATGAAATTGAAGCCCATTCAGGGTAAATGACTACGAATGACTTGGAACAGTAATAAAATAGAAACTGACCTCAACAACTCTGATTCTCAATACAGAACTTTCCATCTTGGATCCCAGGAGGTGCTTCGGTGAGAATACACTTTGCCCTGAATTATAATGCATCTTTTCTTCTTAAATTTAAATTTGTATTTATTTCCCCATATTAAGCTGTGATATTACCAAAATGCAGCTCTTAGAATCATTTTTTTTCATAGCATCTTCTCATACAATCTATCCTCCTAATAATTCTGTGAAGTAAACTAGAAGTATTATGACCCCCAATAGATGGAGAGGTAACATTACACTGAGATAGTGACCAAGTTCAGATTTGTACCTAGGTCTTTCAAATTCTTGTACTTTAATCTTTTCTGCTTTTCCCATTCCCATTCCCAGAATAATTTCCTGCTGTGTAGAAGATTCTATCACCTCATATTCTTAAGTAAGAATATTTTGAAAAATTCTAAGATTGTATTTAAAAATAAAAACCTCTTCTCCAAATGAAATAGCTCTAAGTAGATTATTTAATATTTTACATGATTAGGGATAGTAGAGTGACCATTTCATCAACCTATGCAATGTTACATTATATCTTGGATTTTAATTGCCCCTGGGATTTAATAAATGTGGGAAAAAATCAGCAAGGTATTCTCCTGTGTACTGTAAATAGGAGCCCCACATCCTAAGAGCATGATGGTGTTGAAAATGTCCAAAATTATGAGGACTTGCACAAGCTTCAAATTTGCTCTGATGGGTGTATATATTATACACATTAGATGTTACTGTATGCCCAGCTTCACTACTGACTTACTTGGACTTGAACTCGATGTACAGACTCACTTTCTCAAATTGTTTCTTTATTCTTTTTATATAGAGATTCTTGGTGGTTTTTTGAATGCATGGTTTAACCATGCAAGACCTTCACAATATGCCATAAATAGATTAAAAAGATTATGAACAGCTGGACACTCTAAATGTTTTTCTATGTTTGGTATTAACTCACATACACACACTTTTGGAGGTATTTTGATGGTGTACAGAGATGATTTCCATTACAGAAAACTATTTCTTCATAGGACATTCTAAAGATTAATGTAATTATAACTAAATAAAGTGAATTGAATGAGGTTGATCAAATAGGAATTTTATATTAGCAAGAGAGTCATGAACTACACCCCTAGCCCCAATAGATTGTCGACTTAAATTTTGGTCCTATGTCTATTTTATTAATGACTATTACTTTTAACTAAGAATATCTAATTGGATATGCTAGGACATTTTTTTGAGGCAGTTGGGTTTAAGTGGCTTGACCAGGGTAATAAAGCTAGTAAGTGTCTAAGGCTAGATTTGAACTTAGGTCCTCCTGACTCCAGGACAGGTTCTCTATACATTTTTAAATGCTATTATATTTTTAAAGCTTTGCATGAAAAAGTTTTGTATTGAAAAGTCAGTTTATTTTAAAAATATATCAATTGGAGTTGGGAAATGGTGACATTTGAGTCATTTCTAGCATTTTTAATATAAGTAGAAGCCCATAGAATGTTTGCTCATTGCATGATTTATTTTTTTTCTTGTCTCCCCAGCACTTACCAGTGTGTAACACTTAATAAATGTTTCTTGAATTAAAAAAAATGAATGAATATTGGATTTAAGTTCTACAAAAATACTTCATAATTTATTTCACAAATATAGCTCATGACAATCTTTGATCAAAGTTCTTGCTTTGATCAATTATTGACAGAAGTAAATTTCAGAGATTATTTTTAAAAACTCAAGAAAATCAAATAACTTGATGAAAAGTAAAAACTTCAATCAACCTGGTCTCCTGCCACACACACACACACATACACACACACACACACACACTAAGAAGTCATCAATTTTGGGCAAGTCACTTAACCCCAAATGCCTTCCAAAAAGCAAAAAAAAAAAAAAAAAAAAAGAAATGTCATCAATTTGAAAGTAAATTTCCAAAAAAAAAAAATCTGTGAGCTCCTTACTGAATTGCCTGAAGATTTGTAGAGAGTAAAATTAAAATATAGAACAAATTTTCTGGTGCCATGTAAGTAAACCCTGTGTTCTTTTGATCACATATTGTTAAGTGGTCCAGTGGATAAAATTTCAGAAACACCTAAATTTGAAGCCTGCCTCAGACACTTGCCAGTTGTGTGACCTGAGTAAACCTCTCATCCCTGATCAGCCTTAGTGTCCTCATCTGAAGAATATGAGATATTGGTGGGGATAATAATGGCCTCTATTTCACAAGGTTGTTGTGAGGATCAAACAAGGAAGTACACATAATGTGGTTTGTAGAAGCTTTCCTTACCTTCTTCCAGTATCATAAAGGCTCTAATGGAGCACTTTAACTGTATTTTTGCAACCCCTCATTTTCAACCTTTCTTCCTTTCTTTCTTACAATTGTTTGATGACATCCTTTACTCCTATTCTTCTTTGGAGTTCTTGTTGATTATATGGTGCAGCCTTCCAGAATGTCTCTCTAGCAGATAAGTCAAATGTTCACTTACTAAGCTACTTTCTGGGCTCTTTCAACTTCCTTATTTTAGCAATTAATTTAAAATAGTTTAATTTCCAGATGAGATTAGTATAGTTGGTGTCAATGTCATTTCTGTTGCCTATTCCCCATTTTTTATTTGTTAATAGCTTGCTTAAATATTTCAAGGCCAAATTTTCTTAATTTGTACATCTAAGTTATATTTACACCAAGCCTAAATCTACCTCAGCAAAGCTTCTACTCCCTGTTCCTGGATTTTTCATCTGAAACCAGCAGATTCAGCCTAATCTCTTTTCCACTTAACTGAACTTCAGATGCTGGAAACAGTTATCATGTTTCCCTTTTGTTCCTCCTCCCTCAGGTTAAATCGATTGTTTATTCACCTGATCCCAACCTGGCACAGTCTCCACTGTAATCACCATCTTGATTATCTTCCAATGAACTTGGGCCAAGTTGTCAGTGGGTTTCCCAAAGTATGGTGCCAAGGCCTAGACAATGATCTCCTTCATTCTACATCCTATACATTTCTCAATATAAGTTAAGATAGCAATGACTTTTTGGGATTTCATATCACCTTTGGGCACTTAAGAAGCTTGCAGATCACTAAAATTCTTGATATTTTTCCACATAAAGAATTGATTAGTTATGCTTTCCCCATTCTGTTCTTGTGAAGTTGATTTTTTCCTCCAATCATGTAGAGAACTTTACATTAATCTCTATTAAATCTCATCTAATTAGAGTTGACCCATTCTTCTGTTTGTTGCCAACAGCTGTTATATCCCATTATCCAACATCTTTTTAAAAATATCTTAGCATCACATAATCTAAAAATTTGATAAGCATTCATCCCTCCTATGCTTTTATTCTAGTCATGATAAACTTCTTAAGCAACACTAGATCAAGACTCGGTCCCTGGAACACTACACTGGAGACCTCCCTAAACGTTGACACTGATCTCTCAATAAGTAGTCTTTGGATTCAGGCATCCCACTACCTCCAAACCTACCTATATTTACTGTTCTCTAGACCAGAGGGGGCACAGTGGACAGAGAGCTGGGCCTGGAATCAGAAGGACCTGAGTTCAAATCTAAATTGAGACACACTAGCTGTGTGACCTTGGGCAAGTTACTTAATCCTATTTGCCTCATTTTCTTCACCTATAAAATGAGCAGGAGAAGGAAATGGCAAACCATTCCAGTGTTGTTGCCAAGAAAGCCCCAAATGGGGTCACAGAGAGTCAGACATGCAAGACAATGACTCAACAGCAGCAACTAGACCAGAAGTTTTGCAGTTAGAAATGCAATTATGAAATATTTAACAAGATAAAAATATAACAGGGCATAGATAATATTCATATGTGGTTTCCATATCTTATTCAACAAACTCCATTGGATCCCTATTATAACATTTATGTTCCAATACTAAGCCCTCTTTGTAGCATCTAGCATTCTTCTCAACCTGGCCTTTTGCTACCTTTCCATTCACTGCTACCTTTGCTACACTACATTTCGGCCATACTGACCTACCTGTGGCTCCTCACACAAATCTCCGTCTCCTATCTCTCTGCCATTGTACTGGCTATAGCCCATCCCTAGAATGCTCACCCACCTCAGCTTGATCCCTAATTTCTTTAAAGGTCAACTACCACCTCCTCTAGCAGGAGGCCTTTGCTGATTACCTTCACTGATAATGTCATTCTAAGGCCACCCCATCTCCATTTTGTATATATCTTCTATATACCTAGCAATGTCTCCTCCATTACAATGTAAGCACTTTGATTGGCACATAATAGGGATTTCACACATTCCTGTTAATTGATAGTGACTGAATCTGTTCATGGATGGATGAATGAATGAAAGAATGGAATACATTTGTAACATGTAGGAAAAGCATCTGAAGAGAATGAGTTCCAATTCTCTCTCCATCATATATCAAATCAATTACTTGCTTTCATTGATGATATGCCAAGCCTTAGCTACTAAGTCTACCTAGTTACCCCCCAGATATATCAACCCTACAACAGAGATGATATCAAAACGGACATCCACCCACTAGAACAGTAAGTCCAACAATCTGGCAAATTTTTGAGACAACAGTATAAGAGAGGGATGGGGAATAGGTGCAGATATGTACAGAATACTGCCGTGGAATTTCTATATCATAATAATTCTCATTCCATTTTATTAAATCTAGCCAATGGCAAATGTATTTTTTTTTGTCATTGTTTGTCCTTTGTTATTGAAGAGGATTATGACATCAGGGAGATGATACCATGACATGGAAGTGAATTCGATTTAAGTAAGTCACCAGCCTCACTTTCTCCTCTGGAACCATCTGGGTCCAGTGCCAAGATATAGATGAGGGACAACTGTAGTGGCACAGTGTGGCCTTGGACTCAGGAGTACTTGAGTTCAAATCCAGCTTCAGACATTTACTAGCTGTATGACTCTAGACAAGTCACTTAACCCTTGATTTGCCTCCTAATTTTAAAATAGAAGGTTCAAATCTGAAGTCCCTGTCCCTTTCTGATTTATTTTCCTTCTCTTTCTTCCTCTCTTTCCTGCTTTCCTCCTTTCTTTTTTTCCTTCTTTCTTTCCATTTTACTTCCTTCCTTTTCTCTTTTTTCAACTTAAAACAATAGACTTTTAATAATGAATTCAGTCAAAAGTTTCCCTGTGATCAGCTAACTTTTGGTTATAGTTTTTCTGACTAGTTCTATCTATTTCTTAAGGTGAATACTGGATTTTTGAGAATTGGACCATTAAAGGACCTGTTTGTCCTTGAACAAATCATTTGACCTCTGTAGAACTAAGTTCTTTCATTTCTTTAATGAGAAGGCTAGAACTAGATACATTTCAATTTAGCAAACATTTTGAAAGCACGTATTAAGTGAAAGACATTTTTTTAGTCCCCAGGGTTGCAAATAAAAACATAAAACAGTCTCTACCCCCCAGAGGGGAAAGAGGGGGAGGCAGTCAGAGGAATACAACATGGAAACGAGTATTCAATAAACTCCTCCATTAGACTGAGTGGCTTGGGAGAAGGGATTGTCTTTTATGTTGCCTTATATCTCCAGGGATTTGCACAGTGCCTGGCACATTATAGGTGCTAAATAAATGATTCTTGATTGACTGCTGACTGATATTCAAAGTTCTCTCAAGAGGAATAAATCAAATGAATTCTAATGCTATTCCTAGTACCATGATGGACTGAACAATGAGCCCTTTCCTTATGAGCATCCACAGAATGTTTCTCATAGAACTCTCAGAAAAGATAGAGGAGCCAGTTTTGGGGAGGGTCATGATGGCATGTGATGGAAGTGCCTTTGGATCATATGTAGACATTCTGTAACTGACTCAAGTCTGCTTACCATGTGGGAGACAGCAGCCATTTGATTGATTACAGTTGGGGAAACACAACTGTAGATACTTTCAAAAGACCTTAGTTACCCTCAGCTTCTTCCTCTCTCTTGATTGAACTGCCACTCTTGGTTTGACTCCTTTGCTGATGGTATCTAGTGAGATTCAATGCTGTAAGGGCAAAGGTCTTAGGCTTTTTCCTCCTGAGAGCAACATGTGGCCCTGTGAGTATGGGCCACAGTTTCTTCTCTGCCTCAAAATTTGTTGTTTTTCATTTTAAGTGAAAGATATTGGGGACTCCAAACTTGTAAATTTCCAAAAATCCAATGAGCCAGCCACAAGAAGGGAGGGGCCTAGAAGCTTGGGAATCCAGGAGTCAAGACCACAATGAATTTTGAAGTCAGTTAAACATTGGCACCCCGAGAAGCTAGCCACCTTTGGTTCTCAACCCAGTGGAGTTGAGATAAGGACTTTTTCTTGCACGGATGCTGCATTTGAACATGAACTTGGAAAGACCAATATTAAAAGGAAACTCTTCTAAGTCTGAGCCCACTCTCCTCAGAGCCCGAGGTGGTATAGAGTAGAGTTTCTTAAACTGTGACATTTGGCAACAGTGCAAGGTTTCTGAATGCACAATGACTCAAAATCAATTCCACATCAAATGTGTAATGAATCCAAGGTGTTTCTGGCAGCACTTGCTCATGTTGCATCGTGGAATTTCACTGCAGCCTTGGTTCTGAACACAAAGCATGCCCACTTTGCACTATGCACATCCTCAGGCAATGTATCACACCCAACCACTGCCCAAACTTGAAAATGGTATGAGTGGGAAAAGTTTAAGAATTAAGAGTTAACTCTCCTGGAGAGAAGAGTGCCCCAAAGTGGGGAAAATATTTGCTCTTCTATTCTTGCTAAATCACCAAAGTAAATTTCCCTTTGTAAAAGCAAATGGATGTTATTTGGTTAAATGGAACTGGGGTGTTAGTCACTCATGGCTAATAGTGTCAGGGGGTGGGGGCGGAGATACAACCAGAAAGGGAATGAAAGCCAGTGGCAGTAACCAGGTATGCCTAAAGCTTACCTCTCCAACCCTATGGAGAAGATTCTAATAGCTAAAATTTATATAGCATTTTAAAGTTTGTGAACAACTTTTGCATACATTATCTCATTTTCTCCTCACAAAATGCTGTAAGTAGGTACTATTTTAAAGCCCATTATGCAGATGAAAAAAATTGAGGATCAGAGAGATTTAATGCTATAGGCATGTTCTCTTAAATTTAATTACCAGCAAAGAACACTAGGCATCAATCCATGGTCTGCCTCACCCCCTCAAGCCCAAACTCAGGTATAATTTCTTTTAAAGACCAACTAATTCTACTCAGACTTTTTTACCTTGTTAATCTAGCACAAAAGAGATAGCAGATTTTAAAACAACTGGGTAATTGTGGGATAGAAGTTTATTGGCAAATCAGTTATCTCTGAAAAATGATGGGCACCATTTCTCACTGTAAACGAATATACAGAGAACTTTTCTACATTTTTTTCTTCATAGAGGAACAGGGTGACATTCACAAATAAATGCCACCGAACAGAGACCCATATCAAAAGATTCTCCAAATTGCTTAATTTGAAACAGCTGCCACCCTTCAAATATGAGGAGTTAAGCCTCCTAGATCCAGATGCACTACCATTAAGAATGGGGAGCCTTGATTTAAACATTCCAGACTATTCTATCTGTTGGGAGATTTATATCACAGAGCTGTCAACTCTCCCACTATTGTTCCCAGACTGTCATGCATAAATATCAACAACAGCGTATTTCACTCATGCACTAAAATTAAAACCTTCATCCCATAATTAGCTGTAATCACGATCACATACGATTGTGATTTAATATAACTAAAATAGATGGTGTGGGATTTATTGTTAGGTTTTGTTTGAAACAGTGGTGGCATATATTTAGGGAACCATATTGAAATTCCTGAGAAGTTTTATGTAGAATGAATTAAATAATTGCATGCTAACCATTTAGGACATAAAATTTCTTTCTCTCTCCTCTTTCTTCCTTCCTTTCTCTTTCCTTTTCTCTCTTTCTTTCTTCAAAACTCTCTCCACCCAAGTTGATAACAGATTGTTACAAGATCCTATAAGTCAATTCCAAAATCAGGCCCAGGAGGCTGCCACCAAAGAAAATTGCTATGTGTCCTTTGAAAATGCTTCCAAATAGCTGGTTCAGAAAATTACCACACTTTTGTTCCTGAGTAGAGCCCAAAGGAGAGGTTTATGAATTCTTCCTTCCATCCCCTGAGAACTTTTATGAGTGTCACAAGAATTTTTGACTATCAAACCACATATGTTTGTAGTACACACACACACACACACATACATACATGCATACATACATATAATTATGCCAGATTAGATTAGAAAACAAGGTGCATATGAAGGGAAATTTATTTTTATTTCTATTCCACTTACTCAATCCATCAAAAAGGACTCATTGAACCTTCAATGATTTTATTGCACCACAGTGAATGAGGAATAAGGCATCATGACCAAATGTGTAATCATCCAGGAGGTACCTTTTATTCTCATTTTATTGGATGCTGCTGTAGAAGTAGAGACATTTAAAAATGAATATCAGTTCAAGTCAAGCCCCTACCTGCACTTGCAAATACTTACATTTCACACCCATTTAACAGGGGAGTATGTATAAGATCCAGTCAAGATTTAGAGCACTAACATTTGTGTAAGCATAGCTTTATAGACCCCACAAAGACCTACCCTCAAAGCCAGAAGCAATTGCATAGTAACTAATCTATAAACAAATCAGGTAGCATAGATACAGTGGCTGGCATTGAACGTATGAGGGTTCTTGTATTGGATTTTGATAAGTTAATTTCTTGATCATAGATAATTTGATCAAATTTAATTTGATCAAAGATAATTTTTCCTGTGCTTCCACCAATTTTCCTCACTAGCAGAATAAACCAATGATCAGGGTTTTTCTTGTGGTATAACCAGCATCTACTTGGGTCCTCCCTGAATAACCAAGAGCTGGGCAGAGATGGTATTAGCTTTTGTATCACATAGTCCAAGGTCACTTGATCCAGGTCATTTGTTCCAATCTCTTGACTGTTTTCTTGCTACTCATCTAATTGTAGGAGGCTGTTGAAAGCAGTTTCCACCTCTGAAAAGACATGTCAACTTTTTTACTTGACTTTACTCCTTCCATTTTCCTAGTTATGGAGAAGTAAAAAGTGGAAGAAGGCATCAGGGGTGGCCACGGTTGTAGAGAAGCCCTAAATACTACATGTCATCATCATAAAAGTAACATGAATATATGAATAGATGGATAGATGGATAATTGAAGTCTTTATTAAGCTATGAACTGTGCTGATAGAAAAGCAAAGACATTTCCTTTTCTCAAGGAACTCACATTCTAATGGAGCACACAATACATATGAACACATATAACACTGTGATTTGCAAAGTACTCTACATGCATGTTATTTCCTTTGATTGTTATTTCAATTGTTATATTTATTTGATTGATTGATAACAATCCTATGAGATAGATGCTATTATCATCCCCATTTTGCAGATGAGGAAACTAAGACTAAATGTAGTTAAATGACTTGCCTAGAGGTATCCAGCTACTAAGTATCTGAGGCAAGATTTGAACTGAGGTTCTCTTGATTTCATATCTGGCTCTCTACTGACCACTTAGATACTTCACACACAAACACACACAACTGGGATGAAACCACCTTAAATTTATGTTCACGGAATCATTTGAGAAATTTTATTTAACATTTTCTGTGATAGGAGTTATAATTTATTCAGAAAACAGTTCTGAGGAACTCTCTTACTAGGGCAAACTTGCAAAAATCACAGTTCTGACAAAGAAGACAATGGTATTTCAATGTAAAGTAATGCCAAGCCAACTTTAAAACTATTCATCAAAAGGTGAATGGTTCCTTTTTTAAGAGAACCATGACTCTATAAATGAATGCATGAAAAGTATTTGTAAAAATACATGAAGAACTTTTGAAAGAATAAATTCTCAAATACAACCTTCCGAAGTCACTCACATAAAAGAGAAGTACTATGTAACCTCTAACTTCTTGCATGTAGGAAGGAAGAAAGACTTTGAGGGAAATGAAACTTATAGACCATGGTTTTAGTAGCAGGCAGGGAAAGATGGTAATCCCAGAAATTCTTCCTGAAACTCTTACCCCTAGTTACAATGTCAGCATTTCAATGAGGTGAGGCCACCATGAATAACAGTCAAGAAGATAGTTATAATTCAACAGTTGGAAACTATGAGAAATATAATTTATTTGAGGTTATTCATCCAACATTGATACTGTCATGTATCCTGTTTGAGAAGAGTTAATACTGGGGAGGGTTTTGAGAGAAAAAAAAACTGAAATGGGTTGATGGAAATATTGTGGCTGACCAACAATTGAACTTCCCCATCCCAAATACAGAAAAATAATACTCATTCAGAGAAGAACTAGGTGTCAGTGGGGTGGGGGATTGGTTTTTAGCATGATCACATTATATAATATAACATAATTTAGAGTTATTCGATCCACGGAACCTAAAAGCACTTAATATTCCATGAAAACTGCTGGCAGATAATGCAAGTTAGCAGTCACTCCATTATTCCTCACACATACCACTTCTTGTCTGTCATTTTCCTTTATTTGGCATATTCAGACCCTGTCCTCATTTTGAATGGAGCCTTTAAGCCAAAGTTCAGGTTAATTAGTAAACTGTGGTGGACCACTCAGAATGAAAGCCACATTCTCAGGGTTAGTTCCTAAGTCCTCCAAGATAAATAGCATGACTTCAAATGTTGGTATTTATGTAGACTGAAAGGGCTTGGTGAACATCTGAGAGCTTAGCTGCATGTACTTCAGATAATTTTTCAGTGTCCACTTAGAAAGTTTTGGACAAAGACTGCAAAACGCCCATCTCCCTTTCAGCCAGAAAGCAGTCATCCGTAACAACAACAAAAATCTAGTTTCATGAGATATTCATGCATTAATGTGCATTAACTCTGAATTCAATCTTGTTTTTGGAGAGCAGGTTGCATTGGGTGGACCTGTTATTGCAAAGAAAGTCATACAGGAGGTCAACATTAATTCTCTCTCCCCACTGTAATCCAAGAACATCAGTCTTTTGCATGAATAACAGAGGAATAACAGGGAGGAATAAAAAAAAAAAATTCTCCAATTAACCCTTTCACTGCTACTACATCTGGGACACAGCTGCTCTTCTTTGAAGTTTAGCTTGCACCATTGAAATCATAATGGAATGTCATGACGTACCTGATTCTAGAGGAAGTATTGGAAATGTTCTTTTTTGGCCAACATATGAGGCATTTAAAGGCAGGGTGATGCAGTTAATTACACAAATGACTATAGGTGGAAGATAAAAATTGTTTCCTCACTTGACTACCCACCAGTTACTATTTTCCCATTACAGAAAATTTCTTAGGAAGAGTGAATGAGCAGCTTGTAAAGTTTCAATAGCATTGCCCACTGTGACTCTGACCCTTCCTAACTGAATGAATGACCGAAGTTACCCAGCCTCCTTGGGCATCAGTTTCCTCATTTGTAAAATGAGAAGGTTGGACTAGATGGCCTCTGAGCTTCCTTCCAACTCTGATCTTCCTTCCGTGATCTGCTGATATCTTACCACAAATGTCTTTCAAAAATACTAAGATTCCATATGATCAAGAGAGACATGCCCTTTCTTTTATAATATTTGAACTCAACAACAACAAACTATAATGATAACACCTGACATGTATGTGGTACTTGAATATTTGAATAGCATAATATACATTATATAACAACCTCAATCTGGGGTTGTAAAGTCTCTATAATCTGTCTCCAGCCTGCATTTCCATTCTACTCATGGCTCCCCTTCACCCACTCTTAACTCCAATCAAACTGGTTTGTTAACTATATACAATACATAGCAATCCATCTCTCAACAGGAGATATTGGTACAAGTGGTCTTTGGTTCATTCATGGAATGTACTCTTTTTTCACTTCTGTTCCATAGTATCCCTAACTTCCTTCAATGTAGCACAGCTCGGGTCCTACCCCACACACAGTCTTTTCCAATGTTTCTAGTACTAAACAATCTCCTTGAAATTACTGTTATTGCTTTGTATTAAGTTGCTTCTATGCATATTATAAAATGTTACATTACAAGATATGATTATGCCATCAATCACTGATAACCACACCTTCCTTGTACATGGTAGATTTGCAGTTTCATTTACAATAATTTTTTTTATTGTACTGTTATTGAAATACTTGTTTTGTTCTGTGAATTAAAAATAAAAAAATAATTTAAAAATATGCTGACCAAATTCCATCATTTGTCAGTTACAACATTTCAATTAAATCATATCAGCTCTCCACCTCTTAAATCCCACCAGGATTACCCATCCTCAAACTGGATATATAATATTGGAAGTGTAAGCTGGAACATCTAAAATAAAGTCTATTATTCAATAGAATGTACTCAGGGTCCATGACTAGTTGATTTTTATCTTTGAATTCCCAATGTCTAGCAAAGGGTCTTTTACATATTATTGTGCTATAATCTCTGCTACTCAGAAGGCAGTGGCTAGTGTGTTTCTTCAGGAAATCCAAGTAGCAATAGGGCTAAAACTAATTGATGTGTGTACTAATTCTGGAATCAATAGGGTAAGTTCCTGAGAGCAGCAAGTCTGGTGGCTGGGGGGGAGAGGGGAGGGAGAGAACTAGGCTGACTAAAGACAAGAAGATTTGCCCAGGCCAGAAAAAAAGAGCACATTAAAACTTTGATGCCAATTACCAATGGGCAAGATAGGGAAACTCAAGAATTTTTTAAAAAATTAATTTAATTTCTTATCTACAATGATGATGATGTAATGATGATATATGTATTGCCATTCACATTTTACAGATAATAAAAAATGAGATTGCGACTAGGTAAGTGATTTGCCAAAAGCCCTCAGGTAGTAAAAGTCAGGTCAAGATTTGAACTCAAACCTTCCTCACTCTTAAGTCTAGCATGCTAACATACCAAGATTCCTCATATTTTCGGAAAATTTCTTCTAGACAGAATCTTTTTTAAAAAACCTCTTAAAACATAGTAAAATGTGAGCTCAATGATGATGACAACTTTGACATTTAAGAGCTTTTTGGATAGAAAATATAACATTGTTATCCTCATTTTTTTTTAATCCCTAGTGAATTTCTCTTCAGTTGTGGAAGGGTTAAAAATAAGTTGTCCTATAGCTTTGAAATCTTTGCTCCTGATTACGCTGCTATTTGTAAGAATCATATAATCACAAAAGTTTAGAGTTGGAAGAAACCTCAATGGTCAAGTTATTGAAATTTTTGCTGCCCAGATTTTATCAGTGACACCTTTGTTAACCTGTCATTTTCCCAATAGGGAGTCACCTGATTCTGTATTCTGTATAGCAGCCTGCACAAATTTCCAAGGTCTACAATGTTCGTTGAGATTGGCAGTATGAGTTTCCAGGGCAGGTCTTCATTTAAGTCTATTTCAGCAGAGGGAACTCAAAGATAAAAAACCAAAGTTCTACTTGATTTCAAAGACAGAAACACTGATCAACAGCTTCCTTATCAGATATGTAGGGACGAAGACTTATTATTCTGCTCAGTTATGAAGGGAAGATTCTGAACCATGGAAAGGTTGATTTAAGGCCCTTCCTTCCTTGGACTTCTAGGTGGTGCAGTGGCCAAAGTATTATGCATGGATTTAGTAAGAGTTGAATTCAAATCCCACATCAGATACTTCCTATGTGATCCTGGGAAAGTCATTTAACCTTTCTGCCTCTGTTTCTTTTCTGTAAAATTAAAATAATAACACCTACCTCCCAGAGTTGTTGCAATGAGGAAACATTTCTAAATTGCTATGCAAAGCTTTAAATTCTAGCTATTATCACTATTTATTGGTTCTTAGTATGGCAGCTAGGTGGTACAGTGCATACAGCCCCAGGCCCAGAGTCAAGAAGACCTGAGTTCAAATCTGACCTCTGTTTTCTAGCTGTGTGATCTTAGATAAGTCTCTTAACCCCATTTGCCTCAGTTTCCTCATCTGTAAAATGAGCTGGAGAAGGAAAGAACAATCAGTTCCAGTATCTTCATCAAGAAACCACCCCTAAAAAAAGTCATGAACAAGCTGGATGAGACTGAAAATGACTAAGCAACAAGAATAATTGGTTCTTAGGCTTGTGAAATCTTTTTTTTGGTGTCTTTTGGGTTTTTTGGAGGGAGTAAGGTAGGGCATTTGGGATTAAGTGACTTGCCCAAGGTCATATAGATAGTTTTTTTGTGTTAAGTGTCTGAGGCTGGATTTGAACTCAGCTCCACCTGAGTACAGAGCTGGTGCTCTATTCACTGCGCTACCTAGCTGTCCCAAGGTTATGAAATCTTATATCTTTGTCTTATCTGTTACAAAAATATCAGTGAGAAAAGAAGGAGGGAAATCTTAAAGAAGGGAAACTGAGGAATTTATAACAATAATTTAGGGCTCTGGATTAAAAAATGTATTTCTATGTTTATCTCAAAAATCTTCTATTTGTCTTCATAATGAAATGAGATAAATCCATCTCTGCTTTTCTTGGGGTCGTCAAAGGCACAGAGTCATTTATTCTATGTATGTATTCTAATACAAGTTGGCCTCAGATACAAATATACTGAGGTAACATAATTTTCAGAAAGAGGTCATAAAACTTCCATCCCATTGATGGCAGAACATAAGATCAGTGTCTTCCATGTTAGAGAGAAATGTTTTGACTTCATTTCTGAGGAAAGGAATACATGTTTGGAACATGAAAATCTGTTGAACCAGAAATTGGAAAATGACTTTTATTGAATTATTCAAATGGTGTGGCTGAAAGAACACTGAAAGCCAAATTTCCCCTACCCAAAACTTCTGGCGATTTGATCTTACCCACAAAATTAAAGGATTGTGGAATAAGGACACTTTTTCAAAGTCCAATTTTTGACTTTTTCTGCCATAAGTAAGAACTACCAGGACCAGGAAACAAGGGTCAATTTCTCTCTTCAGTGACAGAATCATGACAGGAGCACAAAATGTAGACTGATCCCCTACTTTTAGATTCAAAGAAAACAAGAAATTAGACTTACTGGTCTTGCTGCTATGGGGACAGCTCTTCATCCTAGGGTTCTCTGGCTGACATCTCATTTGGATTTGTTCTGTACAAGTCAGGGATTTAAACTCTACAGACCAAAACAAATCTGTCCTTTTAATTTGATTTGATTTTCTTAATAAACAGATTTTTAAAAATCTGGACAAAAACAAACAACATACAAAAAACAAACACCGGAATCAGAGGTCCTAGCTCCAAATCTTGCCTTGATGTTTTCAGACCTTTGGGCAAGTCACTTTATTTCCTTGGGTCTCAGTTTCCTCAAATGTAAAATGAAAAGAGTTAGCTAGATGGCTTTTCAGGTCTCTTCCAGATTTCAATCTATGATCCTATAATCCTGTCTTTTATTTTTCTGAGTGATTGCTTTTCTGCAGGTAAGACAAAGGCAATAGTAGATAACCAGTACCTCTTCTTTATTATTATTTTGGAAGTGTGTGTGTGTATTGGGGTATATTGGGGCAGGGTAGGGGGTGAGCTCCTTGGGGGCTCAGGATAAGGCACACTGATATTCACTAACCAGCTATCTCACATGTCTTGGTGTTAGGGGGTGGTGAGCATTTAAATTTGTATATAAAAGAGATGTCTAACTTGTCACCTTTCAAATGAGAGAGCAGCTCGCTTTCCCTAAGATTAGTGTTGCTTAGAAGAAAAAGTGTGCACAGTGGATAGAGATCAGGCTTTGGAGTCATGGTAACCTGTGCTCAATCCTGCCACTGGCTAGTGTGACCCTGGGGGAATCACTTAATCGCTCAGTGCTTCTAGACAATTCTCTATGACTAAAAATTTCCCTGATGGTGAGGATCTGTGTTGCTAGAGGGAATTTCTCCACTGAAAGTTTCTTATAATAATGAAATCACAGATCTGGTCAAATAAGTGTGTGCAGTGTGGGTATACATGTGTGTACATGTATACATGTAATTCAGAATATACATATACAATACTTTCATATGTGTAGAAAGATCCAAGAAAAATATCGACTAGATGTTAAATCATCATGGTGATTTCAACAGGATGTCTGGGGGATTTTTTTTCTTCTCATTGTCATGTGCGCTTTCTGAGGCAGCTTACACAGTGGATAGACCACAGATCAGGGGTCAGGAAGACCTGAGCTCAAATATACCCTCTGACACTGTGTTAAGACTGTGTGTGACCTTGGACAAATCACTTTCTCACCCTTACTTTCTTCATCTGTAAAACAGGAGTGATAGTAGCACCTACCTCCTAAGATCAAATGAGACAATGACTAGTTATTATTCTTATCATGATTATATATTATTCTAATCATTTCTCACATTGACTATTGAAAATTTGTGGTTCTACCCTAAAAACCCAAAGAAGAATAGGACCAGATCAACTCCTCAAAACAAAGACTCTATTTCCCTACTAAATTAAACTTCTTAGGCTTGTCTCACATTGCCTAAGACTTCAGACATATTGCAATAAAATTTCAAGCTCTGCAATCATGCCTGTGGGCAAAGTTTATCAACCTTACTAAGTTAAAAAAAACTTTAATAAGTATTTCATTTGCCCCCTCATTTGAAATCATTTTACTTTTTTTCCCTTTTATGATCTACCAAAATTACATCTGACTAAATGTACCTATTTAGTGAAAATGGATTCCATTAGTGGGTAATCTTATCCAGCTATTGTTTCCTCCTGAAGAAAATAATGAACATTTGCAGATGTTTAACGTCAGGCTCCTGTTTCTAGAATTACAATCTTCTGGGAGCCTCCAGCCACTGCAGAGAGTTGTCAGAACCTCTCCAATACAAGTATGATCCAGAGTTAATTCAGTATATTAAAATGTCTTTTATTTTTTAAGTAGGTGAAGCAGAGAATACTGACTGACAGAAAGTTCTTAAAATGTCCCAGCAAAGGGTCATGGTTTTCCTCTGACTTGTCAAGCCATCTTCCTTTCTCTCAATGGCAAGTGACCAGAGTTTTCAGACTTCTTCTAAATGAATGGGTCTCTCAACAAACCTGTCTCAATTTAAAAATGTGGTAGTATTCATACTGGCCTGAAAAGATGGTATTTTTTGTTTGAATTTCTTCTGGAAAATGGCATATTGAATGTTTCCCATCATATCTCTTTTAAATTGATTCAGTTACTGCACTAATGCAAACACTAAGCTTCTTTTTGGATCATGAAGGGAAAATAAAATTACTTTCTTATTCTTCGAAGATGATAATAGTACTAGAAATGGCCACAGACACTGAGTCTAGCCCAATTGTTTAATTTTATAAATTAGAAAACTGAACCCCCCAAAATTTATGTGATTTTCCCAAGCTAACATAGATAATATTAGAAGCAATATTTGAGCCCATATCCTCCAGAAATTGCTTCCCCCTGACCCTGCTTTAACATGCTGCTGCCTTAATATCCAATAAAAGGATCCTTGTTTTAGATAACCTCTATAATAATCATACGAAAACATTACTGGTGACTTCTTTTTGGACTTACCTACAGTTTGCCCTTTATACATTGTGTTCATACATAGTTAGTTGCATGTCCTCTCCCCAGTTAGATTGCAAACTCTTTCATAGCAGAGAATATTTTGCCATTCTTTGTATTCTCAGGGTTTAGCACAGTGCCTGACACTATCGGAATTTAATATCTAACTAATGAATAGTTGACTAACTGTTGACTGCCTGACTTTATGAAGGGTATGCATTCTTTAAAAATCTGTATCAATTTATTTTTTTAAATTATAAATGTAATCGTTAAAAGTATAGAAAATTTCCAAGTAAAGTGAATTCTTTGAGGGGGATATAAAGTGTGATCATATTGCATAAGTAAGCCAATTTCAACCTCCAAATATGCTATTAAGTTATTATTTTCATGTTTTCTTAAAGTTGATCATAGCTTTAAACTTTTGCCTTGTGTCCGTTTTTTCTTTTTCTTTTTTTTGCTGCTGTTTAAATGAGTTAATATGAGATGATCTCATCCAAAAAGGAAAATACTTTGATATGGTAACCATATAGTTTGAATATTTGGCAATAGACTGTAAGCTACTTGAGAGCAAGAGCTATTTTATGTTTTGGTTTTGTATCCAAATCATCTTGCACTTAATATATTCTTGGCAAATATTTGTTGGAATGAATCAGGCACAAAGACAGTGGAGATCCAAAGAGTTCTTGTTAGTATGTAATTAGATACTTATAAAAATAGGTTCTTATATCATTTGAAAAATTTTTAGATGTTCTGGTGCAGCTGACCCAATAAGAAGTAAGAAGCCACAGACTAGGACATCGTGACCCTTGGTTAAGTCTGAGAAAGACAAACAGTTCCAGTTTTAGAAAATGGGGTAATTAACCTCAGTGAAGAACACTGATGATTATTTCACCCCTTCTATTGTTCTACAAAATTAATGTTTTAAATTTTTTTCATAGGTTCACAAGAATTTTCATGTACTTTCAGAAGGAAAAATGAGGGAAATTAACCTAAAGTCTGACCTATTCCAGCATAGTGAGTACCATCCCACTTATTACAATCTCATGTGACTATCTTTCCTCGTTTTGAATATTTTTAAGTTTTTATTCAATATATAATTTAACATGTATCCTTATCTGATCTGTCTTTCAGAACCCAGACTAATCTCTAGTCTTATTGCTCAACATTCTACCTTTAAAGTAGTTTCTTTCTCTAAAACTCAACTCAACCAATTAACATAAGCTATGGGCTCTGAGCTGAATTGTTAAATGATGAGAACAAGACACTCCTAGAAAAGAAATCTTGGGGATTATTTTCCCCCTTCCTTCCTATCCCAGAGTTGCAAGGTCTTTTTAAAGCCTTATCCTGAATAGAAAAGGACATTAAAAAGATATTTTATTTATTAAAAAGATAAGTAAGATTGATTGAAAGTCACTTGGCATTATTTCTCAATACCAGCAGGAGCAAATCACATCGGTATGGATGATGTTCCATTGATATGTTTCTTTATGAAACTATTAACATATAAAGATCTCTTAATAACTCTTAACAGCTTAACAATATTTCATTGTGCTACAACACTCAAGGATTTCTGTGAATCTTTGATCTCATTAACGTGCGTACTCTCTTAGATGGTGAAGGTCACAATCCCTCCATGTCTTCATTTCAATTCAATTCAATCCCACAAGTATTCGATTTTATTGTATTATTACTTATTGTGAGGCACCTGCATGGCACAGTGCTTAGACTTAATTCAAATCCTACCTCATTCATTTAAGCTGTGTGAGCCTGGGCATGTCACTTTACAACTCTCTTGATTTCAGATTCCTTATCTGCAATATGAGTATGATAATAGTGCCTGCATCCTAGGATTGTTGCAAGATTCAAATACGATAATATACAACATAAAACACTTTGCAAACCTTAAAGAAACTTTAACTTTAAATGCTAAGTACATTACTTTATTAATTCTTAAGCATCTACCATGTGCCATCTAATGTGTTAGGCACTGGTAATAAAAATACATAAATGATACTGGTCCCTTGAACTCATCTTCTACCTTTATGTGACTTTTGCCTCTCTCCTCCCACATTGGTCATCTTCAACAGACAACAACATAAACTATCCACATGAGGCTTACTTAATGTTCCCTGGACTTTCTTCTAGAATGTTCTAAGGACTTTCTTCTAGTCCTTTATTCATAATATACACACCATTGGAATACACTATTATACCCATTGATCATGTCTCCCTCTTGCTTTATGACTGGCCTACCTTCGATTCTAAGCATGCTTTCCCCCCATATTTTTAGTTCTCTTCTTCACAATTCATCATTGTTTATGTGCATTGGTTCCCTCATACCCAACGCGAGTCTCTCCATCTCCAGGCAACTTCTTTGGAGACTGTTACATCCTATGATTTGCAGCAGATATACACCAACTAGAAGTATATTAGCATTAATAAAGGCCTTTGTGCAGGGGAAAACTAGAGGTCATTCAAAGTATTAGGGAACACCAAGAGAGAAAACAGGCTAGTGCCTTTGGTTATTACTGTTGTAAAAATCACTCCATAGTATTTGACCTTTTCTTTTCCAACCATTTTCTAATTTTCTGTATTCTGTATGAGGACTCAACTTATAATATTTGGTGTGATGAGGGGAAATCTACCCATAGTTTTATCTTCTCTGTCCTTATTCTTTCTTTTACTTTAATATTGACATTTGCTGTAAGAAGTCAATGGTCTAATTATATAATTATACCTGATTTGGCAAAACAAAAAAAAAAACCTTCCACATCATTAATTTTCTGGCTGTTAGAATATAATCAATTTTATTTTTCTACATGCTTTATGTATTTATGTCTAGTGATTCCCAATTGTATTCTTGAAAAAAAATTATGATACATAGACACAAGACTATTGTAGGGCCTTTTGTTTCTTACTTCTGAACCACATTTCCCAACATATTCTTTGCATTGTTTCTCTTCTATTGAAGTATCAAAATATATGGATGAGTAATGACTGTATCTGTGATTTTATTGGCATAAGAAACTTGTAGGTGATGAAACTCCCTCTTATGGTAAAGGTTAGCATCTTCTCTGCAACTTAAAGAGTTCCCTAGAGCACTGAAAAGTTAAGTGACTTGCCCAGGGCCACACAAGTAGCATATGTCAGAAGTAGACTTTGAACCCTTGTCTTCCTGGCTTTAAGAATAGCTCTCTATCCACCATGCCAGGTTGCCTCTCACTATTAAAATATATGTTGATTAAATTTTGAGGATCTTGCAGAGTTCGTTGCAGAATTTTTCTACCTCCGATGTGCCATAATTATAGTCATAAGAAGCAATTATCTTCATGGTGGTCTTGTTGCAAATACTTCCTATGTGTACGACCTGGATGATCAAGTGTCTTATGAAATAGTTACCTTTGGATTTGTGACAGTCCACCTGCCTTTAATACCATTACCTTCCCTCTCCTGTCTCCCATTTATCTTGTATAGGTCTTGTTTACATGTTTTCTCTCCATTAGATCGTGAGCTCCTTGAGAGCAGGGACTGTCTTTTGCTTTTCTCTGTATTACTAATGCTTAGCATTAACTGGCTGACTAATAATAAAACCAACTCCTTTGTTTATCTGTTCTAAAGAGGACTTATTAGCCATCTTTACATTTAGCTTGGCTTCTATCTTAGTGATTTCATTTAGAATAAGAATGTCAAAATTAACATGGTGCAATTGCTCTGATAGTAATATATATATTGGTCACTAGACAAGATTCTAGCACATTAATCTGCAATCCAAAAACCTGGTGATTCTTGGGAACTTTCTGCCAATTCTCTTCCACTGACACTGAGCAAGAAAAGAAGGGGGATTGACAGAATGAAGGACCATTTTGCCTTTCTTGTTTGATGGGTTGCCATGCCCAAATAATTCATCACCAAGTGGCTAGCTTACTGTTAACAAGACTTTCTCATCTGTGCTCATCCTCAAAAAGCAGTTTTCTACTAGGACCATGAATTTGATATTGCCAGACTTTATGTAGCCTCCAGGAATCCCAGTCATCTCAATGATGGAATGAAACATCAGATTGGGATTTTGTGGAAGCAATATTTCAAGTGAAATAAAATAATGGAGTTATGAAAGAGCTCTCAAAAAATTCCTGGAAAGGGAAGAAATCAGAAAGCACATTACAACCAGAAAGAATTTGTGCCAAGGCTTGGTTCAGACAGAAGGGCAAGATAAAGGGAGAGTTAGGTGACATAGTGGATAAAGCTATGGGTCTGAAGTCAGGAAGAGCAGAGTGAAAATTTATCCCCAGACACCTGTTAGTTGTGTTTAGTTGATTAAGCTTTTGTATGCCTCAGTTTCCTCATCTGTAAAATGGAAATAATAATAACACTCACGAGGGAGCCAAGTCAAGATGGTGGAGTAAAAAAAACAGGATCTCCATGCGGCTCCAGCTCTCACCACCTCCAATTCATGTAAAAGGGAACTCTAAACAAACTTTGGAGGCACAGAAACCACAAAATGACACAAAGAAGTTAACCTCCCACTGAGGACAGCCTGGCAGGCTGGCAGGAATGGCCAGTGCAGTGCTCTGGGAGCCGACCCAAGCCCTGCAAGCCAGAGGTTTTAGCCCCATGGTGGGCCTGACAAACCACCAGCTGGAGGGACTCCAGATCACCAGCAGCTGAGGTGATCCAGAATTATCAACGCACACATGCTAAGGACAAAGTGAGACGTCAGTGCAGTGTGGACTTTGGGACCCAGTAGTTGGGAGTGCTTTGGCTTTTGCCTTCAGATCTAGAAGCCGCTGAGGGCTGTGGCCCAGCTGCCGCCACTTGGCTGCTTCAGCTCCTGGCCTGCAGACTGTAGGGGGACCAAGTGACCAGTCTGAGGGATAATTGCTCTTGCTTTAATCTGCTTGGAGCTGGATTGTGGTCTAGGGTGGAGGTTCTGGGGTGTGTGACCAGCTTGCCAGAGCATAGGGAGGCTTCTGAGAGGGCACCCAACTTATACCTCTGGCAGCTGAGAAAACCCCAGCATTTGGAATGAAGCTCCCCTGCCTGGTAGCAGAGTCCTACTGTGGCAAAAAGCCCACGGGTCAAGTGACTAAGTGGCGACATGGCCAGGCAAAGGAAGCAAACCAAGAAGAGCAATTCAACATAACACTCCTATTTTGGGGACAAAAAGGATCAAAGCATGGAACAGGAGGAAGACAGTGAAATCAGAACTCCTGCACCAAAAGTCTCCAAGAAAAATACAAGCTGGTTATAGGCCATAGAGGACCTTAAGAAGCAGATAAAAGAAGTAGGGGAAAAACTGGGAAGAGAAATGAGAATGATGCAAGAAAATTATGAAATGAGAGTCAACAGCCTGACTGAGGAAAATAATACCTTAAAAAACAGACTAACTCAAATAGCAAAAGAGGCTCAAAAAGGCAATGAGGAGAAGAATGCCTTAAAAAGCCAAATTTGCCAGATGGAAAAAGAATCTCAAAAGCTCACTGAGGAGAATCATTCCTTCAGAATTAGATTGGAGCAAATGGAAGCTAATGACTTTATGAGAAATCAAGATGCTGTTAAACAGATCCAAACAAATGAAAGAATAGAAGGCAATGTGAAATATCTCATAGGAAAAACCACTGACCTGGAAAATATATCCAGGAGAGATAATTTAAAAATTATTGGACTACTTGAACGCCATGATCAAAAAAAGAACCTAGAAATCATCCTCCAAGAAATTCTCAAGGAAAACTGCCCTAATGTTTTAGAACCAGAGGGTTCTAAATATTTTCCCAGAGGGCAAAATAGAGGTTGAAAGAATTCACTGATCACCCCCTGAAAAAGATCCCAAAAAGAAAACTCCGAGGAATATTATAGCCAGGTTCTGGAATTCCCAGATCAAGGAGACAATATTACAAGCAGCCAGGAAGAAACAATTTGAATGTTGTGGAAACACAATCAGGATAACTCAGAATATGGCAGCTTCTACACTGAGGAATTAAAAGGCTTGGAATATGATATTCCAGAGGTCAAAGGAGCTGGAAATAAAACCAAGAATCACCTACCCAGCAAAACTGAGTATCATGTTTTAGGGGAAAATATGGTCATTCAGTGGAATAGAGGACTTTCAAGCATGCTTGATGAAAAAGCCAGAGTTGCATAGAAAATTTGATATTCAGATACAAGAAGCAAGAGAAGCATGCGAAGGTAAACAGGGAAAAAATATTATAAGGAACTTATCAAAGTTGAACTATTAATATTCCTACAAGGAAAAAACAAAAATTGTAACTGATTTTTCTCAGTATGAAAATAGTTGAAGGGAATATATATATATGTCTATATTGGAGGGTATACGGGCATATGAATACATGTGTGAATGTGTATATATATTATATATATGTTTACATGTATACATAGATAAAGGGCACAGGACCAATTTAATAGGAACAGATGATACTTAAAAGGTGAAATTAAGACATGAGAGAGGAATATAATGAGAGGAGATGGGGAGAGACAGAATGGGGTAAACTATCTTATATAGAAGAGGCAAGGGAAAATGATTACAATGGGGGGGAAGAATAGGAAGGCAAAAAGGGTCAACCTTATTCTCATTGAGTTTGGTTTGGGGAGGGAATGAAATTGCACACTAAAGAGGGTATCTCACCCTATAGGAGAGGAGGGGGGAAGGGAATAATAGGGGGGATGATGGAAGGGAGGGAAGTCGGGGGGGAGAGAAGTTGAAGCACCCACTTTTGAAAAGGGATGGGATCAAAGTAGAGAATAAAACAAGTGAGAGGTGGGATAGGAGGGAAGGAAATATAGTCAGTCTTTTATAATATATCTACCATGTTAATGTTTTGCATTAGCTACACATGTGCAACCTATACTGAATTGCTTATCTTCCCAGTAAGGGTGGGTGACAAGGGAGGAAGGGAATGAATCTGGCATTCAAAGTTTTAAAATCAAATGTTTAAATATATATATATATATATATATATATATATATATATATATACTACATTAATATTATTTTACATGTAATTGGGAAATAAGTTATACAGGCACTGGGGCACAGAGGTCCACCATGTCCTACTGAAAAAGTTGAAGGGATATGGGAGAAGATGTGGGAGAGAGCAGACTGGAGGAGGGGATATCTTGTGGGATTGCTATTTTGAGGCGGTGGGTAGGGGAAAAAATGGGGAGAAAATTTGTAACTCAAAATCTGGTGAAAATGAATGATGTAAATCAGAAGTTAATAAAGCATTTGAAAAATGAAAAAAAACACTTTTCCCAGAGGTTTTGCAAGGATAAAATGAGGTAATATCTACAAAGGATTTTGCAAAACTCAAATTGCTATATAAAGGTTGCCAATAGTATTAATATTAATGTATTTATAATAGCTAAAATGACTGAGTCAAAATGAAAATAAGTAGAACAAGAATTAAAAGGGATATTTACATATAAATTATTATCCTATTTTCATTCATATGTTGGGTTTGAGGTAGTAAAAGAAGAGGATATTATCAAGAAATTGCAGCTGTTGAGTCATGTTTGACTCTTCATGATGCTGTTTGGGGTTTTCTTGGCAAAAATACTGGAATGGTTTGCCATTTCCTTCTCCATCTCATTTCCCAGATAAGGAACTGAGGCACCAAGGGTTAAGTGACTGGTCCAAGGTCACACAGCTAGTAAGGCCTGATTTGAACTCAGAAAGAGGAGTCTTCCAGATTCCAAGCCCAGTGTCTTCTCCACTGTACCACCTAGAAGTTGGAGAGGGCTAGAAACAAGGATGGCAGACAGACATTTGGAGCACTTAAATGGCACCTTCCTGATATTGAGAGAGAGTAAGGAAGGCCTCCAAGACATTGGATATGGTATATTTTTGAGAGCTCATGAACCAAAGTTAACAAAGTATAGTAAGTATAGTTGGTTTCTGATCTACATCCTTGGGGAGAACTTCTGAATTGATGAGATCACAGAAAAAATTAAATGTTTTACTATATTTAAAACCACAGTTTTAGCTTTTTAAAAGAAATGTGAATCTTTTGTAATTTGTATTACTGCATATTCCCCCAAAAGGCTAAATCTATATAATTTCAAAACAATTGGTCATTTTATTTTTTGTTTAATTTTATTTTCCATTTTTAATTTGTTTTTTTTTATGTTGTGTAGACACAGCCTTGTTACTTCTTAATACATGGGAAGCTAATGTTTTTCTTGGTATAAGGTATAATGTCATAAATTTGTTTAAACTATTAAAATTACAAATACAAATTCAATAGCTTTATCACCCTGAGAACTGGTGCATAAAAATATGATAAAGAGATATGAAATGTGAAAAGAAGTATATAAAGATGTGATAACAGAGAATTAAGTAGTCTGTAAGGAAGTATGGAAAGAGATGATAAAGAAAGAAAAGCAAATATATACCAAACAAATTATTTAAAACAATGCTGATTTTCTTGAATACACATAGATTAAAAATGAATTAAACATGGTTCAAGAGGATTTAATGTTTGTCACACACTAAATAAAGTCCTGTTTTCTAAATGTCTAGTCCTTTATCAATATAAACATGTACTTTTATCACGGATTAGTCCTTACTGGTGTTAGAAAACTGCAAAACCACATTTCAAACAATGTTGGAATGTTGTCAACAACCAGAGGTTAAATTACAGTCTCTCTGTTTAATCCATCTACCATATAGCACTCATTTTAATTAGAATAAAGAATGTTGCATATACCCATTTGGATAAACTGATTATAAATTTTCAAACTAGGCAAAATTTAAACCTTCAATTTTGTAACATTAGACATAATATAACTTACAACACATGAAACATTACTCATAATGAAGACTTCCACTCTAAGACCAAAAGGGAAGCAAAGTTATCTAGACTTTCTTAGTATCTGTGGGCCAATATGAATAGAGGTAGGAAGACTTGGTTCAATTCCCAAGTCTGACATAAGTTGGCTGTGTGACACCAGACAAGTGACACAATTTTTGATGCCCCAGGGAAATTTCTATTTCCAGAATACTTGCTGATCTTTGGTGGTAGATGGAATTTCTTTTTTTTTTTAAATCAGTCAGGGTTAAGTAACTTACTCAAAGTTACACAGCCAGTTATTTCTGGGTGTGGTGCTAAGTATCTGAGCCCGGATTTGAACCCCAGGTCATCCCAACACTGGAGCCGGGGCTCTTACTCGCTGAGCCACCTGGCTTCCCCTAAGCAATTGGGGTTAAGTAACTTGTTCAAGGTTACACAGCCAGGTGTTTCTGGTGGGTGCTAAGTGTCTGAGCCCGGATTCGACCCACAGGTCATCCCAACACTGGAGCCGATGCTCTTACTCACTGTGCTACCTGGCCGCTCCTAGATGGAATTTCTTTACTAGAAGTTCACATCACCAGTGAAATCAAGAATTGAACCAAAATGTGGAGAATGGACCCCAAACATTTACTGCCTTTCCAATTTTAAGCATAGTGCCCTTAACTCCCTATTGCCTTCATTCTTATTTTTGAAACATAAAGAGAACAGAACATAATAGCAAATGTAGTAATGAAAGAAATTACTCTACTTGGTCAAGATTTTCTAGGTTTATAGAGCAGTCATCTCCTCTATAGCAATAGAAAACCACATATCATTTCTACACACTTGTGAGATGAACTGTCCTTTTCTAATTTTTAGGATTAGAGGCTTTTTAATGGAAAAACAGGGACAATTTCACAACTCAATGACCTCTTGGATTTTTTTAAAGCCTATCATCCCACACTCATTTGGAAGTGGCAATGACATTGTTCTAGGTGCTTTTCACATAAATCAAAACTTAAGATACTATCTGCAAACAATTTTTTAAAAATTCTCTAGCATGACATTCTTTCCTAATTGATGAAAAAGAAGACTTTTTTTTAAAAAATGGTAGTTTCCTAGACAATTTGAAAAAAGCTCTTTGAAGGCAGGGACCATGCTTATTTCATCTTCTCCCTAGTACTTAGCAGCATACATTGCTAAGGTGGTATTCAATGACAACTCATCAAAAGAATGAATCAGTGAATGAAGAAATAAAGCAAGTAATGAGTCACATGGTCTTCCTTAAATGAGACTTACAACACACTAAAAGAAATGCCAAGAAAAATGAGACCAAATGAGGATTTTCAACACAGTAGAAACCAGCACCTTATTTTTTCTTTATAACCAAGTACAGACTCCACTTCTTCCTTCCCCCTTACCCCCACCCAGAGATACTATACAGGCAAACTTTCGGTTCACTTAATGGACTGGGCTGAAAAGCCCACAGACTGGCCAAATCAGCGATAAGTAGGAAGCATCATGTCCTGTTTCTTGAAAATCTTATTGTGTGCTTAATTTTTTGCACTTGATACATAATGACTTTTCCATCTTCCTTCAAAGAAAAAAAATGTTCAGTTTCAAAACCATGTGTTAGAGAACAAATCTGTCCTGAATTAGATCATTCTGAACTAGCTGGAAGACACTCTTTCTTCATAATGCCTGATTTCGACAGGGCATGGATATACAAATTGTTTAATTTTTTTCAAGTCTTTATTTTTGCATGGGGGGAACTGTAAGTATCACCTTGTGGCTCTGCTGTTAAATAGACCTAAATGTTCTCCTTGAATTTTACTTGTTCTCTCAAGCTGGATCCAATTTTAAAATGAAAGAACATGGCACCAACAATTTATTTATTTATTTATTTTGCAAGGGAATGGCTTCACAATGTTTGCTGTTTGGGTTCTTTTATTTAGCTTTTTTTTTAATTATTCTCTTCAAAATGTGAATGGAAAATGTTTGTCTGCTGGAGGGCCTCACATGCTTCTGGTTTGCTGGCTCAATGTTGTCTACTGCCAAAAATAAAAAAAAAGAAATGGGAGAGACAGAGACAAAGAGACAGAGAGACAGAGAGAGGAGAGGAAAAGGAAAAGAGGAAGGAAGGAAAGAAAGGAGGGGTGGGGAATGAAGAAAGAAAGAAAAAAAGAGAAAGAGGAAGAGGTGGAGAGGTAGAAAGGAAAGAGTGGAGGAAAGAAGGAAGGAAGGAAGGAAAGAAGGAAGAAAGGAAGGAAGAAAGGAAAGGAGGGAGGCAGAAAGAGAAAGAAGGAGGAAGGGAAAAATGGAGGGAGGAAGGAAGGAAGGTGGGAAGAAGGGGAAGGGAAAAAGAAACTATCTCTAGTCATCAAGTATTTCCTTTGTTGACAAATATTAGACCAAAACAAGTTATTTGTTATGACTTAGACACAGTGTATGAAGTATGTGAAATAAACAATAACAAAAACAATAATACATGCCTCATTCTGGTGTTCTACCTTCTACCTCCTAGGACCACATAGTGGGTGTTAATCCAAGAAGAAAGAGAGAAAGCTTTCTGTTGCTGGACAGTACTCAAATGGTCTTGGAAAAAAAAACATCATGAATATGTTGAAAGGAAAATATGGTCCAATTTTAAGCATTCTTCTAACCTCCAGTCCCACATTTCCAAGTCTCTCCTGGACATCTCCAATGGAATGTCTCACTAGCACCTCAAACTCGACATATTCAAATCTAAAGTCATCTCACCAGCAAAATCTGCTTCTCCTACCCAATTTCTGCTGATAGTGTCATCATTTCTCCAGGCACATAGTTTTAATATCTCTATCATTTTTTACCTCTACATATCTCTTGTCCCACCTGTTCCATTATTTCCCAAGTTCTTTCAAATCTACCTCTATGATCATTATCAACTCCATCCCCTGCCTTCCACCTACATTGTTGTTTCCTTAGCTCAGAGCTTCATAAGCTCTCATCAAGACTATTATATTAGCTTTCTAACTGATTTCTCTGCCTCTACTCTCTCCTCTCTAATTAAAAAAAACATAAAATACTCATCATAATCCATGCCATCTAAGAACCCCCAGTAGTTCCCTTTTCCCTCTAGCACAAAATGCAAAGAGCTTGGTGCACAAGGCCCTCCACAATTTATGTCTAACTTAACTTTACACACATTTCATTATTACTCTTTTCAAATTTTACATTCCAGTCAAATGGCATGGCTAACCCTACTGGAACTTGCTTGGTACATTCTCACAATTCTTTATTCATGTAGGCCATTACCTATTCTCAGAATTTATTCTGTCTCTTGAAATCATTTTATTCTGTTGACCTATCACAGATGTTACCTCTTCTATGAAGTTTTCTCTGATTCCATCATATAATAATAATAATAATAATAATAATAATAACTAATATTTGCATGTACCTACTATGTACCAGACACTATGCTATATGCTTTTTGCAATTATTATTTCATTTAATACTAGCAACAAGCTTGGGAGGTAGGTGCTATTATTGTTCCTCATTTTATAGATAAAGAAACTGGGACTTACCCAGGTTAACACAGCTAGTAAGTATCTGAGGTTGGATTTGAACTGAGGTATTCTTAGACTTTTTTAGTATTTCTTAGACCCCTTGATTTCTACCTCTCCTTCATACTTTGTATCATTCTTGTATAATACTTGTGTCAGAGGTGCTCAAATGAGAAGAATTAACTAGGTACAATTTGAAGAAGAAATTCTTTCTA
The DNA here is from genome assembly GCF_028583685.1 of Petaurus breviceps papuanus. NCBI lineage: Eukaryota > Metazoa > Chordata > Mammalia > Diprotodontia > Petauridae > Petaurus > Petaurus breviceps. The sequence goes on from NW_027185655.1 coordinate 34,181,401, forward strand.
TGCTTCATTGCTTCCATCAAGACAACATGGGGACTTCAAAATCTAACACTGCCCATTGAGTTGTCATCATTTCCCCTTACAAATGTTGATGGTAAGAACCCCAGGGATAGACAGACAACTATGAAGGGAAGACACAGTGTTCAGAGCAGCTGTCAACATATCTTTAATTATTCTCTTAAGCTATTAAAAAAAAAAGCATCCCTACATTCCTTTTATGCTGGTAAAATCTAGCCCCTGGGTATCTTTGTAGCAAAGCATAGAGTGGTTATTGAGTGATTTAAGTAGAATTGGTTGTTTTTGAGTGAGAGAAAGCATGTAATATTTATCGTGTGTGTGTGGGGGGGAAGTAAGGATAAGACAATGCCAACTGTATATTCAGCATATCTGATAAGAAGAACACCGAAGAGCATCATGGAAAGTCTCTTGGTCTAGAAGTCAGGAAATACTTGGGTTCAAGCCCCTGGCTTTGACACTTAATAGTCATGTAGACATGTCTCAATCTCTGAGTCTCAGTTTTCTCATCTGTATAATGGGAATAACAATACCTATCTCCTAGGATGTTGCCAAAGACCAATATAACAATGTTTTAAAATGTTTCACAAACATTAAATCAACTCATTTATATAAATGTCAACTATGATCATGGAAGGGAGTTCTAAGACTAGAAGGGGGGATATGTCTGTTTCAGTGCATCACAGACAAGAAACTGACTAACTTACAAGTCAATTAATATACATAAGGCTTAGGAAGGGCTCATGAGACCTCTTGACATTGGCTTGTCAGACGACTCTATGGCCTCAGGCACTATAGCCATGCCCTAAATAACTCTTCAATATCCTGTCCTTATGTGGTTCCTAAGGACTCAGTAAACTATTGAGGCTTTCCACTACTCCCCTCCTCACTCCTTTCTGTTCAGGGTTTCTCTGACTGTTAGTACGACTATGCTCACTAATCTGTCTACACTTTCCCAGTTCCCAGCAGATGGAAGAGTGATGACTCCTCCCCTCCTCTACCAGAGGGAGACCTCTGTGCTCTAGCCCTCCAATAGCTCTCCAGGAGCCTGGTCCAAGTTAAATCTTCTTTGGGGCTCTGCTTGTCATTTGCCCAAGTTCCCAAGGATAGCACCTACTTTGGGGCGAACTGGGGAGAGGCCATCAAACTATCCAGGCTGCTTCCCTGGGCTTGCAGTATAGGGATGTGGGACTCTAGAGAGGGGAAAAGCCAGACTTTCCTCAAGAAAACAGTGCGTAATTCTAGTTGGCCCTATCTGTCTACAGCCATCTCTGTCTTATGAGATGTAAAGTCCTTATGGCACACACTGTCATTTTTATCTTTGCATTCATATCACCTCATTTATATAACCTGCATTCACATCACTTCATTGAGTGGAAGTGCTTAATAAATATAAGTTGCTGATTCTACCAGAAAGTATGTACCATGAGCTGACATTTATATAGTGCTTTAAGGTTTGCAAATGCATTACATTTCATTTGATGCCCCCCCAAAATCCCACAAGTCCTGTCCCCATACTATTATTATTCACAGACCAGGAAATACAGACTCAGAATAGTTAGGAGGCATGACCAGTATCAGAAGTATAGTAAGTATCTGGCATTTTATTCAAATTCAGGTCTTTCCAACTTCAAATCCAGCACTACCCATTACACAACACCATCTCAGCAATGAAAACATCAAAGGATTGTTGTTCAATCGTGTTCATCTCTCCACGACCCCAGTTGGGGTTTTCTTGGCAAAGATACTGGAGTGTTTTTTTTTTTTTACTTTTCCTTTGCCAGCTAATTTTGCAGTTAAAGAAACTGGGGCAAACAGGGTTAAATAACTTGTTCAGAGTCACACAGCCAGTCAGTGTCTGAGGCCATATTTGAATTCAGGAAGATGAGTTTTCCTGATTCCGGGTCCAGAATACTATGCACTGTGCCACCCAGCTGCCCCCTAGACTAGAATCTGATTAGTTCCTAGGGGCAAAACTTAATGTTACTTGTTTGTTCTTGATCACATTTTCTAAAAATCAAGGTTACTTGAAAATTTGATGACTTCTCTTTAACCATCAGCTAAAAGCTATTAAAAATTGCTTTTACCAAATGTTACTTAAGTTGCTTTTTTAAAAATCACTTTATTTTTATGATCTGCTATAAGCCAATGAAATCGTAGCAGAAGTTGCATAAAAATGTCTTGCCAAATGGGCCACACACATAGAACTGAGAAAAGCATCCTGACTTCCTGTCTTTTAACACAGGTCAGTCAGAAGCAAACCATACTTTTTGAGTATAGTTATGACAGAATCCACATACTGTTTCTTCAGTTGGTTTTCGGTTCTCTTTATAGGTGGGTCCCATTTGACAGTATCAGGGCATGTCTCTTTCTGAACACCAGAGAGAATGAAAAGGCATATCATTAGTCTTTAGGAAGGGAGATAAAATTTAGGTGGTTTTCAGAGTTAAAATAAATAGGACTTACTCTGCTACAATCATAATTAGGTCTTCAGTATCCAATTATAAATTGTCCACTTGGGTGACTGAATTATCACTAGGGCCCCATACCATACATTTCTTCTTTTACTGATCTCAGAGTGCCCTGGTTCCAAAGAGGGATTAATTCATTTCTTGTGATGTAGCCATTCACTCCTAGAGAATACTTCATTTCCCCAAGGCTCCCTTCATAGTTAATAGGCTGTCTTGTGTTGAATGTGCACTTTCCTCTTTACAAGGAGATCCCCTGTTGCCTGTCAGAGTAAATGGGAGGCAGTGGTGTTGGGGGCTGGAGGAGTGGATGTGAAAGATGTATATTAAGGAGGAGGAAGAGAAGGGACAAAGATATATATATATATACACACACATACACACACACATGCATATATATATTATATGGCATACACACACACACACACACACACATATATATATATATATGTGTGTGTGTGTGTGTGTGTGTGTGTGTGTGTGTGTGTGTGTGTGTGT
>NW_027185655.1:34184388-34243130 GCF_028583685.1 Petaurus breviceps papuanus
TGTGTGTGTGTGTGTGTGTGTGTGTGTGTGTGTGTGTGTGTGTGTGTATTTCCCATAAAAGGTCCGGTCTTGTGGTGAGCACTAAACCATCATAAATATTTAAAAATAAAATTTAACTATATAGTATAATAAAATGCCATAGCCAATCCTATAGGTATAATTCTAACTCTAAAGAGAATTTTAGGGAGAAAAACAGCCTTTCCATGTTTGGGGGAAAAAGGTCTGATCATAGTTTCACCTAATGTCAGCTGCAATTTACAATAACATTAGCTATGACAACCCAAAAGCTACCCCAGAATGAAGTGGGAGCTTCTGATCACTCAGGAATTCACAAAGAAATAGAATTTTTTTTTAAAATAACCGGGTTTGTTTGGGTTTCTTTTTTCCCCAACATCTTAATGATCCAATCAAAGCTTTATGTGGCTTGTTGCTCTGTGGCTAAAAGCAGAATGTGACTCAGAACAAAAGAATTTCAGCATCGTGGTCATGTTTTTAAAGCAGACATGTTAGTTATGCACCTATCGAAACCCCAGAGAGTCAAGGAGCCCCAGAGATGTATCCTCTTTCTGTGCATTGCAACACCTGGCGTTGGGAAAAGGAGTTTCCCCAAACACATAATCTTTTCATTACCAAGGGAGTTGATCTAGGCCAAATTTCCAGAATCTGGGTGAAAATATTGAATGACTGAAACCCCATGTCATATGTACAGTGATTGTCAAGTGATAAGATGAGTTTCTTAATTTGATTCTGTTTTCTGAAGTTTGGCTGACTGCAAGCCTAGATATTTTCTCCCCTCTGCTTGGTTCTTCAGTTCACTCAGTCTCTGTCATTTTGCTCAACAAACTTTAGGGAATTTCTCCTCATCTGACTTAAGTAAGAGCTCTGCGTAGGCAGGTAGGAAATGTGGCTTAGAAACCTTTTTGATATATTTATGAAAAACAAACAAACAAGAATTAGGGAAATGCAGATTTGCTGAAGGAGAGCTTTTCCATTTGAAGCAATGCTCTTGGGAGTCAAAGATTTAGAATCCAAGAAAACCTTAGAGACTATCAAGTCTAATTACCTCGTTTTATAAATGAAGCAATATAAGTACAGAGAGAAGGGAGAGTTGGTAAGGAGTCAAATCAGAATTCAGACATAGGTTTTCTGATTCCAAATTCAAAGTTCTTACCATCACACCATGCTTTCTGGTTTAATTTGGAAGGAAAGCTTTACAGTGGTTTAATTAAACCAAGAATGATTTTGCCATCCTTGGAAAAGAGAGAGTACATAAAACTGACCTTGGGCAACTCACTTAACCCCAATTGCCCTACCTTCCCCCCTCCAAAAAAAAAGTCAAAAAAAATCAAAAAGAAAAGAGAGAGTACTTGGTGAGGTGGGAAGGGCAGGATAAAGTGGGAATGAAGAAGTCAGATCAAATCAGAGGGGAACTCATCTGTGGTGTGGTCATGATGGCTTGAGTAGAGGAAGAGTCATTTAATAGCTTGCTATTTCAGTTTTTATTTGCTTATAGAATAAAGAAAAAACAAAAAAAAACCAAACCAAACCAAATCAAAAACTAAAAAGAAACAATTATTTGACCTTGGATTTCAAGCTCTCCAGAATCAGATTTTCAAATATAGTTTTAGCCTTATTTAGTTCTATTCCCATTTATATACTCTATGTAATCAACTTCCCATATCCTGCCTTTAAGTATCCTCACCAGTTTTTTTTTTCCTATGCCCAGAATATTGTCTGATTTTGTATCTACTTCTCATGGTCATAATCTTCCTTCAAGGTTCAATTCAAGTGATTTTACCATGATGACTGCCCTGATTACCCCATTCTCAATTCCTCCTCTATTTCCTTGTATTATTGTTAATTATTATTGCCTGTGAATGCATATTTAATTCACCTAGTAGGATGGGAGTTCCTTCTTGTAAGGTATTTTTTTCCATTGTAGCCTATCAACTGGACTGAACCAGCCTATAACTGAGGATGGCCAGAATGGAACAGAACAGGCTAGAGACAAGAGAATCAGGAATCAAACAGAAGCTTAATGTTAAAATGAAGGAAATGGCCTGTAAATAAGGAGGGAAATTAGACGCATGTGCCAGGTCTCTCCCCTAGTGAGGGAATATGATTTGTGTAGACAGATTTTAATGCTTATGCAATGAGTTCTAGCCTTGACAATAAGGGGTAACAGCAAGAATGAGACAAGTTTGATTAACAGCAGGGCTTCATGACCAGAACTTCTCCGAGTTTGTCTGGTGCTTGTCTGAGCTCAGAGAACACCTGGTGTTGGTCAAAGCAATACAATAATTATTTGATTTTCCCAGAGGGTTAAATCATCCAAATGGTGAGCACAAAGGATTGTTGTTACACCAAGCTCAGTGAACAAACCATAGTTTGGTCTTAGGTCTTAATAAAAAATTTTATTTAATTTTAAGCTCATTATTCTTGTTAATTACAAATGCTAAGTTTAATTGTTCCTATTTTCTACCTAGTTGTAAGGCTGTTCTAAATTTCCATGCCCTGGGATGATGCCACAGTTGTTCTGACCTTTTCACACCTCTGAATACCACTACTCCATTATAAGTCTCATTTTTTTAGGCTTGAGCCAAAAGAAACTGATACATATGGCAATGAGTATATAAATAGATGTGTGTATACATCTATGTATATGAATAGATGCACCTATATACATATGTGTACATATACATGCATATATATTTATATATAATTTTTATTTTGCCAAACTCCATAAATCCATTCTTATCCAAGTTATAGCCATCAGAAGGATTTCCATTAGCACTTCAGATCATAGTAGCATAGATTTAGAACCAGAAGGAATGTTAGACATCAACTAGTCTAATCACCTTATTGCACAGAAGAGGAACCAGAGTCTCAGAGAGATACATGACTTGCTCATACTCCTATAGCTACTAAGTGTCTGAGGTAAGATTTGAACTCATATTTTCCAGAATATAAGTCCAGCACTTTTTCAACTTCATCACAAGGTAAAGATATATATATATATATATATGTATATGTATATGTATATATATAGAGAGAGACATATACATATATAAATGTGTGTATGTATGTATGTATATATATGTATGTGCATGTGTGTATGTATTAAGAAGACCTTATCAAATAAAGATGTTTCAAAAGTTAAACCAATTTCCCTCTATAAATAATCTGCATTTTCCTCTAGAACTGATTTTTCTAAGGTAAGGAAATGAATTACCCTAAACATTCTCATGGACGTGAATGTGATTGGAAATAAATGAATAAAGAAAACCCTAATGATTGAGTTTTAAGAATACTACAAAAAAGCTTTTAATTACTCAGATCTCATGGACTAATACCCATTGTGTGGCATCACTGTTTTCAATGCTTAAGGCAAACAGTGGATGACCAGGGAGGTTAGTAGTGGACTCAGTCTTCAGTGTGTTCCTGCCATGATTTAGGTATGCCCATAAGATTGATTCCTAACTTCTCAGGAAATACTCATGTTTAGAATAAGAGAATGGGAACACCCATTCTGTGACCCCTCTCCGTTGCATGAAAACTAGTGCCTCCACTACCAAATGGGTGGACCCAGTTGTTGCCATGGAGAGCAATACTCTTCAGTGAAATAAGCAATGAAATAGAATACTTGTTGTCAATGGCTGTGGTGGGATAGGCATACAAACACCAATACATAGAGTGTGACTAATTGAGATAATTCTTTGTCTTATTATATACCCTATTGTCTGTTTTTTTCTTTTTACTAGTCTAATGTATACCAAGCCCTGGAATCACCTCTCAGTAGCCCTATCTCAGAACTTATTATGATTCTGATTTGACCTGTTTCTGCCTCAACTATTATCTACTGCTTCTGGGTTTTTCAGATCCACTATTAGACTCTTGGATATAAGGTCTTAATTTCTTTAGATATATTTTCTGACCCCTGGATGTAGGGCAGAACAAAGAACTTCTTCCAAGGCTTCCATTTAAAGAGCCATCCCTTCACTTCCTACCAACTGCACTCCTTTGGATTGGACTTCATCATGTTCATGATCTTTCATCCTCCTTTTCCCCCTTTTTTCAACTTTTCAGCTCCCTTTAATGGTTTGTCATTCTCCATAGATTGTAAGCTCTTTGAGGGTAGAGACTGGTTTTCCTTTTCATATTTGTATCCCTAGCACTTAGCACAGTGCCTGGTACATAGCAAATGCTTTATAAATGTTTATTGATTGACTTGCTAGCTACACAGAACTCCTTAGCCAAAACCCTCACTCTTCCTCCCTTTTGCCCAGGAAATGGTTTAATCAGTCACAGATTCATATTTAATGTTAAACTTTTGGATCAAATTGATTAGGCACATCCTATAACCTCCACTCTAGTTATATTCCTGATGACCTATTCTTCTGTTGAAAACAACAACAATAACAACAATTACATACATGTGCAGAAAACATTAAACTCCAGTAAGTAGCACTGATTCATAGTAAGGTAACAGAAGAGGAAACCATAATATACAAATAACAAACATTAATGAGAAAACAACAAAAGTATTAATGAGAAATTTAACAAGTGTTTAGATTAGACTTCTAGGAACCAGGTGTCCAAAGCATACAAATCCATAATCCCTTAGAGCCTCAAACGAAATCTTAAACAAAACAAAACAAAATAATTCTCCCCCCATTGACCATATACCTGTTTCTTAGTCCTTCATGACCAATATGCTATGTGAAAAGGAAGTCAACCAAATCAAATGAAATAAAAATCATAGCTCTGTGGAGATGGTTGAAGATCCAATTCTACAATTAATTCACTATGTGATATGAAAAAGCCATTTAATCCCACTGGACATCTATTTCCTAATTGGTAAAATGGGGTTTCTTTGACCCATCAGTCTCATGATTATGCTTATAGTTTAAGGAGGAGATAATGTAATGGGAAATTGGCTCTTGATGAAGTTCATGTGTGTGCATATGTGTCTGTATAGAAATAGGATACTAGGTGTTGATGCAGCTCATGTGTATGCACATGGGCATGTAGAGTTGGGTGCTCAGTTAAAAAAAACAGTTTTAAAAAATATCCTTGGAGATACCCACATCACCTTCTAACCCTTAGTGTTCTCTCTCTCTCTCTCTCTCTCTCTCTCTCTCTCTCTCTCATTCCCTCCAATGGTAATACAGCAATACAATACTTTTTTTCTAGATTATACTCATATAGAAGAGGAGGAGAAGAAGAGGAGGAGAAGGAGAGGAGGAGAAGGAGAAGAGAAGGATGAGGAGGAAGAGAGGGAGGAGGAGGAGGAAGAGGAGGAGGAAAAGAAGAAGAAAAAGAAGGAAGGAGGAGGAGAAGGAGAAATATGGCTTTATACACATTCCTGTTCACCTAGATTCAATGACCTTTTGTCCTGAAAAGTCTCCTTTGGCTTTAGTCTAATCATATTAGAAAGAAAGGTACAAAAATATACAAAAATATTAGCAGCACTTTCTGTTATAGGAACAAAAAAATTGGAAACAGGACCAGGTGACCACTGGTTGGGAAATCAATGTCTAAGTACATTGAAGTAGATTAAAATGAAATAAATATTGCTAAGGTATAACAAACACAAGGAATTAAGAGAAACATGGAAAGAACATATTTGAACTAAAACAAGGAGAAAATACCAGGATTACAGTATGCACGCTAACTGCAATAATGAAAATAAAAACAACACTAACAAGAGCTCTTAGAAAATTACTCATCTTAGTCATGTCCTGGAGAACAGATAATCAAATGTATTTTACTTCTCTCATTAGAAAGATGGTAGGTCATGGGCATGGAATAGCACAAACACTTTAAGGTACAGCTGTTTTGTTAGAATGTTTGTTTAATTGTTTTTCTTTATTACCAGAGATGATTCAATAGATTGGGGACTAAATTGAGAAATAGCTGTGTGATGTTTTTTAAAAAGTCATCAATAAAACATTAAAATGAAAGGAAAGTGGGAGAGTAGATGTGTCTCCCAAGGTCTCTCCCAGATCAGAAATCCCAGCTATCATTTTCTAATAAGATCGACACTTTGCTATTCTGAAATGCTAATCTTGACATAATAAATCCCAGACAAACTAGTTAATTTTTATATATTATCTAAATGCCATGAATTGCCTCTCTCAACAAGTATTTGATTAATCAGCATACCCTATTACCTGATCATTCCAGATAATGAATTCACTGTGCTTTTGTGGTTCTGATAGAATAGCAAACATCTAGCTAACCAAAGAAGCTAGGTGTTGAAATGGATAGTATGCTGACCTGGAGTCTGGAAGACCCCTGAGTTGAAGTTTAGCTTCAAATACTTGCTGTAGGACCTTGTACAAGTCACTTAACTTGAATTGTCTCTGTGAAATGTGGATGATAACAGCTTCTAGTTCCCAGGCTTCTTGTGAGGATCAAATGAGATAATAATTGTAAACTGCTTAGTATAGTTCCTGGCATATACTGAGTGCTATATAAATTATTATTTTCATTGTTATTATTATTATTATTTAAAGTTTAGGTATAGCAAAGTGAAACTAATGATCATCCAAACAAACCTAGTGGTGCCCTATATTATAGGGAAACAACAGCCCAAGAAGTTGGCTCCTCTTTCATAGTTCTTTTTAGCTTCTTCCTAGAGTTTCTTCTGTCTTCAGGGGCCTCTCCCTAAAGAGAATCTAGATCCTCATGTATTCTCCCTAGACAATGGAAGCCAGAAGATCAGGATCCCTCCTCGCTCAAGCTCTTGCCAGGTCCCCCCTACATGTAGGGAGAGAACATTGAATAATCAATCCTCAACAAGGAGGAGAGTCTTATGCAAATGGATTTTAAGCTCTTGAAATTATGATCATTTGTGTGTTTGTCTCATAAAATGTTGGGGATGACATAGATCCATGTATGGTTGTTCTATGATGTTGAAGATGTGGTTGATCTGAGAAATAAAATCATGGTAAAAGTAGCAACCTGAATAGCAATGTTTCTGACTCTAAAACAATGTAGCTTCCTCCATCTTTGAAGCAATCAAAAGGACTCCTGAGAATAAGTGACAACAGTGGATTTGGAAAAAGACCCTGAGAGAATTTCCATTTTTTTATATATTTATGAAATATTTCTGTAATCTGGGGACTGAAAAACCACGAAGGGCCTGGAAATCTGCAGCTGGGAAGTGGAGGGCAGAAGAGAGAAGATGAGTTTTATTTTAAACATATGTATTAATTATGCCTCAAAACAGGGTGGGAGTTTGCAGCTGGGAGGGGGAGGGCAAAAGGAAAAATGATTTTTTATTTAAGAATAAATTTATTAAATCATAGCTCAACCTGGGACTTTGCAGCTGGGGGAGGGCAAAGGGACAGCAGTATTTTTCAAGCTAGTTGCTTTAATAAAATATGTGAGCTCTCACTTTGACGCAGTGTTGGAAAGGGAGTTTCTTGAACTAGCATAAAAGTGGGATAAGGCACATTTTGAAGCGAAAGCAATTTTAAGATCCTTGGCCTAAGGAGCTTTTTTTTTTTCTTAAATAACTGCTTGCTCACCAGTTGGGCCAGATTCTCATCCTGCATAATCATTGACCATTTCTCCCAGGATTATATAGAAATGAGAATTTGGCCCCAAGTGATTTCCCTCAATTTCTGCACTTCAGAAGCATATTTGTCCTCTGAGGATCTCAAATTGTTTTGTCTGTTGTGGCATTTATTGCTGATTTAGTAACCTAAGATTTTCCATTTTATTACTGAAAAAGCTATTTGGGTTTTTTTTTTGTTGTTTGTTTTGTTTTGTTTTTTCCGCCTCATAAGGACTTTTCTTACAATTGGGGCACAATACCACCAGGTGGTGGTAGATGCTTTAATGTCACAGTCTAAATTAGTGAAAAGTGTGAGATTCCTTTAAATATTGCCTCATCAAGTTCACCATGATTTTCCTGATGTAATGGCCCTCTTCAAGAATGAAAGATAAATAACAACCTGTGATTAGTAGAAGCTATCCCACTGGGGACCTAACTGACCAGTTCCAGTTGGGCAATGCAGCTCCTTGTTTCCTTCTTTCTTTTCTTCCTTCCTTCTTTCCTTCCTTCCTTCTCTCCTTCCTTCTTCCTCCCCTCTCTCCTCTTCCTCCATCTGTCCACATTGTACCTTACCTGTGTTTGTTCTACCGAAAGGAATATAAAATTTGATCTTTGATTGCTGAAACCTGGTGAGATAGCTTAGGGTTCACAGGCTAGATTTCTTTCTTAAGGACCATGACTTAGACTCAAATCACTCTGACTCGTTGATTGGCCAACAAGAGATCTCAACCCAAGCCTTACTTGGTTATTGTTTGGACCCTGATGGTTCAGAGTGAGTGTAAAAAGCAATTGTTTCTGTTTTGGTCAGAAACCTTTGAGAGTCTTCCTCTCCCAGATAATTTTTTTTAACTAAGTAAAAGAGACCATCCTTTGCCTCATTTCTTACCTAGCCTTTATCACTGAATGAGTGCTGCCTGAGTCAAACTGAGGCATGGGAAAGACTTTAGTTTAAAAAGTCTCCCATTGTACCAGTTATCCTGATCTATATCTTGCCAGTAGACCCAGATGGTTGTGGAGGAGAAAGTGAGGCTAGTGACTTTGCACAGCCCTGCCTCACTTCAATCCAATTCATTTGCATGTCAAGGTATAGCCTCCCTCATGTCATGGTCCTCTTTGAGAAAGAACAAGCAACTACAACAATCAGATCCACCAAGTTCATAAATAAATATTTCACTTGAAAAATAACCCACTGAATCTTTGCTGAGAGAGTTAAAATGAGATTCAACACTGTGGTATAAAGACTGGTGACAGAATCAGGATAGAGTGCTGGTCCTGACATCAAGAAGACTTATCTTCCCAAGCTCAAATCTGACCTCAGACTTTTACTAGCTTTGTGACCCTGGGAAAGTCACTTTACCATATTTGCCTCAGTCTCTTCATCTGTAAAATGAGCTGGAGAAGGAAATGCCAAGCCACTCCAGTATCTTTGCCAGGAACACCTCAAATGTAGTCACAAGGAATAAGACATGACCAAAATGACTGAACAATACCACCAACAACAAGAAGATGGTTTCAGGTCCTGCCTCTGGCATATACTAGCTTTGGAAGTTTCTTAACCTCTCAATGTCCCAGGTAACTCTCTGAGACTCAAAGTTAAGGAAGTTTCTTCATTCAGTTTCCTACATATTGGTAAAATTACAGGTCTGGACCAAAACTTAGAAATAATATCAAACAAATAATTTTTCCATGGCCAGATTTTTTTTTATTAATGAGGAATACACTAGACACTGGATGGTGTTTTCTCATCAATACTTAAATGTTATAACAGATTCTAAACAGAATCTTTAATCTGAATTCTACTTCTTTATCTAGTATAGCTAAGTAGAAAGAGTTGGTAAGCTAGAAGTAGGGAGTCGTGAGATAGATGGCCAGGGTCCAATGGACTTGCTGGGTATCCCTTACCTTTAAAAAATTTCATTTGTCATAGGAGGGGCTCTTTTGGTCCCTTCAACTATAATTCTGAATGACTAAAACACCTTGACTAAAATGGTTCCTAAAACTGAGCCATCCTGGAACTCTGGGACTATAGAACTACCGAAGTCTGTGTATCCTGACTTGACCTTTAACTAGCCTAGTGAAAGTCTTCTGACTGTTTTAAAAGTAATTAGAGAGGCTTAAGTTGGCTTCTTAGTACTCCAGGTCCATTCTGAGAGCCTTTAAAGTTCACACCTGTTTGCTTCTATGCACTTGAAAAATACAAATAATAAATAATAAAAATGGGAAGGAAGGAAGGGGGAGGGAGGAAGAAAGGAAGGAAGGAAGGAAGGAAGGAAGGAAGGAAGGAAGGAAGGAAGGAAGGAAGGAAGGAAGGAAAGAAAGAAGGAAGGAAAGAAGGAGGGAAGGAGGGAGTGAGGGAGGAAGGAAGGAAGGAAGGAAGGAAGGAAGAAAAGAAGGAAGGAAGGAAGGAAGGAACGAAGGAAGGAAGGAAGTATATGGGACAGGTAAAAATGTGGTTTCTCAGAGACTATCTGTAAAGTAAGTAAGCCCTTAGGCCTTAGGCCTAAGTTTCCATTTTTCTAGAAATTAGGTGACTTTGAAACTATAGAAGTCTTTCCATATAGTTTCTCTATTCTAATCAGCCCTTTTTACCCAGCTTACCATAAAAGAGTTAAGTTTCTATAGAACTGGAAGAATTGGTGAACAAGACTGTTGATAAGGAGGACCAGGCAGCAACCTTGGGAAGTTGAGGCAGTAGCCTTGAGAAAAACTCAGACCCTGGTTCCCAGACTAAAACTCCTAGATAATACTAAAAATAATGAATAATGGAAAGGAGCTGGCACCAGCAGGTGGATTTGACCAATCAAGGAACAGACAGTAGCCTTGGGGCACTCAAGTCCTGATAAGAATGTGTCTAGGGTAAGACTGAAGGGGGGTTTAGTATTCTAAGATTGTTACTGTGCCTATGTGATGAACTTCATGTATTATGTATATTATCCAACAAGATTAGAGCCTCATTAGTAATAATTATGTTAATGTTTGTAACCCTTTTCTTATTTAACTCAGCTTTAGCTTCTGTATGACGGCCTCCTCTCCTGGGCATTGTTCCAGTGACTGGACTGCCGGCTTCTTGTGAGATTCTAATAAAACTTCCTATGTTCACTTTGAGGTCTCCTAGTAGTCAGTTTGGGTTAGGGTTTTTGTACCCCACACAGAAGGAAGGAAGGAAGGAAATAAAGAGCTGCATTGCCCAACTGGTACTGGCCAGTTGGGTCCCCAGTGCGATAGCTTCTACTACTCACAGGTTTTGGGGTTTTTTTCATTATTGAAGAGGGCCATGATATCAGGAAAATAATGGTGGGCTTGATGAGGCAATCTTTTAAGGAATCTCACACTCTGCAATAATTTATAGGGGCAGCTATGTGACAAAGTGAATAGAGCACTGGCCCTGGAGTCAGGAAGACCTGAGTTCAAATCAGACCTCAGACTCTTAACACAAAACTAGCCCTGTGATCTTGGGCAAGTCACTTAACCCCAATTGTCCTAACTTCCGTCCTCCACAAAAAGAGCAAAAAAAAAATAATAAACAATAAAATAAAAGGGTAAAGTTCTGTGTGAACTGTCCTGACACTGAGACCTCAACACTAGTTCTGATTCTAAAATTAGGAGGTTGATTTCTACTTTAAATCCTAAAATCAATTAAAGCATTCTGGCTACTATCATTTCTCTAGCTGGGAGTTACTAGCTAAATACAACTTCCAATTCAAAGATAATATTGCTTTAAGCATTGACCTAACAAAATTAAGCAAGTTGAAACTTTTACAAGCTGTTTTTTATACCAACCCTTCCAGGAACTGTTTTCTAAAAAGAATAATATGTCTTGTTCAAAACATTATTAAAATGAAAAAAACTTAAGGAAGAGTTTTGAAAAGACAAAACTAGTTTCTTGATACCAGTGTTCAGGGACTATATTTCAAAACCACATAAGTATTTCTTCTACTTTGCTAATAAGAAAACTGTGGTACAGAGTACAAATGATTTTTCTAGAAAGAATCAAGGAAACCAGAGAAATTAATAACATTAAACACACAATACATCCATATAGATATGATATGGATATATAAGAAAAATCTTAATTATCTAGATGTACATGTGGATATCTAGCTGATTAAGGCTATTTTTCTTTGCCATTAGAACAAACTTTATCAGGGTTGAAACTCCAGAAGTATAATTCTTGGAACTTTTGAACTTCCAATTTTTTTTACAGATGCTAGAAATTTCCATTTTAAAATTCCCCTAATTCTGTATCCAATTTGTCTCTTTTTTTATTACATTTCTTTCTAAGTTTTTTTTAAACTTGCCTTTTGACTTTAATTTGTCTGGAGAATTCTTTTTATCAATGCAGATTAGCACCCTCTGTCCCATTTATTGTATTAAAGATCTGCTTGCTTTGGGGAGTGAAGCAACTTGCCCAACTTCCCACAATAAATATTTGTAAGAAGGGGGGAAAGAACCCAGGTCTTCTTGACTCTAATGTACCTCTCTCTTCAGTAAACTGTGCTGTATTAGCAAAGGCTACAATGACCCAACAAGTACTCGTGATTCTTGGCCACATAGTACCCTCTGACAGGTGCTATGGGAAGCACTTTACGAAAGTGAAAAAAGAATAATAGAAAAAATCAGAAGGCAAGTGAATAGAATTAGTGGTTTCTGGCATGTGTGACTACCTATATAAAAGTATTTTAGAAAGCCCAGACTTGCCTACAAAGAGGAAACTGAGGCAAACAGAGTAACTTGCCCTCCATCATACATCTAGTAAGTATCTGAGGCTGAATTTGAACTCAGGTCTTCTGGACTCCTTGCTCAGCACTCTGTGCACTCTGTTTCACCTAGTTCCCCCTCCAAGTTTCCCTACTTGGTTGATTATTTTTTTTCCTTTTTTTTTTCTTTTGACTAGGTAAAGAGGCCATTCTCTGCTTCATTTCTTATTAAGCCTTAATCACTGAATGGGCATTACCTCAGTCAAATTGAGATCTGAGAAAGAATAGAATTTAAATAGGCCAAGATCCCCCAATGCATCCTGGGCCATCTCCAGTTCCTGATCTATATCTTGCCACTGGACCAGATGGCTGCAGAGGAGGAAGTGAGGCGGGTGACTTTGCACAACCCTCCCTCACTTAAATCCAATTCACTTGCACATCATGGCATCGCCTCTCTTATGCCACAGTCTTCTTCTAGAACAGACAAACAACAATATCCAGAGCATTCAAACAGTGGGTGTCCCAAAGGACAAGATAAAGTTACATTCTAGGCACAAGTAAACTCCAGCCCATCATCACTCCTGCAAGAAGTGGTATAAAGTATGTCACCTCGGAAATACACGATTGGAAATGGAGACATGCAGGTCATGTGTTGTTGTGTTACCACAAACGTAACATGAATTGTCCTAGTGGAAACCCTTCAGTGTTTTGGTTGGCAGACTTTCTTTAGCTAATTTATAGGAGGACATGAGTGAGATGGGTTGCTCCCACTAGACAGATTGGACCACAAATTTAACTACCTACTCTTCCCCATTACAAGGGACAGTGGGAAGAACACACCAGAGGATGTAGATCCAAAGCAAGGGTGGGAAACCGTGGCCTCAAGGCCACATGAGACCCTCTAGGTCCTCAAGTTCGGCCCTTTGACTGAATCCAAATGCCACAGAGCATTTTGTTCTTCTTCTCCTTCTCCCCCTGCTAAACTTCCTTTACTAATGCAGTTCAACACTTTCTTTGCAACTTGTAGTATTAACAAGTTATCTGAGTCACTGAGAGGTTAGGTGATTTGACCAAAGCCATCGGGATGTGTCAGAGGTGGAAACTGAACCCAACTCCTCCTACCTCCAAGGTCAGCTATCCATTCGCCATGCCATACTGCCTTTCCCATCACAGGGACTTTCTATATTTGGCATATTCTGGCTTTAATCTTAAATGTGAGGCTGGTATTACTCATGTAGATCAAGTCAGGGGTCTATAGGATGGATGGGGAAGTCTAGCAAGCCTGATGTGAAGGATCTGTATGGGGGCCAGCCCTGCAGGCACCAGTGAAGATTGAAGACACTCTCTGATTTACTAAATGGTCTTCAAAACTTACCAAGCCTAATCATATTGTTATCATGCCCCTCTGTAACTTAGACTGATGCTCAGATGGTAGGTTTAATATTTGACACCAGACCTGAGCTATGAAAGTTGAGTTTTCCTGGTATATAACCTTTGAAAATACAAAGTCACTCCCCCACTACAATAAAGCTTTGGAATAGGGCTTTAAGTGGAGTATTATCATGTGGGTGTGTGTCTGTGGAGAGAGAGAGAGAGAGAGAGAGAGAGAGAGAGAGAGAGAGAGAGATTACAGTAACATCATAGACCTTCTATATAAGCTTCTTTCTTTTTTCCATATCTGAGTTTAATAGTATGTAAGTTAGAAAACAGTTTTGTTTTAGTTGCCTGATACTCAGCAAGGAAATGGAAAGCCTCTAAATATTGTCTTCTTTGGGGAGAAAAAATCTTCAAAACATCTGGGCTCTGCACTCTAAAATATTTTTGGTGAGACTGAAATTATTATGCAAAAGAGTCTGCTGTGGGAATGTGGGAACTATAAGGGGATTTCTTCTTTGTCGCCTAGGTTTTAGAAATCTCTTTTAAATTCATGGTAACTTCTGTCAGATGCCTTTAAAAGTTAAGAGACTCAGATATGTTCTGTCATTTAGAAACCTTGAGAACTGTCTAAGGATGGAGGGAGATTTCCAACATCTAGACAAGAACGGCAGAAGCCAATTTTCAGCCTCCAATATTCATCCTTTCTCCCTGCTTGGGGACTTTCCCATCCTTATCAAGAGCACCCAAGATGCTGAGAATTGAAAGAAAGAAGACTGAGGACAAGAGGCTGATAATAAATAAAAGAGAAAAGTCGAAACTAGAACGTGGACTCTGGGTCTTTCAAGCACGACCCCTCACCCACAGACTCCCGCTGAATCTGAAGGAGAGGGGTATGCTATCGATGCAGCTGCTGCTGTTACTGTTATGCTAGTGTATCCATTGTCACTAGGAAATAGCATGGCCAAATCATACTTCCCAGTGGAGAACAGCATTGTGTCAGAATTTTGAGAAGACTAAAATCGGAACACCTGTGTACCAGATACACACAGCTGTGTCTGTGGGTCGGGACTGCTGAGCCATATGCTCGGCATATGAAGTGCCAGCTGCTTTGCTCAGGGTGGGTTCTGGAGGAGGGATTCTTTAAAGAGAAAGCCCACAGCTCTATTTGTGACATCCTTAGCCCGTCTCACATTTTAAAATAAACAATTTTAGGAAGAGAGGATTAAAGGATTATGTGTGAGAGATGACAAGAGGGGTGCATGCGCTGCTTGCTCCATCCAGAACGCTCGTCTCAGAAGTTCCTTTCCAGATTTTTTGTTCTGGTGACTGATGAAGCATGACCAAAATTTTCAGTAAATTCCAAGTGTTAAATTAAAAAAAAAAAGTCATGTGCTCATTGCTATTGTGATCTGAGTTGAAGAGGGCATACAAAAACTTGACCTTGCCAAGGACCACACATCTCCACTGGGACTTGTTGCTTTGAGATGACGAGACAATTCCCTCATTAGAAGCTGAGCAGAAAGAGCTAATGACTCAGGGGATATTTAAAGTAAAGTGACTCCACCCTCAGTGCCTTTTTCCATTCAACTGTGGACTGTAGCTGGGCAAGTGACTTCCCATGAAGCAAGGCAGAGGGACAGCTTGTCCTTACTACCCTGGGTGCCAAGTAGTCATGAACACATGACATATAAAGTATGAGTCCCTACCTGGGTAAACTGAGTTTGGGGTTCAGGATGTCTCTTTTATGTCAATTCTTTGCTGATCTTGGGTGAACAAATCTGAAATACATATGTCTCATTTTGGAGGGCTTGGAGGTAACTTTGCGAGTTCACAAGGTTCAGAAATCTTGGGTCCACCTGTTTGGAACTGACTGGTGACCAAAGAGGATTACCTCACAACCACTCTAGCATTATTAAAGAAGGTAATCAGTGATGGATGAGGTGATGGGCCCAAAGCTGACGGGTTTTGCCTTAAGATGTGGACCTTGAATTGTTTGGACAGTGTGTAACCTACGTAAAATGCAGCATATCTATTTGGTAGCTCCACAAATTGCTTTATGTGGAGTTAAGTATGAGTTCTGAGAGGGTATGACCATGGTTGTAAGTAAGTTACTGAATACTCTCAAAGTTGTTCTGTCAATGAGTGCCTCCGTTAAAGTTTCTCTTGTGTACAAGAAATAAATACATATTGGAATATCCAATTCAGACTATACTTTGAATGCTTTTTTACTCTACATTTTGAAGAAACCAGGTTACAACTTCAAGCTATAAGTATCTAAGGATATAAAGTTGGGGTTAAATGAAGAAATGTCAGAAAAAGGAGCCTATATCCACTTTTGTTAGTGGCAGGAGTTCCCAGGATTGTACCTAGTAAGGGCCAATTGCTTGGGTCCATAACAGAGGGTTCTCTTTGTATAAAAGACAGTAGATACAATTCTCCCAGATTCTTGAACCCAGCAGGGATTTTTCTTTAAAGAAATCCTAGAGATTTTTTTAGAGTTGGAATGACAGAAATTTTCAGTTCTTTTTCTCTTTTTAACACAAAAAATACCAAACTATATATTGTACACAGTAGAAATTAATTCTTTACATCTGGTTGCCAATTATAGTTTTTAGTATTCCTAAGGTAAAAGAAACATATCCTTTGGGACTTTCCTTTGGTGATTAAACCTTTGAGAAGGGGGATCACTCATGTTTTGGGGCCATTTTCTCATAAAATCCAAGTTTTCAAAATACAATATCTTAATTTTTTTTCCACTTAAAAAAATCCCAGGGGTGGCTAGGTGGCACAGTCAATGGAGCACCGGCCCTGGAGTCAGGAGGACCTGAGTTCAAATTCGGCCTCAGACACTTGACACACTTACTAGTGTATGACTTTTGGCAAGTCACTTAATCCCAATTGCCCTCTAAAAAGCAAAAAAAATTCACAAATTGGAAAATCTGAATTAGCAGATTGCTCTCACTAAAGCTGCAGTAACTGGAATAAATAAAGTCTCCTTTCTGGCCCATGTAGAATCTTTAATTCCCTTGAGACTGTTGAATGAAATATGAGAAGAGAGACTCCCATTAACTCTTTTTATGACCTTATATAATTTGGGAGAATCTGAATAAATGACTAGGTCTTCCTATTACTACTAAGAAATAAATTACCCTCACCTATCTCTAAGTCAATGCTGGAAAAACAAATGTCTTTCAATTAACAGCAATTCCAAACATGAGGTGGTTTTTTTTTAGGTTGCTATATTTTCTTTTTACATTGCCTAAATATCTCTTCATAGTCCTTTCCCTTCCCCTCTCAGAAAGTCATCCCATATAACAAAGCATATTTTCTGAAAGAAATAGAGAAAGGAAAAGAAAAAAGATGTTTGAAATATTTGTAACATTTCATACCAGAGGATGTCTCACCACTGAAAAATAGAGTTGGGGCAGGTATTTCCTCATATCTTTTCTCTGGGTTCTAGTTTAATCTTTGTAATTCTACAACATTCACTTTCAATTGTTTTATGGCAATTGTTCTCTCCATTTTACATATTCTAGTTATTTTATATTGTTTTCTTGGCTCTGCTTCCTTCTTTCTACATCATTTTATTAAAGTCTTCCTATGAGTCTCTGTATTTGTTGTATTTGTCACTTCCTACTGCCCAGTAATATTCTATTATATTCATATAGCCCATTTTTAGCATTCCTCAACTGATAGGTATCTTCTTCTCTGAACATATAAGTTAAACTTTCTTTATGCTTATTGTAGAACTTCTAAATGGTGTTAAACAATAAAGATGATATTTTCCATTCCTTTGATGTACAGAAGTGAATATATGTATGCATGGATATGTATATATGTATGTATTATTATTATTAACTCTCCTGGTATGGCTAGATGCTACTGATTGTGGGTCTAGGGGAATAGCATCTTATTGAAAAAGAAAATACATATTTAATCAGGACAAAAATAAAATGTCCTTTCCACTTAAAAACTCAATAAGGTGAAATAATTTTCTATTCAAAATTCAGTCTATTATTTCACCCTCTGATTCTGAGTCCTAGTGAGAGATATCCTAAAATCTGAGTTAGAAGGGACCCAAGACATTTTCTGGTACAAATTTTACCTGGATAGGAATCCTGTCTCTGACTCAATGCACAGGGATAAAGTTTGAGTAACACATTTCACATTCCTGTGACTCATTTTCTTCATCTGTAAAATCTGTAAGATTTCTGACTTTTCTAGAACATTTCTAATAAATTGTCACCCAACTTCATCTTGAAGGCATTTGAAAACCAAAGGAGAAAATCAGACCTCCAGGTGCAGGCCATTCCACTTTGGGATAGTTCCAAATTGTGTGGGCAATTTTTCAGTGAACAAACTACTAATTTGGAAGAACTAATTTATATTAATCTAGACATTCACACAATAAACTAAATCAGAAGACAGAAGAAGGTATACCTAATTGGAAGGAAATTCTTGGATATGCAAATCAAGGAATTGGTGGAGCTGGTTTTATCACATGTCCAAAAATCATTCATGGGATATTTATTTGGTCATATAACATCACAGGGCTCACAACTTATTTGAAAAAAGACTATTGTAGAGATAATTGCCGGTAAAATTTCAATATCTTTTTTAGAATATGAGGGATTACAGAATTCTACAATTAACTAAAAATTTATCAACATGGCCCAAACATTTCTATAGTGTATAACCACATAAATATAAAATCTTATTGTGTTGTACTTTTATTTATATAAATCTTGAGGATATATTGGTAAGTTAATTCCCAGATAATTTGAATAGAGGGTCTTATATCTCATTTTTTTTTAAAGAGAGATATTCATTGGATTATCTTTTTTACTCTGTTGCTGATGTCCCCCCTTCACCCCATCCCTACCTCTCCTCCTCTTCATGCTAAATTACCAATCCATTGGTATGCTTGATTTATATTTCTGAGATTAGGTAATTTAGTGTTTCTTTTTATTGTTTTGTTAGATTTTTTTAAATTTTTGTAGATAATTTTGCATTCCTTTGGAGTCTCAATATTGCTACAATTGTATAAAGACATTTCTTACATATCTCTTTAATTCTATGTGAGTTCATGTTTTTCATTTTCAGAAACTGATCATTTGAACTTCTCTTTTCTTGAAAGATTAGCTACTAACTTTTGGATTTTGCTAATTTCCTCCCTGCCCCCCCCAAAAAAAACTTGTTTTATTTGTCAGTTCTATAATTTTAATTTCATTTCCAATTTTCCCTATTCCTCCTCTGATTTTCAAGATTTCTTGAATTTGTGTTATTTTTTACTTGCTTTGATGCAGGATTAATTTATTGATTGTCTCTTTTCCTATTTTGTTACTATAACTTATGGGGTGCAGAAAATGTGAAGACAACTTTATAAATTGGGAGAATAACTATGTATATCACATAAGTTTTGGTGTACTATGTCAATTTTATCATACTTTTTTTAGCATAATTATATAATTATATTGACACTCATTATTTTAGAATGTCTTTACTTGGTCTCCATCTTTGTATTTTGCTTATATTTAATTTACTAATGATTATTTTCACTTCACCATGACTTAAAAAGTATACATTTATTAAGTCTGCCTTTTGATGTTTGTTATTGATTCCTGTATTCTCTAGCACATCATCAGTTATTGTTAATGTAGTGTAGGATGCAGAGAGATCTTCCTGCTTTCTAATAAATACATTTAAGTCACTAGAAGTCATTGAAATCTAATTTTCCAATGGAAAGCAATAATAATTTACATCTACATAATGTTTTAAGGTTGCAAAAACTTTGTATAAATTGTTTTTGATGAGCACATAACATGCCCTACCCTTTATATAGTACTGCAATTGTTATTAACCTCATTTTACAGATGGGTAGACTGAGGCTGAGA
Source organism: Petaurus breviceps papuanus (assembly GCF_028583685.1). Classification (NCBI taxonomy): domain Eukaryota; kingdom Metazoa; phylum Chordata; class Mammalia; order Diprotodontia; family Petauridae; genus Petaurus; species Petaurus breviceps. The sequence goes on from NW_027185655.1 coordinate 34,203,921, forward strand.
CAAGGCAAATGATTTACTCAAGGAGGATGAGAAGCACTTAACATATGCCAAGCACTGTGCCTTATACAATTGCTATTTCACTTGATCCTCACAACAACCATGCTATTTGTTATCTCCATTTAACCTTAGAGAAAACTGAGGCCAACAGAAGTTAAGTGACTTGCCCAGGGTCATATGTCTACTAAGTGTATGAGGCTGGATTTGAGTTCTGGTGTTTCTGACTCTAGGCCTGGCACTCTATTTGCTTTGTAGATGACAGTGATGAAGGCAGAGGAACTTAATTAACCTTAGCTATCTTCAATTCTAATTTGGAAAGCAGATGTCTTCCACTTAAGACATTGCAAGTTCAACTTTCTCTTTCTGCTTTTACAAGATTTTAAAATGAACTCAGTGTTTCAGAGGATGATCATTTCTGTTCCCTCTTTGCTCAGAGGCTGACACCTGGAATATCAGACAGCCTGGGTTGTGCACAAGAATGCGATGGACCATGGATTTATTGCCTAGGTTTTTTTTTTCTTCTAGCTGAGTCATATTCACCTGTTCATTATTAAATTCACTTAATTTCCTTTCCATTAATCTTTTCTCCAGATCATTGTTTTTCATGTTGGTGCATTGCTTCATATTAACTGTGATCTTTGGCTATCCATTGAATATAACTTCCATCTGCCTTTAGTAGGGAATTTCCTATGTTGTCAGACTCTCACTGAGGATATGAGCCATGCCAATGAGTTCTACGGAATGTAGCAATGTGCATTAATTGAACTAACCTGTCTCAAAGACAAGTGAACCGTGTGGGAGAATTTCCTAAAAATAAGCTTCTCCACCTTCCACTCCTTCTTTCCCTTTTTTCCCTCTTATGACATTTCAGCACCTTCCCTAGGAGTTTGCAAAAGATATCTTTACAAAGAGGCTGATAGTGATACCCACCAACTTTCAGGGAAATCCAAATTCTATGTACTTTTTGGTTTTTCTCCACCTACACAATTTCATTCACCTATACTCTCAGGAATACAACCTAAAAATATTTAAACTGGGGGGAAGAAATCAGAAACTGAATGCTCTATATGAACTGGGTTATTAATGTAAAGCACATCAGTGTCTATGTAGAGAGAATTCAGATGGGCAGAACTATGTGGACTGGGAAATAGACTTATATGGAAGGAAATATATATCAAATGCTATGGGGGCATGAATGATGATTTGATGTATAGAGTAAAGAAAAGATGTCTGCCTTACATGCATATTCATCAGCTGCAAATTAGTTTAAATTCATTTATACTTCTAATATCCACTCCATAAAGTGGGAAGGACTACTATAGAAAAACACACACACACATACCTGATAAAAATAGAACATTTTAAAATGTGATAAGTATTATGGTGATACTATCTCATTTATTCCTCAAATCAATCCTGACAGAAGTTAGGTAACATCTATGAGGTAGGTACAAAGCACTAGGTGGTACAGTAGATAGAGTGCCACCTGGAGTCAGGAAGACCCAAGTTCAAATCCAGCCTCAGACAGGTACTAGTTGTGTGGCCCTAGACAAGTCACCTAACCCTGTTTGCCTCAGTTTCCCCATCTGTGAAATGATGTGGAAAAGGAAATGACAAACTAGTCCAGTATCTTTGCCAAGAAAATCCTAAATGGGGTCACAAAGAGTGGGACATGACTGAACAACAACAAAAGTACTACAGCTATTACATTCTCCATTTTGTAGCTGAGAAAACGAAGGCACAGAAAGTTCATATGATTTTCCCGTAATGATCAAACTAGAACAATGTCAACACCGTCTTGGAGTCCAGTTATTCCTAGCTGTAAGCCCCGAATTCTCTACCATGATGCCTCTGGTGGCAGAGCAGAAGATAATGCAAATAGTAGAAACCCATAATCAAGAAACTTTCTCGCTACTTCTTCCTCTCCAGTCAATATACTTGTATCCATTTTATTTAGTGATAAGGGATTTAAAATATGTCTTTTTTTATTCCAGCAGAAGAACAACTCTCTGATACTAGGGTAGCATGAGTTGATTGGCATCTGGAGATTTCTAGTTCAGAGAAATATGCATTCCCCAAGAACAATTTGGATTCTCTCAATCCCTGAGTCAGAAGGTGGACTTGGGTCATAGATGGGAGTTTTTAAAGCTGGGTCTTATTTTGGAGTCCATGAACTTTAATTTTTTTTAACATTTTAATATTTCAATATAATTTTTTTCCATTTTAATCCTATGTATTTGATTTTATACATTTAAAACCATTCTTCTGAGAAGGGATTCATAGACTTCACCAGACTGCCAAAGGGATCCATGACACAAAAACAGTTAAGAACCTTTCCTTTAAAGGAATAAATACAATCTACAAGGAAGCAGTATGAGAAGAAGGAGCAGAGACAATGCAAGCTGAGTAATATCAACAGTGGTAGTGCCAGGGTCTCTGTCCCTGACTTCTATATGAGCCAAGTTGAAAAATTTGCGTGGTACAGGAGTGATAGGCAAAAGGGGAAATTGAAAGGGGAGCTGAGCTTCGTAAGAGAAGGGAAAGAGAAAGATGGGTTACTGCAGGCATTTTGGAACAGGACTTGAACTAAAGTGACTGTTCTTACTTTTTAAGGAATAAGGAAAGCCCTCAAATGTTTGTTTTTGCCCCTTAATTTCTCCTCCCTGTGCCTATGTGGTAACAAGCACTGTAAAATACTATGCTTGATTATTCTACCTATTTTCTGGATTCTGGTTTTGCTCTAAGTATATAGAAGTCAGAGTTCAACTGAAAATACATAAAATTTTCATTAGAGCAGAGAGTCAAATCTCTGTCTATGTGTTTCAGATTTTTTTCCTAGCTATTGTGATTGTATTAATAACTTTTTACCTAAGATGAAACCTACAAAATAGGAGAGAAAGTGACCACATGAACCTGAAGGCCATGATACTGCTTTTAGGCTAAGAAAATAGCACATTCTTAATCAACACCCCCATCCCCCAGCACACACAGACACACACACACACACACACACACACACACATCCCAGGAGAAAATTGTAAAGACCTAGAAATAATTGCTCTGACCCTTTACATAGAGGAGAAAGTAATAGAAAGGTTTAAGAACTGACTGACCAACTCCACTCTCCTAAGTCACTCACTGGTATTACCTTAAAAATTCATTTGGATGCAAAGTTCTGCTCCTACTGCCTCTGGTTAGACAGTAAGCTTTTTGAGAAGTTTTTGCCTTTCTTTGTACCCCCGGCACTTTGCACAGTGACCAGCACTTAATTGGTATTTAATTAATGCTTTTAAATTCTAATTTCTTAGTGTTACTCCTTCTGTATTGGATACCTAGTCCCAAGATTCTAAGAGCTCCATTGTATTATTTTCACAAATCATAAAGACATTACATCTTTAGGTATACTTTATTATGTTGGAATGAAGACTTATGAGAAATAATTTCCCCATGATTTTTATTGATCACTGTCTTATTTTACCATAAATTCTTAATAGATTTTGCGTAGCCCATAAAAACAAAGATTCTATAGGAACAATCTCACCAATGTAGTCTCTCCATAAGTCTATCAATTTCCTGAATCTTTGTATCTTCCAGCACTGGACCACTTCAGACCAGAGTTATAAAAAATAAACCAGAATTAGGCTCAAAAGTTATCATCCCTCCAGCCTATTTAGCACATTCCTTTAGGCAGACAAGCTTTAGAATTACACTCATTCAAGTGCCAAACCATTGAGAAATAGACTTTTGTGCTGAAAACTTGGGTTTCCTAACAAGAAAATGAACACCACACACTCCAATCAAATTTGTCATAAATCACTGGGACAGTTGCCTTGCAAGTCCTCAATGTTGGTCACTTACACTTTTAACCAGGAGAATCAGCAGACTAAAGTTCATTTGCAATGTGTTGCAGCTGCTATAGTCAGGACCCCCCTTGGAAATGCAATTTCAAGAGGATTCTTCTCATTAAAAAGCCATTTCCTTCTAAGGGGTTTCTGGTAGACAGCAGTGTGTGTGGGGGGGAAGGCAAATGAGGAAATTTACAAGCATTTCCAAAGAGCATTTTAGAAGCATTGTATTCATTTAAACAACAGCAAAAACTTTTCCTTTTTATTTTAACTGAATTAGGCAGCTTAATCATTCTTCTGAAACTTTTCATTTAGAAAATTCCTAGTCTGTTTTTTTATTTTAACTTTTGGCAGACATTTTTTTTTGTCTTGGTGACTACATCATAAATTGCAAGGTGCACATGAAAAGACATCTTACCTGACCATACTCTAGGGGTTACTTAGGATTTGACTTGTTCTTTCTCTTAAACTGAAAGAATAGGACCTAGAATATGGAATTTGCTACCAACTTATGCCCTATATTAAGTATTCCCTATGCCCACCATCTCCTATGTGCATTCACACAACTTGGGCAACATTCCAGGCTTTTCTAAGATAAGTGATAATAGCTATAATATCACACACATCACTGCTTCTGATACAGTTATTTCATTGACACTGCTAGTACTCAAGATATTTTTTTTGGAAATTTCTCTTTTAGGACTATTTTCAGAACCTCAGTCTCATTATTTCAAATTTTCCCATAGGTGTCTAATTTTTTCTTTTTTGAGGAGTGTGTGTACCAAGCAAAGTGTTAAGCATGAGGATACAAAGAAACACAAAAAAATAGTCCCTGTTCTCAGGTAACTTACATTCAAAAGGGGGAAATAGCATATGTGTTAATAAGTACATACACAATACATGCAAGGATGATATAAGAGAGGAAGGCATTAGAAGCTGGGAGAAATCATCCATAACCTTGCCTAATAAATAAAGTGTGTGGCACAGCTTGATAATTAAATTTTGTATCAAAACCAGCTAAAATAGTGAGACTGATCTTCATATATCTCATAAACTGTTTTGAAAATCAATGTAGTTATTTTCCAAAATATTTTGAATAATGGCAGCATCATTGGAATAAGCATCTTAAGAAAACTGCTTAAAAGGGTACAACATTTATATGCATAAGCCGATTTTATTATATTTTTTAAAAACACTATTTACTATGGGCTTTCATTGGGCACAGAATGTATTTTTCAAGGCCAAGTATATGGAATATAAGCTCTAACAGATACTACCATATTGGAAAGGTTTAAAATAATTTAAAAAATAGGTAACACACGGCACTTTAATGTTTATAAAGCACTTTTATTTGATGCTTAAATGAATAACATTCATTTGATCTTCACAACAACTCTGTGTGGTAGGTATTACTGCCTTCATTTTATAGATGAAAAAGCCAAGATTGAGGTTAAGTGACTTGCCCAGAGTCACATAGTTAGAAAGTGTCTCAGGGAAATTCAAACTCAGGTTTTCCTGTCACCAAGTCTGACATTCTACCCATAATACTCAAGAGCCTCTAATACACTAAGCTATCTGCTAAACAGAATATGTATCTAAAGACCATTTCCCAGCAAGTTCAAGATGAAGTCAGGTTGGCCACAGGTTGACAAATTGTTACAGCCATAGTAGCTCCAAAAGATTGTCTCTCAAGGCATAAAGGAGCCATAGTCTATTTTCTGGAAAGAACATGGATTCTTAAAGTATTGGAGGATACCTGATTAGAACATACTTGATAATTGTCAATCAGAGAGACACTAGTAGGTGCTCTTTGAATGGATGCCCTTCCTTTTATACTTTCACCAAATCCTCCCTTCTTAATATGAAAAACTGGTCTATTCTTTTGGTCTCTTCTCCACTGTAGTGTTACTGAAATCTGATCCCTTCAATTCTCTTTTCTCCTTCCTAATTCCCTGTGAGACCATCTCTTCATTCATGACTGTGCTTCCATTTTTGGAGGCATGTAACCAGAATCAGCCCTCCCAAGAGAGTCACTAGGCCCAGGATCTAAGATGTAGCTTTATTTTTTTCCATTTATCTAGGGTGGGAAAGGAAGAAAAGATCTCTACCTCTGGACAATCTGTTTACTGTCCAGACCTGCATTAGGGAAATACTTTGACCATGTATGGAATGGTATGAGAGTAAGTCAGACTGACTGGGTTTAAATTACTCATTGGAAGGGAATAAACACACACACACACACACACACACACACACACACCATGTGATCTTTTGTTCAATGTCTTTCTCACTCAGTCCATTAATGAAGAGACATCTCAAAAGAGACAAGTTCAAAATAACTTCCTGCTTGTTGACCATAACCCAATTAAACTTCCTTTTTTTACCTCCAGTCATTCAAATGGAAGAAAAGAGGGAGAGACAGAGACAGAGTCAGAGAGAAAGAGGGTCAGAGAGACAGAGACAGAGACAGTAATACACCAAGACAGAGAGACAGAAACAGAGACAAAGAGGGAAGAGAGAGTAAAGGTGATTTTATTTCACCAAGATCTGGTCACACTATAACATTCACCATATGTCCTTCTCTAGGTATTCAGGAGTCAGGCACAGAAATGTATTGTGATTGACTCGGTACTACTAACTACCCTTATAATACAGATTTAAAAAATATAATATAGATGTTAAGAAACTGGAGGGAAATATAGAGTAGGACAATGAAAACAATTTTTAAAAATGAAAATAAATGCCCCCAAATTGGAAGAAATCTAGAAAATCATAAAAGTAAATATGATTGAGAAGATAAAAATCAGTAAAAAAAAATGGTTAACAAAACTTTCATTACTTGCTTTGCCATTGAAAATAGCTGGCTAAGGGGATGAATTTGTAATAACCTATATATACCTTGCAATCCTTTATTTATTTATATATATATATATATACACATATACATATACATTATATATATACATATATATGCAATCAGGGTTAAGTAACTTGCTCAAGGTTACACGGCCAGTTATTTTTGGGTGTGCTGCTAAGTATCTGAGCCCGGATTTGATCCCCAGGTCATCCTGACACTGGAGCCGGTGCTCTTACTCGCTGAGCCACCTGGCCACCCCTAAGCAATTGGGGTTAAGTAACTTGCTCAAGGTTACATGGCCAGGTGTTTCTGGGTGGGTACTAAGTGTCTGAGCCCGGATTTGATCCCAGGTCATCCCGACTCTAGGGCCGGTGCTCTTACTCGCTGTGCTACCTGGCCACCCCCCCCCCTTTATTTCTTTAACAACACAGATCAAACTCCCTGAAACATTTTCTGATCACCCCACATGCTAATACCTAAATACTACTACTACGACTACGACTACTACTACTACTACTACAACTATTACTACCACCACCACCAGCACAACTACCATCACCACCACTGCTCTAAATCCTTCCTACTCTTACTACACTCTTGCATTGTTTTGGTATAGGAAGCAATATGGATAGAAAAATGGTCTTGAAACCCAGGGAACCTGACTTCAAGTATTACTTCTCACATATTACTATAGTGTAATTGCTTACATTTCAAATTACTTATCCTCTCAGTGCTTCAGGCAACTCTCGAACACTATCATTAGGTCCCAATGAGAGCAAATAATGAATCCTGAGATATGGTCACATTATTTGAATTCTCACCTCAGGTTTCCATTCTTCTATCCATTGATCTGTATGGGTAAAGGAAGACCCTTACCAGGATCCTTATGTTAGTAATATCACAAATTCGTTCTCCACTTATTTTGAATAAACTTACCTATGTATCTGTAAGATCCTTTAGGGTGGGGACTGTTTTATTTTTGTCTTTTATCAAGTGTAGTGCCTTGTGCATAGTAGGAAATTAATATATTTTTCCTGATTCATTGACTGGTTGGATGAGAAATGGTGACCACCTGTATTCCATCTCTACATCAATCAAAGTAAGAAAAAAAGATTAAGACAGAAGTTCTATACTTTTAAAAAGGTAGCTGGACATCATGGAAAGATTGTAGCATTCAATGCTAAAAGGATAATATCTGAGGACTGGCCCTGACACTAACTAACTATGTGATTGTGAGCAAGACCTCTCACCTCTTTAAATGTCCTCACCTGTAAAATGGGAATATGAATACCTTACCTACTTCAGTATAATACTTAGCAAACTTGAAAACACTAATATGTGTCTTTATAGTAAATGATGTATAAATTTCATTGGTGGATCAACTTTTAAAAAGTGGGGAAGGGAGGGAAATCACCCATCTCCATAATTCATGATGTCTTAGAAGCAGGTAGAGGAATAGACTAAGCAGTTCTATAGCACCTACTACATATGAGGTACTGTGCTAAGCATTTTTTTTCAAAAATATCTCATTTGATCCTCATGACAACCCTGGGAAGTAGGTGCTGTTATTCTGTCCATTTTATAGTTAAGGAAACTGAGGCCAAGAGAGGTTACATGATTTGCCCAGTAACAAACATCTACTAAGTGTCTGGGACCAGATCTGACTCTAGACTTAGCACTTTATCCATTTCACCACAAGCTGCTTGTAAGGAATAAAATTACTTTTTGGGGGGTTTCTTCCAGTTTTTTAACTGGTTCTTTGAGAGAGGATCAAGTTTTAAAGCATGAGACTATAATTATTTGCCATTAGATCACCATATCTAACACTAGTATTAGCCTCTGGGCGTAGAGGGGAGAAAAGAAAGTATCCCCGAATGCAGTAGGTAGATGGTGTGGAGTGGTTCACCTGGAATAAAGAAAGCCTACCTTTCAATGCTGCTTAAGACTCTTAAAAGTTGTGTGACTGATCCTGGGAAATAACTCTCCTTCTCTCAGCCTCAGTTTATTTATCTGAAAAATGTCACCTACCTCCTCCCCCCCCCCCCAGTCATTGTACAGCAAGAACAAAATATCCATAAAATGCTTTGCAAGCCTTAAAAAATTATGTAAATGTTAGCTATTATTCTTAGTACAGCTGTGGGAAGAAAGTATTTCTCTAGATATGCCTTTTCCAGCTATAAAAAGGAAAGAACTAAGATCTATTTTAGATGGAATGCCCATTTCAATTTAATTCAATTTAACTCAACACAAACTACCTACCTCATTGGATTTGCTAGCCTCAAACAATCTACTTAAAACAAGCCTTCAGTAACTTACCTCATAGGGTTTCCAGACCTTATAGCACTCTGTAAAATATGAGTTACTTTAATAGTATTTATTACATACTTTAAGACAGCTAAGATTTGGAAAGAGAAAAATAAGACAAAATTCTTGCCCTCAAACAGTAGTGGGAGAGACAAGATACATATATAATGAACTCCAATATTAGTTAAAGTATAAGTGTAAAGGAGAGATTCTAACAAATTGCTATAAACTATCAAAGACATGTGACTTCAAACTGAAAGTGTCTTGAGTTTTTTGAGCAAGAAAGCACCATGATTAGTAATTGATGACATGAAAAATGGATTGAAGAGAGTAGAGACTGAAGTGAGGAAACTGAATTGATAACACCAACAGTTATAATAGTACAGGCAAGAGGTGATGAGAACTTACACAAGGGTGGTGGCCATATGTGTGAAAAGGAAAGTAGATATGGAAGAGAGGTTGTAGAGGTAGAATCTGTGGAACTTGGTAGCCAATTGGATGTGGAGGAGACAGTTAATAATAATTTTGAAGCTTTGAGTGTATTTGAGTAGGAAGATGGAAGTACCTAGAAAAATAAAGAAGTGAGAAGGCAGGGAACTTGGGGGTTTAATGTGAGACGCGTTTGAGTTTGAAATGAAGTAGTACACCTTTTTATATAATATGCATCAACAAAAGAAGCCCTTTATTTACCTGGAATGATTGTTGTTTCTTTGACATACTATAGAACAAAAATAGCCAATCTGAACTGTTATGTCACTGTTATTTTTAATAAAAATGAGAAGTGTGCAATGACTGAAACTTCTCCTTTTTAAATGGGATTTCTAGGATAGCTAGGTGGTGCAGTGAATAGAGCACCGACACTCAAGTCAGGAGGACCTGAGTTCAAATCCAACCTCAGACACTTAACACACTTACTAGCCATGTGACTTTGGGCAAGTCACTTAACCCCAATTGCCCTCCAAAAAGCAAAAAGATAAAAATAAAATAAATAGGGTTTATAATCTTATTTTTCAGAGTTTCTTTTCATGAAATAAAAAAAAATCATGATTATCTGAGTGTTATGAACCTTCGCTGCAGGATGAATAGAACAGTAGACTTTGAAACAGGAAGACTTGAGTTTGAATTCTGATTCAGAAATTTATAGGCCTTGTGATCCTGGACAAAACACTTACCCTCTCTTTGTCCAAGTTACCTCATCTATAAAAGGGGGGTAATGACAATATCTGCCTCCCAGGATTGTTACAAAGATCAAATGAGACATTTTAAAAGCATTCTGCAAATATTAAAACACTATATAAACGATAGATATTATCATTATTAGTTATAGATTATCATTGTCACTTATTATTATTACTTTTCTTCCCTGTTGAAATATGAATTTCCTATTTTTAAGTCATCTATACTCTATTTTCCATCTGCAGCTCTGCTTGACTTGAATTCCAAGGAACATGACACTCCAGTGTCAGGTACCTGCTGGTAGCCCAACTCCCCTGCCCCTTTCCAGCTTCCTTTTGTGTATTATCTCCCCCCATTAGATTATAAGCTCCTTGAAGGTAGGGACTGTCATTTTTTTTTCTGATTGGTATCTCCAGCATATAGTACAATGTTTAGCACATAAGTGATTAAAGTGTTCATTGAATTGAATCAAAGCCATGAGCCTCATTCCTACATTTCCATTATTATGCTATAATGATGTTCATTTTCCCAGTATTCATTTTATTTCATGTAATTTCAGTTCAAATGTCATGTCTGATACTTTGTTGTACCCCAAATAACTCAAAGGTAAAAAAAAGAGCCTTGGGGGTAGTAGAATTAAGAATATTTGCTTCAACAATGGAAATGAATGTGGTTTGAAGAACATATAACAATTGCTTTAAATAAATATTTTTTTTCTCCAATGGCTTCACATGTCCATTTTCCCAATATACCACCTTTGGAATTCCCAAACATGTAACATGAATAATTGGAGTTATTATGTTGCTTCTTGGGAAATGCTGCTTAGCAATAAAAGAATGTATTTTCAACAGCTGTGTAAAACACCCCCACTCTTGTTTGAAGTAGTTTTGACAAAATTTATTTTCACTGTGTCAGTCCATGTGGTTTCACACTCATACAAGTTGACTTTATTATTGGATACTGTTCAGAACTTTATCCATTATGAACCTTGTGGCCTTCTAGAAGTTCAAAGCATGATCCTTCAACCTAGTATTACTGTCTGGAAAGTTCATTGGCTTTCATGAGAAGCTGTGTCTTTACAACCTCTCATCCTCATCATTTCTTTCCAGATGTGAGTGAAGAGATATAAATAGTATACATTCCAGACACAACAGACAGAAAATAAAATGTCGTTTGGCCTCTATAGACTGCCATAGGATTTGTGTCTGTCAATCTTTAAACAAATAAAATAAAATAAATGGCAATGTCACTAAAAAGATTGAAATGGTCACTTCTGGTTATGGAGTTTTGAAGAAAGGAAAACATTAAAGTAAGCCTTTCTTCCTTTTATTTTTTTCCAACTCTCTAAATATTTTGGCCCTATATTACTGGTTCATGAAAATTGATTTTTAGAAAATTTGTACTAATAAACTCCACAGTTATTAATATCTGAAAAAAATCAATTTTGTGTGAATTAATCCATTCCTAAGGAAATTAATGGTAGCTTGGTAACTGGAGTCAGGAAGACTTGAGTTCAAATATGACCTCATACACTTACTAACTATATGACCCTTTGCAAATCACTAAATCCTATTTGTTTCAGTAACTCATCTGTAAAGTGAGCTGGAGAAGGAAATGGCAAACCAGTCTTCTGTCTTTGCCAAGAAAACCCCAAATGGGATCATGAAGGGTCAGGCCAAGTGAGACAATTAAACAACAACTACAAGCAAATTAATATTAACAGTGATAGATTTCATCTTCAAATATGTCCAGTGTGAAAAAATTAAATTTGGTGGTTCTGAATTTATCTTTTCAGTCATATCTACACATACTAAATGTGCTCATTGTTAATTTATTATTATAATTAATCCATTATAGCACAATGCCCTACTATGAGGCTAAAGCATGCCTTGTTGATTTTATATATTTATATATATATATATATATATATATATATATAAGAGAGAGAGAGAGAGAGAGAGAGAGAGAGAGAGAGAGAGAGAGAGAAGAGAGAGACTCATAAAGATTTAGAGCTGAAAGGGACATCAACTAAATGCTTGATACAGTACAGGTTTATTCTCTGTCTTAATATTAAAACCTATTCAAACTACCTCAACAGAACTAAGGCAGAATAAACTAAAGCAATTTGTTCTACTTAACAGAATAAACAAAAAACAAATCTTCATAAAAACAATCAGTTGTTTCTTTTCTATGTAAAAAGAAAGAGAAGATAGTTCCTTACACTCATGAAATTATGGATTCCCTCCATGTCTCTTCCCACCACACAAAGGGAGAAGAGGTAAGGGCAAGTATTCAGTTAGATGGTAAATTCATTCACCTTAAGTATTTCAACACTTTATTATGTTGTGGAAATGACTAGGAATACTTGAAGGCTATGGCAGTAGAGTACAAACTCAAGTCAACCCTACCAAATCCAAAAACCGTGGCTTTTTATCTGTCATCTAAGGATCAAGTAATTCATTTTTGTTTCCAGTCACAGTAAGATCTCTGGAACAAAACTTAGGATCTAAAGCTGAAGACTGTCCAGGAATGAGTTACACAAACCCAAACCTGAGAAGGATGTATTGACGTATAACAGGAGCGGGGAACCTTTGGCCTCCAGGCCACATGTGGCCTTTTAGGTTCTTGGGTGTGGCCTTTTGACTAAGCCCAAGTTTTACAGAACAAATCCTTTTATTAAGGGGATTTGTCCTATGAAGTCTGTATTCAGTCAAAGGGCTGCTCCAGAACACCTAAAGGGTCACGTGTGGTCTTGAGGCCAAAAGTTCCCCAGCCCTGGCCTACGATCATAATGCAAGGCTAGTCAAAAGCTGAAAACTGAAAAAGGAAAAGAGAGAGTGACCCCTACCTATGTGAACCAACCTAGCCAAATACCATAGACAATTATTACCATGACTGAAGAATAAGAATAGATACCTAGAAATGACCAAGGAGAGATCCGACCATTAAAACCCAGGGTTTATCTAGCTCTATAGAAATCCACAACGAAGGAGCAGCACACAAGGTCAATTAAAGCTTGTAATTTAAGAGGGAAATTTGACCTCAAAGGTTGAGACATTGTGGGATAATCCCCATGACTTTAATGTGCTTCTGGAAGAGATAAGTATAATAATGATGATAGCTGACATAAAATGGAATAATGCTGCAAAAAGTTTTATAAATATTGTCTTATTTGAGTCTCACAACAATCCTGGGAAGTTTGCTTTTGTTTTTATTTTTCATTTGTTCAGTTGTTTCAGGCATGTCCAACTCTTCATGACCCCATTGGGGGTTTTCTTGGCTAAGATACTGGAGTGATTTGCCATTTCCTTCTCCAGCTCATTTTAAAGATGAAGAACTGAGGCGAACAGAGGTTAAGCAACTTGTCTATGGTCATATAGCTAGTAAGGATCTGGGGCTGTATTTGAACTCAAATCCTCCTGACTCTAAGCCCAACACTCCATCCCAGGGATGGGGAATCTGTGGGTTTGAGGCCATATGTGGTCCTCAAGTTCAGCCCTTTGACTGAATCCAAACTTCACAGAATAAATTCCCTTAATAAAATAATATTTTAATGGAAAAATTGAACTAAGTAAAAAGGCTTCACCCAAAGACCTAGAAAGGCACATGTGGTCTCAAGGCTATAGGTTCCCCACCCGTTCTCTATCCATTGCTCCATTTAGCTACACAAATAGCAGAACAGGGGTTGGAGTGGAAGTGGGCCAGAAGGAGCAGCATAGTATATTAGGAAGACATTTCAGTGTGAAAAATTCCAGGAATAAGAAAAGGGAAATCTGATGAAAATGAGAAATAGAAGCAATTATTATCATCAGAGTATACTATAGACCACATGTGCAGAAAAATAAAGCAAAGGAGTTAGGGGATTAACACAAGCTTTGCGAAGAATAATGGCAGAGTAATCATTACAAGGACTTTAATTTTATGAATATGTTTTGGAGTTCTATATGTTTTGTTTTCACTCATTAGAATAAAAGCTTCTCAAAGGTAGGGACTATGTTGCTTTTCTATCCTCAACCTTTAGATCAGTGCCTTGCATATCATAAGCCCTTAGTAAATGTTCTGTGTGTCTATGTATGTATGTATGTGTATGTATGTATGTATATATTTATCTATCTACCTATCTATACTATCTGCCTATCCGACTAGCTATACTATCATCTATCATCTTTTCTCTCTCTACTATCATCTGTCATCATCTTATCTATATATCACTCTATCTAGCTTTTATCATCCATCAAGCTACCAGCTGTCAATCTATATCTATCTAGCATATGTCCATTATCTATCAATTTGTCATCTATCTCCTATCTATATCATTCAATCTATCTCTACTTTCCTTTCTATCTACCTATCACCTCTGTATCTCCTTATTTATATACTCACAAGGAATCAAAGAAGATATTCGTCACTTTGAAAATGGTTAAATAAATTATGATTTGTGAATAGAATGTAATACTACTGTGCCATAAGAAGTGATGGATATTAATTCATAGAAGCATGAGAGGACAACTGAGTCTGGCTGAAGTAAGTAGAATTATAAACTTAATGACTAAAACAATGAAAATGGAAATGACAATCATGAAGAAACTGACTGCCCTGAAATTATAAATACCAAACTTGTCCCCAGAGACTATTTGAGAAATGAATGAGTCAGTAAATGAAAAAGCAGTCATTAAACATCTATTGTGCTAGATGCCAGTAATACATTTTAATAGAAGAATGCAATATATAGAGAACAGTAGTGCCCAGGACAGGGAGATTAACTCTTGGAAGCCAAATGTCCTTCCTCCCTCATTGCTTAGGTGGGGGAGCTATGGATACAGAATATCCACATACTGTTGGACATGATCAATGTGCTACTTAATCTTTGTTAAACAGAACAGATCCACTGAAAGGCGAAGGAGAAGGGATATATTTGAAACTTAATATGATGTAAAAGCAAAAGGTATCAACAAAAATAACTTTTAGTTAGAATTAAATGTAAGTCAGGGGAAGAGTGAATGTTGGGATGGAGAGGTGGTCAACAGTGTCAGATTCTTCCAAGGTCAAGAAGGATGAGGAATGTGGAAAAGCTATGGGATTAGGGTGGAGGAGAAGGAATTTTTGTCTTGATTAAGGAGTCACAAGAAAGTAGATGCAGAAAAAGATAATGCTTTTTAAAAAGTTTGTGCCCATTTCCATTAGTTCCAATGGAAAATGTTTGTGTTTTCCGCCTTTGGGGCTCATTTGAAAGTTACCTGAAAGGAAGGAAGTTAGGTGGCATTGTAGATAAAGCACAAGACATTCATAAAGTCAGAAAAATCAAAGTATGAATCTGGCTTCAGGCACTTAGATTTTCTGTGACCCTGGGCAAATGACTTAATCTCTCTGTGCTCCATTTTCCCTCATCTGCAAAATGGGGGTAATAACAATGCTTATCCCACAGGTTCTTGTAAGGGTCAAATGAATTAATATATGTAAAGCACTTTGCAAACCATAACATGCTATCTAAATGCTAGTTGTTTTATAATTATTACTATTTCTCTAAATTGAGAGAAAATATTTGCAAATGAGTCCATTTCCAAATAAGGGATTTTGAATAACATCCTTAAGTCCACATTATCAATAATGTTTATTTAAATTTCAAATACATTGAAATGGTTAATGATAACTTCCAAGTGATTTGCAATAGGGAGCAAAACAGAGAAGAAAAGCAAGAAGGAAATGGATTGGAAAAAATCTGTGCCCAGTTTTCCAGTCCAAGAGGAGACAGATACATTGCCATCTACACACCAAGAATGTCCACAGTTATCCAAACTCGAAGTAAGATATCTGGCTTCTAGGCACTCAATGGAAAGTGCAGAGAGCTCTGTCCTTTGGGATGCTATTGGACTTCAGAGGATATCAAATTAGTGTTCTTGGCAGTGGCCTCTAACTGCCAGAGTTAAATTATTTTGGTTCTTGTGGTTAAATAATTAATGTTGCCTCGGTTGCTAGAACTCCAAATGCTGTGGTTAAATTCTTAGTGTCTGGGGTGCCCTTGCTGTTTCTATGATTTCTAGATAATTTGGCCAATTACTGAATTGCAGGTTATTTTGCTTAATTTCCATCAGACAATACTGCCTTGGCGTTTTTCTTAATGGTAGAGAGAGGGTTTTGTTGATAACATCTAGTTCTAGGTCCTGAACTACAAAGCTTAATGTATTTACTGCCTTCATCTCCATGTTATCCATAGGTTTAATATGACAGCTTTCAAAACAGTTTGACTCCAATCATTTTACTTCCCTATTCCCAACAAAAGGAAAATGGGGTGTCACTTCATATCCTATACTCACATACTGTGACCCTATAAATCCTCCTAACGACCACATGCACAAGAGGCCACCCACAAAGCTCCATAGCTCTATGGTGAGGCTTGTAAGGGGCAGGACCAAAGCAGGACCGAGTCATAAAGCATATCCCTGTGATAAGCTGGTAGGAACCAACTTCTCCATCCTTCTGAAGATGTCACCTATCACTCATGATTGGGTACAGCAACTCTAGGAATGTCAAGATGGCTCAGCCCACAGGATCATAAAGTTAGGCTTATGAGTAACCTTGGGAATTAATGTACTCATTTTACAGATGAAGAAAGTGAAGCCCAGGGAGAATGGCTCTTTTAAGGTCATATGGTGATTTAGTGGTAGAGACCAGATTATACCAATTCACTGCTTTCCTGAGTCACAGAAGTAATTACTATGAGGTAGGTGGAGGCTGGTGCTGATAGTGGTTCCCCTATCTTTTCTATCACCACATCACCTCATCCTCTATGAGGAAGAAAGAAAAAATATCATCATCACCTCCAGAATCCTTTTCCTAGTCTTCTTGGTATTCCTACACATCTATATGGGTACTGGTGAGAAAGAGAAATGGGGTGGGGAGGGGGAAGGAGAGGATAGAGGACAGTTAGAAAGGAGTAGCTGTGGCATATTGGATAGAGGAGTGGAATGGGGGCATGGTCTTTCCTTGGGCACTTAAACTGTTTATCCCAGCCTTGAGAGGAAAGTTGTACTTCCAGCTGATGGAATCTGATTTCCTGAAACAACTATATTTAATCCCATTTCCCTGGAGAAGGAAGGAGGAGGAAGGAGAAAGGAGATTAGAGTAGAAAGAGGTTCTTATCACTGTATTCAGGAGGAAAGTTGCAGAGAGAAAAGAGGAGTAGAGACGGATAATTTGCCTATAGAGGAAACTAATAATGGAGACATCAAGAAACTCTTCATGTAGAAGGTTGTGCTTGAGGTGGACTTTGGAAGAAACTAGGAATTCTAAATGACAGATTTATTATGGAGGGCATTTAGGCATGGGGACTAGCCAGTGCAGAAATGAGTGATGGATCTGCATATCTATGTGTATGCATGTGTATGTCTATATTACATATGTATATTCACATACAGCCCCTGTGTCTTCAGACACTTTAAGAGCATAAGGAAAATGTAAGGGTATACATACCTTAGAAGCTGTTTAAGACAAAGACCCCATCTGAGGTGTAACTGATCACTAAAAAGATAGTCAATAATTTTGAATAATCCAGTCCAACTGTTTATGCAAAATAAATGAGGAAATAGAACTACGTGACACACAGTGTCAACGGATATCAAGAATTTGGATGAGTCTACCCAAAGGTGGAGGCAATTCATGGGACTTTCATGTAGTGACCATAGGCTATATGAACCCAGAAAAGAAAGTAAGTGGTGACAGCTAAAAGCCAGAAGAGGGCACCAGTGAGCCAAGTGAAATTGGTCTGTGAATGCAAAAGAAAATGGTTTGGAATGGTACTAGTATATAAGAAGGTAGCAAACAGATGTGTCCCCAAAGCTCTGATGAACGACACCATCTCATACTGATATTCGTTTGTGGCAGCTGTTTTATTAAGGTTTCCACAAGCAACTTCCCTTCCCTACCCACTGTAACTAGGGATTTTTTCTCCTTTTCTGCACCTAAATCAATGAGAGCATGGATCAGTTACAATATTTTAATAACTGAGCATTTTCTTCCTTTAGAAAGGTGTCTGGTGGCTCCATATATTCCAAAACATTTATAACAGCACTGTTTCAGACAAGGAATCAGCTACTGTGCCTTTGGATTTCTTTGGAACTCACCATCCTGCTTTCCTTCCCCAGGAAACTCATCATTGGGAAATCTTCTACTGCAAGATTGACTCTGCCTGGTACTCACATCTCCTCAGTACTCTTTGCCCCTCTGATTTGACTCTGTCTAAGTGCAGGGTGATGGGTTCTAGGGCTTCTAGAGAAAAGTTTCAGCATAGGTTTTGTCTCCATTTTCTATCAGCCCCACTGCTTTGGGGGGACTTTTCATCATGCCCTCACTACTGAGTAATTTCTTCCCATCCATCCCTCCTCCTTTTTATAATTTCCTTTGTGTTACCTTCCCTTATTAGATTGTAAGCTCCTTGAAGACAGGGGCTGTGTTTGCTTTTAATTAGTATTTGTATCCTCAGTGCTTAATGGCCTGTTACATCGTAAATAATCCCTTAACAAATGGGTCTATTTATTAACCTACTGATCATTGATTGAGAAATGGCTAAAAATAGTGGTACACAAATATTATGAAATACTACTGCATTGTAAGAAATGAAGAATGTGACAAATAGAGAAAATATGAACAGAAGCAAAGTGAAGTAAGCAGAAATAAGAAAACAATCCATATAACCAACACAACAATGTAAATAGAACCACAAATCAGTTGAAAACAAACATTGCAAATTATAAGGAGTAAATGTCCCTTCAAAGAAGGGATATCTGAAGACATTTTCACCAAATTCTTTCCAGAAGTTGAGGGTTCCATGAATATGGAATATTGCAAATAATAGCAGATTTTTTTATTGTACTTATAAGTTTTGCTGATTTATTTTTTCTCTATCTCTCTTAAAAATTATTTGTTTAAAGAGAGGAGTGGGAAAGAGCCAGGGGGAAATTTATACAATAGGAAAAAAAGATAAATACAAATATTTTTTTAAATAAAGGAAATGTACATGCTATGGTAAAGAGTGTTGGACTTGTAGTGAAAAGTCCTGAGCTCAAAAATCTTTCTCTAGCACTCCCAACCTGCAGTAACTCAGGCAAGCTGTTTGCCCCATCTAGGCCTCAATTTCCTCCTCTATAAAGTGAAAGAAGTGGACAAAAATGGCCCTTCCAGATATAAATCCATGATCTCATGACAGGACTTCCAAGGAGGAGCTCTAAGGATAGAAAATTTATTCCTCCTTAGATATGGCAATAAGGCCATCCACCTGATTCATGTTTGAGTCTTTGTGACCCCTTTTGGGGTTTTCTTGGCAAAGATACTGGAGTAGTTTGCCATTTCCTTCCCTAGCTCATTTTACAGATGAGGGAACTAAGGCAAATAAGGTTAAGTGATTTGCCCAGGGTCACACAGATTTGAAATCAGGTCTTCCTGACCCCAGGCCTGGCACTCTATCCACTGTGCCACCTAGCGACCCCATGAGGAGTAGACACTCATCCTTTTTTTCTTACTTCTGGCTGTGACTGAAAGCTATAATCTGAGCCAATACAAAAGACAGAGTCCTTAGACTCAAACTAGATAGCAGCAAGAGCACCCAATGAAAGTATTGTGTGCCCTAAGGATTATGAGAAAATACCATGAGAAGGCACCTGTGAGAAAGCATGCTGTAACAATATGTCTGAGAGAGTATTCCATCAAAGGATGCTGGAACAGAATTTCAACTGGGACAGCAGGGAGCTGCAGCTGAGGTCACTGGAGATAGTCATGTATAAGATTTGCTAGTTGGGCAGCAGAAAAACTGCAGCTGAGGTCATGAGAGAGATGGGAGCAGGGATCAGAGCAGTTGAGACATTCTTGACTTTTCTTGCTGGTAATTTCATCCTTCAGAAATTGAAGGAAGTTTGACCCTGATTGTGGCTAATGAAGAGGAACTGGTGAGAGAGAGTTAATGGCAACCTCGGGAGAAAGTAAGCATGTCGTCTTAGAGCTTGTGATAGGTAGGGAAGGAGAATGTTCAACATGTACTTAGACTGGGGAGAAGAGGTTGAAACTTGTGATAATTCAGAAAAAAAGGAAAAAAATTTTCTGCCCTAAGATTCTATATGGAAGGTAATCTCAATATAAGGTTCTTGAGAATGGAATTGTAGCTCATTTATGACCAACTCTTATAAGAAATAATAGGAAGTGATGTCCAAAGGGCCCAATGCAGATGTGTAAAGAAGTCAATGGTCAACTCAAAATTCTAAAGGATATACAGAAAATAGAAACCAGGACAAAATAAAAGGATAATTCTAGCAATACCAAATCTCAGAATGAGGCAAGGTTGGTAATGAATGCTAAGGAACCCAAAGAACCTTTCTTTAAAGTTATTTTTGAGTGAGAGTACTATGAAAGAAAGCAAAAGATCAGTATTTGGAGGGGATTGATAACATATGTCAGAGAATATAAACTACTCAACTCATTTTTTGCTTCCATTTTCTCTAGAAATATGAATTATATTTGAATTAAGAAGTGTGAAAGAAAGAAAAAGTGGTTATGAAAGAATCAGAACCCAAGATAAGTCAGGCATTAGAAAACATCAAGGAGTCATCAATGAGCTCAAATGGCTAATTTATATAATGTAATTCCCTAAATTACACTGAGTCTCTAGACTATATCCCAAAGTTCTAAAAGAAATTGAAGATTGATTGATGAACTTCTGAGAAGTCTAAGGGGGGAAATAACCATTTCTAAATATCTGAAAGGTTATGATATGGAAGGGTTATATTTACACTGCCCAACCCCAAACAGCAAGACTAAGAGACATATGGAAGCTGAAAAAAGATAAATTTAGGGCTTGATGGAAAACAACAAACTTCCTATCTGTTAGATTTGTAGCATAGTTGAATGAACTGCGTCAGGAAGTAGTGAGTTCCATATCTCTGGAGGCGGTCAAATAAAGGCTGAACAACCTCTTGTCAGGAATATTGATTCATGTGGCTTGGGCTAGATGACATTAGAGGTCCCTTCCAACTCTACAATTCTATGCAATATTGAGTCCAAAGTCAAAGGCCAGTTTGTTGTGAGATTTCTTATGCGAAGCAGCTGCCTGAGTTCCCTGAAATTGCATCCAAGCATCTCTAGGTTTTGCCTTGAATGTCCCTCCCCTTATTCTGCTGTCCCCTCTACCCTGCACACCTGAATAATTCATAACCTAATGTCTCTACTTTTCACCATAGTTCTTGGGCAATATAATCCTCCCTTTTAGAAAGAGGGGTAGGCAGAGTCTCATCTTTGGAATTTGGGGATTGCATTTAATAATCTCTAAAGCAGACTCTAGTCTTTAACACAATAATCTGGCACAGTGGGGACCTCAGGATAAGAGGGTGATTTATGCTGGTACAATAACAATAACAATAGTACTAATAGCCAATATTTGTATAATGTTTTAAGATTTACAAAGTACTTTATAGATATCAACTCTTTTGATCCTAGCAACATTCCTGAAAATGAGGTAGTAATATTATTCCCATTTACAGATGAGGAAACTGAAGCCAAAGGGGGTTAAAGGACTTACCCAGGGCCACACAGGTCTTTCTGTCTTAAACTTAGGTCTTCCTGACTCATAGTTTACTCCATCCACTGTGCCACCTAGCTATAAGTGAGACTTTGGGGAAATTAGAGTCTTACAATATGTTCTTTGATTCTTTGGCACCAGTCTACTGGACTGCCTAGATTTCCCCAGGTTTGTGGATGAGTGTTCAAATGGAGGAAATTGTAGCCCTTTTCAAAATTAACCCAGGTCCTTCTTGGTATGGATATTACTGACTACAAAGGTAGGGGCAGTAGAGCTTAATGGAAAGAATCTGGGTAAAGAAGGGCCTGGATTTGAATCCTGCCTCTAACACTGTCTAGTTGTGTGATCAATGGACATGTTAAAATCTCTCTTAGACTGTTAATATCATTTAGGTATTGGGTGGCCACTATTCAAAATGCATGGTTGGCCACATTTTTGTTTGTTTGCTTATGGACAGGTGTTCATTCATATCACAAAATGCCTCTACATCATCTATAAAAAAGGGGATACTGGAAATAGCTACCTTATTTGGATTACTGTCAAATGTGTATTTTGCCAATCTTAAAAGATAACATCAATGTGTGTTATTAGTACTTGTGTATGTACAAGGGCTTTTGTCAGAAAGGTAGAAGGATCTGTCCATGGGCAGGCGAACTTCCCTCATGATGGTGTTTCTGTTTTGTTGTAAATCACTTTTAGTTTCATATATTTCTACATTTTAAGGAAGTGAGAAAAAATAGTGGTAGTTATTCAGAATTCCAAACTTTTTAATTTATGCTATTTTAAGTAAGGCACTAGAATGGTCACAGCTGGAGTGACCATTGTAATATAGGTATATATATATGTTTACATATACACATATACATATATTATAGTAAAATATAAAGTTCATTAGAAGGAGAAACAAGACAATAAATATAAATTTGGTGAACATATATATAGGCTTAAAAGCCTTTGAATCCCAACAACCAGGTAAAGTAGGCATTTCAAATATCATTTATCCCCACTTTACAAATAAGGAAATTGAGATTTTAAACATCTGGATGGAGTTTGATGTGGAGGTAAGAAATTATAATTTTATGTTTTCTGTGTTGGTACTTTAATCTAATTGCTTTTATCATGTGTATACTTGGCATATGTGTTTAAAGGCCTTGTAGATCAAATATGATATCTAGACCCATTACACAATCTCTGGTTGGCTTTATAAGAAGTATTTTACAATTGATACTGCATAAATGAATTGCTTTTGAAAATGCAATGATACAAATAGGACTCTTTGTCTCCATTCTGCCTCAAATATTTTTTCTGTTTCAAGTTACCATTGCAAAAAACAAATATGAATTATGGAATGAGTTGTCTCAAAAGATTAGTCATTGGGGTTAGTAATGACCTGAAGGTCATTGGTTTGCATCCAGTACAAGAAGGTACTGACCCAAGCTGTTAATATCATTTAGCTGTTGGGCGGCCACTATTCAAAATTCATGGTTCGTTAAATTTTTGTTTGTTTGTTTATGGACAGATGTTCGTTCATATCACAAAACGCCGCCTACAGTTCACATGTTATTTGACCTACTTGTTTCAGAGAACGGCTGATGTTTGCTTCGACAGAACTAAAAACAGCACAACATGTATTAAACCATTATCTCACTCATAGCAAGAATCCCCAGGCAAAAAAAGGGGAGTCACACAGATAATAAAGAAATAAAAATGGTACTTCATCATAATAGAACCTTTAATGTACATGATGTGATTTCATTCTTTTAATAATCCTGTGAGCAGTGGAATGCAAGTTTACTGTGTCCACTTTTGCGGCTCAGAGAGAGGTTAAGTGACAGTCAATATCACTTTGCTAGCAAGTGGTGGACCCGGGATTCAAACCCAGGCTCCCTGACTCCAGCTACAAATGCTTTTCCCACTAGACCAGGTTACAAAAACACAATAGAATAATTCGACAATGATAGACTTTTCTTGCAATTTACCTAGTATATGCAACACTTACATACATACCACTAAGTGTTTGATTCTATTCAAAGAAAAGTATTAGCCAAATCAACTTTTGCTGTTGCTGTCAAACAGACAAAACAATATTTGGTTAACTGATTTAAAAATATATATATATATAATATATTTTTAAATTGCTTTGGCATCATGAATTCGTATAAAAATCATAAATATTTCTCATTCTCCCCAATAACCTACAGAAATGAACAAAAAGATCAGTCAGAATGTTGGTCCCTATTTTATAGACAACTAAATACAAACACAATAAAGGGAAACAACCTTATGTAAAGCAACTAACTCGATGAGATCCCACAAGTCATTCCAGCTAGTGAGGCTTCAAATCCAGGTTTCTTAACTCCCGAGTCAGTTAACATTCTAAAAACAGGACAATCTTATATTACTTGGAGAAACTGTAATGCGTATAAATCTAGAAATAAAAACGTGATTTGTAGCAGAAATAATCTTTGAAATTTTACATATTATTTAAATGCACATTTCTAGTATTAATATTGTGGGGAAAGGACAAAGATACTCCAAGAGTCTCCCAGAATATTTCACTCTAACAAGGCGTAGAAATGATTTCTTTTCACAAGTTGAAGAAATGCAAACTTTGACTCATTTTGTGAAGCGGGAAAAAGAGGGAACAGATGACCTCTGAGGGGAATACTAAGCGGGAGTGTGGCAAAGTCAGAACAACAGCTGGAGTGCATTTCATCAACTTTGTCCCCTTTGCTCTGTGTTATTGGACAACAAGAAAATGATAGATGCTCCCAGTTAGATAACTATTAAAATACTCAACCAATTCTATACATGGTAAATTTCTTCTTATAACAGACCTCTATTACTTACTTTAGTGAAACAATATAGTCGTGTTGACAATTCATGCCAATGGATGAACCCTATGCCATGTCATTTACAATTACCTTAGGGATGTATTATATGATTTGCCATGCTTTTCATCCATGATACCTACCTTGCAAATTGTGCTTTGTTTAAGCTGATGACAGAGAGAGGTGATCCAAATACAGACTATATGAAAACTAGACTAATATTTAAAAACATTGCCAAAGAGAATTTCATAAACTAGCCACCCTCACTTGCTAGTAATTAAGAGTAAACGCTACAGCAAAGTTGTATTTCTATTTGTTTACATCTCAATAGATGAATATGCATCTGTGTGTCTATATGTAAATATATAAAGTGCATATGTATACACAGTATATGTATATTTATCCAATGTGTTATATAAATATATATGCTCTCTCCAGCAAGCTTCTGTATTAATGCATTTGGGAGTGCAGTATAATTTCATCCAAACCATAGTGCTATAAGAATCCAAATTAAATGAGAAATCGTGGAATATGAATAGAGCAACCTCATACATGTTTAGTTTAGAGAGGCAAAGACCAGAAAGCCTATCTGTATTTTTAAATTCATGATTTTTCTGTTGTTCCTTTTTAATCACATTTTTTTTTAATATTTCGGAATCCTATGTCATTACATTCAAATGAATCTCAACTGTTGGTCTAAAAAATATAAGGTAAACGGGAAATAACACAAAGAAGAAATAACAATTATCAGTTCAAAGTTTATTTTTCACATGAAAGGATGCTTTTAATCAAGCAAAATGGATAGGTGATTTTAAAGAAAAATTCTACTTCTAAGGGCAAAATACATAAACTCAAGTTCAGATCTCTAAGAGTAATCCTAATTAAGTATTTTTGCTGTAAAATAATTTTGTAGAAGGCTATTTTGTTAACAATTATTTGTATTATTTTTGCCAAAATTAATTGGTCCCTTTGGAATTCTGGGTGAAATAAATGATGTGTAACAATCAGCAAGGCAAAGTGGTTTCATTTACTTTAATATAAAAGAGGCGCAATCTTTTTTAACTTGTCTGAATATCGAAAGTGAAATGAAAACAATCCCTTCCCCAAGAAAAAGTTTTTTTTTTTTGTTTAAATGTCTTGAATACTTATTTACCTAATTTGCTACCTCATTTATTGGATAATATATATTGAAATTATACGGAAAGAGAATATTATTTTCCAAAACCCTGGAGAATAGTGTAATATACCTATAGACATAAATAATTTGAACAAAAACAAAAATTATTCAGGATTTTTGCAACTATTAATCAAACTGCCTATGGAAAAAGTATCATTAATATCTGACATTTATGTTAAGTAACATGCTTCAATTTGCCAAAGTAGCAACAGGTTTCAGTATCTTGTTAACAAGTTAATTTTTAAAGATAACGCTATTATCTAACTTCCCTTTCAAAGAAATATATTTGTTCTCTATTTTTATAATCTGTACTTAAAATAAATCTGGAAAAATATTTTTCTTATCCAATTTCATACAAAAAACTTTAAATAATTTTCTAAAGACTGATTCTCACATGCATATTTATTAGAAAAATAAATAATTTTCAGGTTTTTTTTTTACAGTTCTAGAAGACAGGGTATTCCCCCCCCCTCTCTTTATCTACAATGAGTGATATTAATAGATTTAGGCTAAGGGAAACTAATTATATCTCAGACTCTTTCCCTATGAGAGTGCAAATCACCATTCAGGGATATATATATATATATATATATATAGACAGATATATGCTTTTTCTTTACTATCATCATGATCAATTCAACACAATCTTTCCAGTTAAGCATGAAGTCAACTAGACTCTGTTAATGAAGATGACCAATAGAAGCGAATCAATTGTGATTCAAAGTTCTTTTCATGAAGACATTATTTCTGTTTGCTCCATGTACATGACAACATTCAAAAGCATGTGTCTTCTGACTTGAAAATGCAGTATTTTCAATGGAGGGAGGACCCATGCCCAGGAAATTATAGACCCTTGGAGAACTGAAATATTATTGAATACAGTAACTGGGTTATGCTCTTATCGCATGTTTCTAATCACCAACAAAGGGAAAATGAAGCAGTGTTAAGTAAGCTTAACAGTTATTGTACTCAGAAGTTAATGACATCCAATTTAGTGCATAAGATTGCATATTCTAACTCATCTGCTGAGCAACTGAGATGCTGGAGTTTATAAAAGATAATTCTCATGTGTATATATGACTTTTGGCTGAACAACTAAAAGTATTTTAGGAATTCACCTGTTGTGACTTCCCCAGCAACTGTATATGGAAAGTATGGATGAAATACTATGTATTGGCATATGAATGCCTACAGTTGTTTATTACTAGCTCACACAATAAATTTGGCTTTCATACAGTGTATATTATGCTTATTACCTATACTCATTATATATATATATAATATTACATATTATATATACACTTTTTTAAATAAATACTAATTTTTGGAAAATGTTATTCAATGAAAGTTATCCAACACTAAAATCCTACTCTGATGCCTCTTGACAGAATAATGATACTTTCAGGGCCTCAAAGGTCATGCCCAGTGGAGCAAAATGTTTTTCAGGTTTCATGAAGCCAGAAAGTCCTAGTCCTGTAACAGACACTGTATACCTGTGATCCGAGGACGAGCTTGGCTATGTAGGTTCAAAGAGGCTCCTCTACAATTTGGGTACAAAGTGATGAATTAATATTA
The DNA here is from genome assembly GCF_028583685.1 of Petaurus breviceps papuanus. NCBI lineage: Eukaryota > Metazoa > Chordata > Mammalia > Diprotodontia > Petauridae > Petaurus > Petaurus breviceps. Next base: position 34,231,243 of record NW_027185655.1, read on the forward strand.
TGTGTATAGCAACAGCAGCTCAAATATATACATACATATGTGCATATGCATTTATATGTATATACATTTATTCTGCAATAGGCAAATAGGGGCTGGTTTTGCACACTTTGCTTTGATGGAGGTAATATCCATACCGAAGATTCTTAACCTTTCAAAGCAAGTATAAATAAACAATTCACAGAAGAAAACCAGAAGAAGAAATAGGATGATATTGAGTTTTGTTGACTGTTGTTTTAAATCACAGATCTGTATCGTAAACTCCCAAGCTTGACTTCAATAGATATCCCGTGTCAGTTCAATGGATTCAGCTGACAAAGGAGACTAAGGTGAATAGTCACATTATCCCAGCAGTGAAAGTGGGAGGGAGTGATCTCTAGGGGTCATTTAGTCCATACCTCTGCCTTCGTCAAAAGTGATTTATCCTAGACTGTACATAATGCTGACCTGAAGCTATTGCCAAGAAGTAAAGAAAATTATATATATATATATTAGATCAGACCGATAGAAGAAGAGTCTCTTTAACTGTATTCACATCAAAAGGACTCCTCCATTACACCTGCTTTCCACAATCAGAGAGAGGGTAGGTTCTATAGACATACTCTATATATTTTTATTTGATGTTTCAAGGTTAGAAATTGAGGCAAGTAATGGAATAGGGTGATAGTGAGAATAGATATGTATTTTGTGCAAGGGAAAAAGGTCTGGTACCCATCAATCTGAGTTAAGGAAGAGTGTGGCCAGTTAGGATAGCTCTCGTTTTTTTCTTGTTGTTTGAGACCTACAAGAAGGGGGGGGAGAATCTAAGAACTGAGAAATGTTTGTTTTAGGTTCATTTGGAGGATCATGAAGAAATGGTCTCTTCAGGAAACAAATAGCTTTCCTAGGGCTGTGATACTATATCAAAATCATGCCCAGGAGTGGATAGCAAAGGGTTAGGCTTGGAGCAGGAACTCACCCCCATCCTTAATTCTGTCCCTAATTGCCCCCTTTCCAGAAACTGAAAACACCAGCTTCAGTCAGGCAAGTGTGCCAAGAACCCACAGAGACCCTGAGCTTAGCAGGGTGGTTGTTTAACTTCAGGGAAAGAGAAAGCTACTGTGAATAGCCTAGATCTGACTGTTGGATATCTCTCTGTGTGTACTGGTATGCTTTTGCATGTGTACATATGTAATGTCCCCTCCAGAGACTTCAATTCTGCTTTGGTTTCTGAAAGTCAGAATTTGGGCTTGCACCTTCCCCTTGGACTTCCCCATGCCCCCAGGGCCCCCTCTCCTGGCCATCCAGTGTCAGGATTCAGAAAACTTAAGACAAAATCTCTCTCTCTCTCTCTCTCTCTCTCTCTCTCTCTCTCTCTCTCTCTCTCTCTCTCTCTCTCCCTATGAGAATGGGGCTGGGGGAGGGTTTTTGCCTGAATGTGTATAGGACAGAAATAGTGGCACACAGAGACAGGCTGAGGCAGTGACAGTGAGAGACATAGAAACAGTCAAGGGGAAACAAAGTCAGACAGAGATACAGACAGAGGCAGATATTTCAGGCTTTTTGACCTATCCTATGTAGTGTATGGGCTGCTGTGGCTGTCCCAGTATACAAAGGCATCACGTTGGTATTGTTTTCCCTAAGTTTTTCTTTCCAGGAGTGAAGAAGACATCTTTAGAAAATCATTCTGTACCTATAAACATTCATGCCCCACTTTGGGGGGGGAGGGGGAGGGGAAGAATGAGAGAAAGGCAGTGGTATGTCATTTCTATGACAACTAGGAGGCTTTGGGATTCTGGAAAATGAGACTAATCAACAACTGTGAGTATCCATAAATGTCACATATATACACATAGATGTATGTCTATAATAAAGTGAAGTCCCCTCCTCCCCCCCGCCAAATACCGTACTTGGCAAAATATATGAACACACGATCCTGCACATACTCGCATATACAGGCTTTCAAATCAAGAAGACCACGGCTTAGGGACAACCCCTATGCAGCCAGCACTTGATCTAATGGCAACGCAAACATAAGTAGAGCTTTGGAAGTAGAATGGTCCCATACCTCTCCTTGCTGGTGATTGTGTTTTGAAGATTTTCCTACCTGCCCCAGGTTTTTGCCCTTCTTACTGCTGCCGAAAGTCAGTCCTTGGTAGATGGCCGCAGATCGATTGGTTGCCTGAGTCGGGGTCTCCCCGCCCAGGACGGACTTGATGGAGTTCAGTTTGGATCTGGAGCTTCCCAACTGGGAGCTCTCCACCATCAGGACCGCGGCTAGTAAAAGGAGGCAGCGGGAGGACTCCTTATTCCACATCATAAGGGTCATCTCCCCAGCAAGGCAAGAGGGGAACCCAAGAAAGGTAAAAACCTAGGAAGGGAGGGAGAAGAAGCAAGGAAGCAATGAAACCCAGAACTTGTCCTCCAAAAAGAGCCAGCAAACAGCCCAAGATGCAGGAAGCAAGGGGGAGTCTCAGTCACTGTCCCTCAAACCTTGAGTGACTTCGGGAAACTGAAGTCTAGAAAAGTGCAAACTCAGTCTTAACCATTCAAGCTGGGAGTTTCGAGACCAGAGGTCACTTCACCACCGCCGGTTTCTTCACGAATTGGGGAAATTCTTCAGGCAGTAAGATGCGAAGCGCCTCCCCACCCCAGAAGGCGTGCCCCAAGGTGATGAGGAGCCCAGCGGAGCAGCCCTGCTCGAGACAAGTTGGGAAGGAGCTCCGAAGTCCGCCCTCCTTCGTCCCTGCCCCCAGTCAGTCAGGGGGGAGAAAATGCAAATCAGCCCGAATTCAAGCGCCCCAGAGGGCTGGAAGGGTCGGGTTATTTCCCCCACACATATACACCCACACCTCCTCGTTTACTTGTCTGGGTTTTGTTTTTCCTCCTGTTTTCTTTCCTTCTCCCCTTGTCTTTCACGCCTTTTGTCTGAGTCCCTGCACTCTGTCAGAGCACACGTCCTCCAATTCCAGGTTAGTAGACGCTAGTTTAGGGAGCCCGTAGAGCAACCCCCAGGGACTGGAGACCCGGAGTCAGAGGCTGAGCCAGAGTTATCCACACACACAGGCACACGCTCAAGCACAGCCAGCCTTTTCCTCTGTTACACTCAGAGCAGCCACAGACAGACAGGCAGAGAGTGACACTGTTCTCTCGGCACCGGCACTAGCTGTTTGCTGCACTCCCTCTCTCCCTCTCTCTCCCCTTACTCTCTCTTTCCCCCTCTCTAGCACACTCACACTCCCGCTAACCTCTTTTCTTTTTATAGCATGCTGCAGTGGGTTTTCTAGATTCCTCCGCCCCCAATTCAAGAGTGACAAAGAGTGAAACCGATTCTCTCACCCCCAACTCATACCCTTGCTCCCCCCTCTCTCACTCCCCTTCCTTCCTCCTTCCTTCCTTTCCTCCTCCTCCTCCCCTCCCTTCCCCCTCATCTCCCCCTAACCTCCTATTCCCACCCCACCCACCCCCGTTTTCTCCAGCTTTTTCTCAGTCCTCTGTGTGTCTGCTTCATGTGGCCGCCGCCAGCAAAGCCAGTGGACTTCAGCCCCCGAGGAATTAGGGGGTCCATGACTACAGCTCCTGCGGGGATGCGACGGAGAGGGAGAGGGGTGGGCAGAGGAGACCGCATCTGGAGGGGAAACGGGTGTGGATGGGAATATGGGAGGCGGGAGCTCCTACAGCTGCCTGAGTCTGGAATCAGACAAGCTATAGGGCATCCTTGCCCAGAAGCCGGAGTGTCAAAGAGAAAGCCTGGGGAAAACTGAGGTTTCAAATAAGGGCGTGCCTGGCTGGGGCTCTTGCCAAGGGATAGGCGCCCAGCTCCGGAATCTGACATTGTCCCAGGCCGCTTGTCGCACTCAGGTCTTGAAATAACCACCCCACCCCCAACCTCCGCCAGTGTGTACAGTGCATGAACAGGTTGCTTATAGCGTGTGCATGTGGGTCTGGTGGGTGTGAATGTGAATGCGTTTGAGTGTGAGCGCCTCTGATTATATGTGCGTGTGAGTGTGTACCTGCATGTCTGTGTATGTATCCCTGTGAAAGCTGTGAGTGTATGTGTGTGTGTGTGTGTGTGTGTGTGTTGGGGAGGGAGCGTGCATGTGCCTGTAAGGAGTGTGTGTGCTCCTATGATTGTGTGAGTGCATTGTGTACGTGTGAATTGGTTTGTATTTCTTTGTGTGAGTATGCATGTACATATACGTGTGTGCACCCGTGTGTGTGAGCATCGTGTTAACTGTGGGCATGTCCGAGGGGCTCACTGAGAGTTAGTGAGCCCCCTGGACAGTTGGGGAAGGAAGTGGGCCCAGGAGATTACAGAACTTTGCCGTCCGGAGTTGTCTTTACAGATAAATGCCAGAGTCGCTTCACCAGCAAGGTGAGTCAGGCAAATCCACCTCCGGACCCCGTCGCAGGCAGGCAGGAAGGCAGGCAGGATCTTGTCTGGGTCAGGGCTTCCAGGCTTTCTCAGTTGTTTTGTCTGGGAAGATCCAATCCCAGTAAGGAATGAATGGAAGCAGCTGTTCCCTGGATCACGCGTCCTTTTCCTTTCTCCTGGACAGACTTACAGGTATCCCGGAGGAAACTTTCCTCTTCTGGGTTCTGGGGTTTTAAGGGTCAGGCGGTCATCTGCTGGGGCTAGAGGCTGTTTTTAAAATTATATTAGTAATAATAATAACAATGCTATTCAGATAAAAATCTCCAAGCGCACCCAGAGGTCCCTAGAAGAGAGAGCATTGAGAGATTAAGTAATCACCGTGGTTGAGGATATGAGGTGGATCTCTGTGCTAAGAAGCCAGTGGGTGGAAATTTTTACCTTTAGGGGAGAGAGAATAACAAAATTCTTAATTAAGACACTAGCATAGTGTTATGGTAGGCAAGTAGTACCCTTGAAAAATTCAGGGTTCTGCTTTTTAAGAGGTTTAGAGTTTAGAGACTGTTAACATTCTCAATTCTCTTAGTTGAGAATACAGCTTACCTTCTCAGAGTCCTCCTCTGCTCCCCCCCCAAAAAAAGGGGGTAAAAAAAGAAGAAACAGGAAGAACTTCTCTAGCCAAGTTATTAGAAAGAATCACTAATTATTCACTTCCTTAGTTTCTGCAAGAAAACTTGAGGATCCAGGGTAGAGTTTGTGATGTTGAGATCCCCAGACAGTTTGCCCATGCCCTGGAGGTTTTTAATTCTAGGAGCTTCCTCCTCATACTGAAATTTGTCATTTTCAGTGGATTAAAGACTGGCATGTTTTCTCTTCTTCCTTGGATTGCATTGTTTCTTTTGGGGGGAAGCTGAATGGTGGAAGATTTTCACATTTTAATGGTTTCCCTCAGTTTTAACTAGAGAAGGAATTTGTAAGAAGAAACCCAGCATTCCTGGTTCTTCAAGAGGAAGGAAACCAGTATAGTACTTTGAGGGGGGAAAAAGTTTGTCGGATCAGTGTGCTACACTGGGGTTCCATGGGGGAGGGGAGAAGTGGTATAATCAAAACAGAACCTCACTAGCTGAGGAACCTGGATTAAGGCACCCTTCTGAGCTTCAGTTTTCACAGTTGTAAAAATGAAGGGATTGAACTGACTTCTCTCTAAAGTTTCTTTACAGATCAAATTCCTAAAACTGCCCCATACATCCTGCTTTAGAAAGTAAAAATGAAAGACTGAGAAATTAAGCAATTTATTAATCTACTGATTCAATCACATAAAAGAAAATATGGATACAAAGAATAATAGCTATTATATAGCACCTTAAGGTTTGCAAAACACTTTACATATGTTATCTCATTTGACCATCACAACAGAAACCTTGGTAGGAAGATACTCTTATTATTCTCACCCCACAGATGAGGAAACTGAGGTATGAAGAAGTTAGATGACTTACCTATGTTCACAATGCATGAAGTATCTGAGGCAGAATTGGAACTCAGGACTTCCTGATTCCTGACTATTGTCTAGTACATATATAAACTCTTTCCCTCTCTCTTTCTCTATAGAGGTGGATCAATAGATAAAGATCTATACAGATAGATAAAATATCTAATGTAAATTAAAACAACTCTAAGGTACTACCTCACAACTATAAGATTGGTTAACATGACAAAAAAAAGAAGAAAATGATAAGTGTTGGAGATGTGGGAAAATTGGAACACTTGCATATTGCTAGTGGAGTTGTGAACTGATCCAACCATTCTGGAGAGCAATTTGGAACTATTCCCAAAGGGCTATGAAACTGTGCATACCATTTGATCCAGAAATACTACCATTAGGTCTATATCCCAAAGAGATCATTAAAAAGTGAAAAAGACACATTTGTACAAAAATATTTATTGGTACCCTTTTTGTGGTGGCAAAGAATTGGAAACTGAGGGGATTCCCATCAACAGGAGAATTGCTGAACAAGTTGTGGTATATAATGGAATATTACTGCGCTATAAGAAATGATGAGCTGGCAGATTTCAGAAAAGACTGGAAAGACGTATGTGAACTGATGCTAAGTAAAACGAACAGAATCAGGAGAATATTACACACAGTAACAGCAACATTGTGTAATGACCAACTCTGACAGACTTAGCTCTTTCCAGCAACACAATGATCTAAGACAGTTCCAAAAGTCTTATGTTGGAAAATGCTATCCACATCCAGAGAAAGAGCTATGGAGTCTGAATGCAGATTGAAGCAGACTATTTTCTTATATTTTCTTTCTTGTGGTTTTTCCCTTTTGTTCTAATTCTTCCTTCACAACATGACTAATGTAGAAATGTTTAATGTGATTGTACATGTATAACCTATATCAGATTGCATGACATCTTAGGGAGGGCGAAAAAATTTGCAACTCAAAATCTGATAAAAGTGAATGTTAACAGCTATCTTTACATGTAATTGGAAAAATAAAATACCATTAAGTGGGAAAAATTTTAAAAAGGTAAAATATCTAGATGATGGTATTTATATAGATATATTTTAAAATGTAGTTGTATGTACATATGTATAGATATAGACATACAAATATAGGGATAAAGAAAGGAGAAGGGACATTTTGAACAATTTTTGATGAACAATTGGATACAATTCAATTATTTAAAATGCAGTTCTATGCTAGGCATACTTTGGAGAAGACAATGAAAACTGAGACATAGATGATATGTTCAAGGAATTTATAGTTCAGTAGGAGAGATAGAAGGAGTATGTCAATAACTGTAATACAAAGTAGAATAATATAAGTGGTCTAATAGCTATGAGCAAAATGATAAGGGGTTCAAAGAAGGGGCCAGAAGTACAATAAGTTGAAAAGACTTTTGAGGGGAATGGAATAAAGGACTGTAATTTCTTTTTTCTTCCTTCCAACAAGCTCAACATTCATGAATAAAATAATTATCAAGCACAGAATCATAATTCCACTCTTACACATTTCTGAAAAAAAAATTATCTTAGTTATAAGTATACTTGTACATGCAATAAAACTGTCACCAGGAAAAATAAACTAGCTCCAAGACAATATCTCAGACACTAACATAGCGTTATATAGACAGAAAACAAAATTTGAAGAATTAATTAGAAATTCACTTACTGAAACATTCTCCTGCAAAAAAAAATTACACATATATATAGAATTGTAAACTGATCCATTCACCAAGGTATCTTAGGCAGCCTAGGCAAAAACAATCAGATACAAAAGCCAGCTTTGTGTTTATGATTGTATGTGTGATAAACACACATGACAAGATACACCTATAAATCATTTCTTGGACACTAAGGGCATGTACACTTGACAAGACTTCAGTGATGCCAGTGATCATTGACTTTATCATCTGTGAGCATTTCATCCATCACTACTGACTTGGTAGATAGCCTTCATGTGTTACTATTGACAAAAGAAATCACCCCCTCATGGTTAGTTTTCTAGGGAGTAGCTCTCCAAGCTTAGCTAGATTGGTCCTCAGATGACAGACATATAGTATGGCCTGGAGACCATTCTTGAAAACTGTCCAGATGGGCGAGGATATTCCAGGACTTGCATTCTGCTGGCATAGCTTTTATCAATGCAAGGTCACCCTACTGGGAAGAAGGACTTTAGTAAAGAAAGCCTATCCTCTAAAATAAATAGATGTCTAAATGCAAAATTATGCCTGCACAAATTAGTATAGTCTTTTACAAAGTTGGAATGGTCTCATAGGGAGATCACACATTTCATTCCATTGTGAAGAGGAGAAACCATGACCTTTTTTGGAAAATGCAAGGACTGTTACATGCATTAAAACTGTGAGTATATTTATTTCTTATCTACAAACATTACCTTAGAATTTTTTTTCCAAACCCTCACCTCATAACTCTTACTTATGCTTTAAGATCAACTCATAATGAAAACCATCAAAGTGGACAAGAGTGGCAAGAATTGTTTTAGAAATACTTTTTATAATTTTCTAATACAGAAAAAAATTAAAGCTACTTTCCTGCTACACTATCTTCTCCTGATTCCTACTGATTGACATGTTGACTTTATGACCTCCTACTTTGTGAGAATGGCTTAATTTAATTTTTCTGCCAGGAAGGGTAAATATGGTTGAAATGAAGAACAGCTACTGTCCAGTTAGAAGTTTGCTAGGTGGTGCAATAGATAGAGTGCATCTTCATGAATTCAAATCTGGGCTCAGATACTTACTGGGTGTGTGATCCTGAGCAAGTCACTTTACCCTGTTTGCCTCAGTTTCCTCCTCTGTAAAATGATCTGGAGAAGGAAATGACAAACCACCCTAGTATCTTTGCAAAGAAAACCCCCAAAAGGGGTCATGGAGAACCAGATATGAATGAAAAATGGCTGAAAACATCCTCAAAGTTCTGTACCAGTGTTGCATTGATGTGGGTATGGAAATAGCATTCATGTGCTCTGGGAAACATTTTGCTGCAACTGGAAGTATAAGGGTTACTTGTAGGTCTACCCTACCACTAATAGGCATGAGAGCTTTGACCTACTCTATTTCTAACCTGGACTGGTTTGCCCCTCCTTAAACAACCTGGTGCCCTCTACCCTATTCCTATGGACTTACTATACTGATATTTCTCATCAGTGTGCCCCACTACAGCTCAGAACTCTCAAGCTCAAGAAATCCACAAGCTTCAGCCTCCCCAATAATTGGTATTAGAGGTGTATGTGCTACCTTACCCAACCATACATTTTTATCCTTTTAGCTGTTCTTTCCCACTACTCTTGGCTCCCCAAAAACTATTTGGTTCTGTACAGTAACAATAGCACTCATGGGGTGGGTCCACTTCCCATGGACCCATCAAATACCTTGGGATACAAGCAAAGGATTTTTCCTAGAGTAAAACAAGTTTTTCAAAGACAAAGTTAAGGTTGGGGTTTGTTTTTTTTTTGGGGGGGGGAAGGAGGATGGAGGGAACAGGATGTCCTTGTATCCCCAGGCAATGGACATAGTGTCTTACACATGAGGTACTTCTTGAATGCATTAATGACTGGCTAAATGAACAAATGAATGAATCATCTCTTCCTCCAGCATCTTCTCCTTTCACATTTTGGAAACTCTCATTTTATTTCCACTCCTTCATATTAGTGACATCCTTCCTCAGGGATTCATTATACCCTGACATTTTTGATTTTTGATTTTACTTTATACTTGACACCCTCATGAGACTTGCCAATCACTGGGGGGGGGGTTGTCACTGTAAGGCTTTTATAGAATCTTGCGCTCTACCCCCAAATACACATACCTTACCCGACCAGTGAAATGTAACTGTATTTAATTCCCTTGGGTTCAGGCTCTATGGTTTTTCCAAAGTGTCAATAAACTCCTGCATTAAATGAATATGTATAATCTACAAGAAAAATTAATGAAGGCTCCTGAGTCCTGCCTCCTCTTGCCCCTTGCTCTCTCCCCAACACACTAGACCTGCACTTTCACTTTCATGGGGAACCCTTTGACAAGGAAATTCCCTTATATTTGTCCAGAATAGCACCTTATATACAACCTGTAATCGACGATTTAGAAATAAAAGGAATTTAAGTCTATAAAATCCGACTTATTGAGGTTCACACAGTTAGCACATATCATGAACAGTATCTGAACCAAAGTCTTTCTTGTTCTAAGGTTACACCTGCTGCTTCTCCACAAGCAAAGAATACTTGTTAAGTTGCCTTCTAGAGACAGCACACTCACTTCTATTTCTAACCCAAAGAATTGACTCTGAAAGTAAGTTTTGCAGGCTATAATGGAATAATGGCATCATGGCAAATAGGGAAGGTGGGCAGACCTTTTTTTGCTGGGGTCATTGAGGAAGAAAAGCTTCTTAGACTGGATAGACTTACAGCTTCTCTTTTAAATATTGATGGAATTTAGACAGGAAAAGAGTAGAGGTAATAATGTTTCAGGTATGTGAGCAGGAAGGATGGAGTTTCTCCATCTATGTTAAAATAAATTATTTCTGATAGGTCCTAACATGTGTGCATTTAGCCTTAATAAAGGTAAGAGAGTTGCTGCCATCAACTGTGTTTGGGGCAATTTAAAATAAATTAAAACTAGAAGAAGCATCACCAGTATTTTCCCCCTCCTTAAAGACATCTTCTATGCTAGATATTCCTAGTTGTAACCCCTTTGAATTAGTTGCCTTCTCCTTCCATTTTCACATATACTCAGAGAGGGATCAACAATCACTGACATTGTATAGAATATAGCAAAATAATTGTTCTAAGAAAACAACAGTAGCTGACATTTATACAGTACTTTAAGGTTTACAGAGTGACTTCCTCAGAACAGCCTTAGGAAATAGATTTTCCTGACTTAGGTCTTCAATTAACAGATAAGGGAACTGAGATTTTGAAAGGTTAAATTATTTCCCTATGGTCAGAGAGCAAGTGAATGCCTGAGTGAGTACCTGAACCTTGGTATTCTGTCTCTGAGAGTCCTGCTTTTAAAAACTAACTGGTCACCAACTTGATAGTAAAAGGATGTATTGAGAAAAGCTTGGGGGGTGATAATTGGGGTTATAAGATCACTAAATCAAAGATCACAGAATGCTAAAGCTAGCAGGTACCTGTAAAGATTTCATTGTCCCTATCCTCTTACCCCTATTTTACAGATGAGGAAAACTGGCATAGTGTGGTGAAGTGACTTAAATCAGTGACATCACCAATGTTTAAATGTCCCTTTGTGTGGTCCTCTGTTCACACTGTTATTGGAGTTGTTTTACATTGATTAGGGTTAGTATTTTCTTTTGGGGTTGAGGCCTCTCTGGTCACCTTTTTCACATAGCTGTAAAGATTAAAATTCCTGCCTGATGGCATGTAAGCTTATCCCTTTAACCTTTGCCCACTGGCAGCTATTTGAGAAAGACTTTTCTGTCTCTAGCTTCCATTCAGATTTTCATTTCTAATAGAAAAAGCTGACATATGTGGCTTGTTTGCAGACTTCTGATACTTTAGTTAAATGTAGCATAGTAATATTTAATAGTATGGTTTGTGGGCAAAATGTGCCAAAGGTATGGGTGGGTGGGGAACAGTTAGTTGAATGGAGAATCTAAAGGTTGTTTTCTACTTACTGCCTTGTTTTCAACACATAATTACTTTTTCTATATCGAGAGTAATATTTTTAAAGTTTTATTAACAAGCTGTTTTTATATTACATATATGTATATATTATATAATGTATTATGTTTATATATTTCTAGATTATCCCCACTTTGTGTGAGTCTTCTTATGATAAAATAAAAACAATTAGGAAAATCTAATGATACAGTGATCTCATCTGAAAGCACATACAACATTACACATCTGTGACTTCTCTCCCATTGCCACTTCTCTATTTTTTAAAGTAATTATGCTTTAAAATACCAGAAATCAATTTTCTCTCTCTCTCATCCCTTAGCGCATTGAGGAATGCAGAACAAACTGTGAGATGTCAATGTGATGGAATA
>NW_027185655.1:34243140-34248973 GCF_028583685.1 Petaurus breviceps papuanus
AGATGTCAATGTGATGGAATACTTGTACAGTAAGAAATGATGGGGGGCGGGGAGCGTGCAGCTAGCTGCCGCAGTGAATAGAGCACCGGCCCTGGAGTCAAGAGGACCTGAGTTCAAATCCAGCCTCAGACACTTGACACACTTACTAGCTTTGTGACATTGGCCAAGTCACTTAACCTCAATTGCCCTGCCTTCCTCCCCTCCAAAAAAAGACATGATGAAACAAATTACTTCAAAGAGATAGGGAAAGATCTTAAATGAACTGATTTAGAGTGAAGTGAGTGAAACTAGAAGAATTTATGCTACAACATCAATATTAGAAAAAAGAACAATTTTGAAATCTCAAAAAGTGATGAGGAATGAAATGACCAGAATCAGAGAGATAATTTATATAATAATAGTAATGCTGTAAAATATTCAAACATATTCTAACATTCTTTCATATTCTAATAATAATCCCACTGAAAGAGAATCAGTCATAGAGTGTGATCAGAGAACATGAATGAAAATCAATAAAAGCATTATATAAATATAATATTGTTACATAAATATTGCAAGGTTGCTTAAAAATAAAAAAAAAAAACCAGGAAAGTGTTTTTGTTTTTGTTTTGTTTTTTGTGATTTCTATCCAGGTACACTGGATTACTTTAGGTAAGTCACTAACCATTCTGGACCTTGGCTCCTCATCTGTAAAATGCAGGGAATGTTTGGATGATATGTCCTCTAAGGTCCCTTTAAATTTATGAGCTCGAATTAGAACCCATGGCTCTGGGCATTTATTCCACAGCTGTTTCTATGTTTGTGCTGCTGTGACACATTGCTACTTTCACTTCGGAGCTCTGACATAACTTATAGGGGTTGGCTTAGGAAAAAGTATTAAAATACTTAGTGATTTGGGATGGTAAAAGAAAGGAAAATGTGTTTAATACTCGAGTGGGGTTCAATCCCCAGAAATCTTGCCTTTATGAACAACCAAAGAAATATCTTTCTAATAATTTTTCTAATTCTAATTCTAATAATTTTATAATCACCAGAAGTACTTATATACTTATTAAAGCACAAAGTATAGGGAAAGAGACTCTAATAGGAACTAATGATTGTGTTATATCATTCCCTTCTTAGGACTTATCTTGACATGATCACAAAAAAAAAAACCAAACAAACAACAAAAATACTTTCTTGCTTGAATTAAAGGATTAGTGATTTGGGTTCAGATGATTCTTCCACAAAGATCCTGATGCATTATTCCACAGCTAGTAAGCCTCTACGGCAGTATTCAAACTCACATCCTCCTGACTCCAAGCCTATATTATCTAGTTGTTAGAACACCTACACTATACAGAGAAACTGAATGAAGGAGACAGTTATTGAAGATAGGAAGTGAGAGTTGGAAGACCAAAATGAAAAAAAAAAGTGTAGATATCATGGAAAAAGGCTGCCAAATGACCAAAAAAGGTGATTCCCCCCACCCCCAAAAAAGTAGAGAGCCACTACATTTCTGACACAATTTGTTATCTTAAATGCTTTGCAAGAAAACAATCCAGTCATGGCAGTCATGGCATTGGAAGCTCTAATAGCGGTGGGCAACCTTTGGCCTCTAGTCCACATGTGGCCCTCTAGATCCTCAAGTGCAGTCCTTTGACTGAATTCAAACTTCATAGAACAAATCCCCTTAATAAAAGGATGTCTTCTGTAAAACTTGGACTTGGTCAAAAGGCTGCACCCAAGAACCTAGAGGGTCACATGTGGTCTCAAGGCTGCAGGTTCCCCCCCCCCCCCCCCCCCCCCCCCCCTGCTACACTCTTATTGTTTGTTTGGCTTTTGTTTTATTTGATTAAAAAGAAAACAAACCAACAGCTGTTCTGGTATCTAGTACTGGAACCCACCATTTTGGGGGCAAAATGTTTTGTAAGCAGTCAATATGCCAGCATGGGTGCGTTGATTTCCACCCTGTTATTGTCACGGATTATTTCCAATATAAACATTACTCATCTATGGAAACTATTTAAGATCTGGTTCTTTCATCAGTTAGCAATGAATTTGCTCATTTGAAGAACTGAATATTAATAAAAGAGGGGTCAAAGCAGCTTGAGTCAGTCATTGGAAATATCTGTTCCCAATCAGTTATTGTGAATCTATGAGTAATTTACAAGGAAAGACTTTTAACTATGCCCATAATACACATAAAAATAAATAATATGAAGCACTGGGAAATAATTGGGAAAACATTAAGTTAAGTGGCAAAAGATAATCCTAAATAAGTCTCTGTTGCTTTTTTTTGTAAAGTCAACCACTTGTCTAAACAACAGTGGAAAATAATTTAACTGACTATGTTTGGATTCTTCGATTGTGGAATCATGGAATTTTAGAGCTGGAAAAGTCCATGATATTTTTTTTTCATAGATGCTTCCGGGGAAAAAAAAAGACAAATTCTCTCAGTCTAACAGTGGCATTCTCTCAAACCTTCCTCATTCCTATGTTCCAGTGACTAGATAAATGTGGGATTAGAAAATTAAATTCAGTGGAGTCTATGGTAGAGAATCCAGTGATAACAACTTAGACTTACCTGCAACAACTCTAATGCACCAGAAAGAACCAGAATCCATCTTCAAGCAGTTCAAGGAATATGCATGGGTAATTTGAGTCTATAACCATAATTCCATACTACTCACAAGCAAATAAAATGGACCAACTATAGGTGCTGAGAAGGTTCTGGAACAAGTAGAACCATAATCATTACTGTTTAGTTATGGGAACAGCTCCAACCTCATCAGTGGAGAAAGTCCTACACTTAATGTGCCATGTGATTTGTTTGTTCAGACTAATGTAACCAAAGACTATGCAAAACGCTGTGTCATATGATGCAGAAGGCTCTTGTAGGAGAATTCTTGTAGAAAAATTTCCATTAGTGATATTCTATTGGTCCCCTTCCTTTTTTTTACGAGCAAGACATTTTCTAAAGATAGGATTCAACCATAAAAGCTAGTGGAGTGTCCCATCATATGCCCAGTGGCACATCACCTTCCTTCAAATTTCAAAGAGAATGGAATGAAAGTCCATTAGGAGGAGGTAGATCCATTTGAAGAAAAGGTTGGAGAAAGGTTCATCACAATTGTTCATACATGAGAATAACTAAAGAGTGAAAAGACCCAGAAGAATATCTGTAGTATGAGTACACCTAGGTAAACTTCAAGGATGGTATTGTCACAAGTCCTTGCAGAAGTGATTCTAAGAGCAGCCTAGAATCATTCAACCATTCATCAATCATTTATTATTTATTACATGCCAGACACTGGAGATACAAGGATGAAAAAGAAACTGTCCCTGTCTAAATTCTATAAAGTTCATAGACTCGAGAGATAGGAGTTCTGATCACATTCTGAAAAGGTCAAAAGAAGAGAGTATTAATATAACCAGAGAGCCAAAAGGGAAAAAGTCTTGTGAAGATGATTTTAGAGACATCATGTATATTAGAGCCAATGGTAAGAACAACAATTACTCTTTACTTGGGGCACATAACAACTTATCAGAGTCCCTAATGTTCCTAAAACCTTAGCTTTTACCTAGAGATATTTGTTGACTACATTAATGTCCTTACTTGAAGGCTAACTGTCAGCTCTTAGCTATGGTTGGGCCTGACTGACTGGTTCTCACAGTGACTGCCAGGTCATCCTTAGAATCTCAAGGGAAAGGAAAGTGGCAGTTTCTGAGATAATAAAGTTATTTCAATAATATTTTAGTGCTATTCTTACCTGGTTAAAATATGGCTGAAAAAAAATTGAAACTCAGGAAGAAATAGTAAAATAATGTCACTATTGAAGAAAAAAGAACTGTAACTGAATGTGGAAGGTCTAATAAATCACAAGGAAAAATGTTGCTAAGTTAATTTGTCTATTTATTAAAATTGATTTGTACTCAATATCCAATTCATTATTATTTAGTATTATAGTATCTTTAATTCAGAGCAGTATTAGATGTATGAAAGTTGTAGAATATCTTGATTCTTCAAATCTACTTGAGTAGTTAAAAATTCTTAATTATTTAATAAAGATTATGAATTAGAATGACCTTGGACAAGTTGAGTGTGTGTGTGTGTTTGCCTTGTATCTGTAATTTTTTAGACATTGTCCCAAGACTGGATCAAGTGTGGGATACATCTAATAATGTATAAAGTACAAATTACATCACAGTAAGAATATTAGTGATGTATATTAGCTATAGTAATAGTGTAGTAATAGTAATAGTAGCTAGGTGGTGCAGTAGTTAGGGTGCTAAGCCTGGAGTTGGGTTCAGGAAGACTCATCTTGATGAGTTCAAATCTGACCTCAGACACATGTAGCTGTCTGATCTTGGGCAAGTCACTTAACATTGTTTGCCTCAGTTTCCTCATGAATTGGAGAAGAAAATGAAAACTACTCTAACATCTGCACTAAGAATACCTTAAATTCAGTCAGGAAAACTTGTGCATGACAAAAACAACTGAAGAATATTGGTACACCAGAGGATCAGGTTTGAATTCCACTTATTCTTGAGTCAGTAGCTTAACATTTCTGGGCTTCAGTTTCCTTATCTGTTTTAAATGAAATTGTTGAGGAGAAGTCCTCTAAGATCCATTATAACTCTAGAACTATATTCCTTTGGTCCTATTATTAACAAACAATAAAATTGTGATCTGGTGATGTCTACATGGTGAATGCTCATCCTGCCTTCCAATACTAGTATCATACAAATCGTTAACATGAGAATTAAATACTTAAATTTTTGATAGAGCTCTCCCTTCAATGATTAAACTAATAGGTAAGTTTTTTTTAAGTTAGCTTTCAGTAAGAAAATTCTATGATTCTCTTTCTTTCTACTTATAAAATGAATGAAGCTAAAGTTAATGGAGAAATGCACGGTGGGCATAAGTAGATGTTCACATGTTATCAATAATGACTTGCATATAATAAGTAGTGGAAAATATGTCATCTTTATGGGAAATGTACAATCGGAAAAGGGGGCTTCATAATCATCTAGCAAGAGAGAAGAAAGACTAGTGGAGAGGCAAAATATGTCACCGGTATTGTAAGGAGAACTAGAAAAATGTCTCCACTATGCTGGGCGGATCTTCTGTGAAAATATTCACGGAAGGACACTGACAAGAATCACTGAAAGGGTGAGAGGGCATTAATGGGATCACAGATCTATCAGTCTATATGAAATGGAACTCTCCTTTGGCCAACATTATCCAAAGTGTCAGGGCAAAATCTGAGGCCACTATTAACATAACTTATAACACGAAAACTACTATCTAAAAAGCATTTTGTTGGCGTAGAAGCAGGGATAATCAATATGGTAGTATGATTAGCAGAGGTTACCCATGTGAAAGGACCTCAGCTGAAATCTCTGGCCAAAAACACTTCTATTCTTAACAGTGCATCCACAGAATCCTCCCTAGGCTCCTAGTTAGGAGAAAGGTTGCATAGAATATGTCACTTGCCCCTAATACACTTTCTGAATGTAATAGGCATGTTTATCCTATTTTTTTCTTCCTAAGACCATTGAATTTTGAAATGCCTCTAAGGAAATCACAGTTGCCAATAAAACCATATACATGGGGGATGGAAACTGCACCTCATCTTGACATTCGACTCCCATAACAAGGGCCTCATCCAGAAGGGGCTCTGTTAACTATTAGCAGGTCTAAGTAAGACTCACTTCTTTTCTTTGGGTAAGCTAAGGAAAAATCTCAGAAAAACTGGAGGAAGACTGAACTCATGCAGCAGAGGGCAGTAACACACACACTTAGAGAGAGAAGAGAGAGAGAGAGAGAGAGAGAGAGAGAGAGAGAGAG
>NW_027185655.1:34249373-34260745 GCF_028583685.1 Petaurus breviceps papuanus
AGAGAGAGAGAGAGAGAGAGAGAGAGAGAGAGAGAGAGAAAGGGAGAGAGGAGGGAGGGAGGGAGAGAAGAAGGGAGGAGGGAGAAAGACAGTCAGACAGCCAGAGAGAAAGAGGGAGGGAGGGAGGGGGAGAGAGAATGATTAGTGTAACATGAATTTTTTTGAGAAAACATAAAAGATTTATGCCATTCTTACTGCAATTTTAATCAGAGGGCTTGACCCTGAGATCATAAGCTCTCCCCACGTTATTTACAATAGTTTATAAAACTACACAGGACAGTAAATAAATACACACTAAGGTCATAAACAGTGTTGTAAGTTCAAATCTTGAACTCCTAAACAAAAATGTTCAGAAAGGCTTTCCTTATAGTAGAATAAGGAACAGGGGCTGTGATTTTGTTCATATAGGGATTTCCTATTTAAGGAATCTCCATCACCCAATGTAGGTTGGCACCTTAGGGATCATATTTGTCTCATTTCTATTTCCTTTTCCTGGGGTTTTCTTTGATTTTAGGACTGCTTGAAGTAGCGTAATATTTGTGTTTGTACCCCATCTGGAAAATACTCAAGTGATTCAGAAATTTAGAGTACACTTAGAGCATATACTTAATTGAGGGCATATTCAGACATTGAGAAATTGTTCATGAGGTTCACATACAGTGTTGGGAGTAACTTCAAGGCCTTTCAGGAATGACACCCGCCCCACCTCCTTGGATCAATCTCTGCTTGAACCACAGCTATATCTTTGGGCATCTGACTAAAATTCACAGTGCCCTGGAGTTGTCTCTAATGCTGTACTTTCACCCAGTTAATGCCCCTTGCATTTTGGATTTAGCATTTGTATTGAAGCCAACTTGAACTGTCTCAGAAAATAGACGGTTAAATTTTCAGTGTGAGCACATACACCTCAAAAATCAGCAAATACTACAAACTGGGCCTTGATTTATTATCTTGTTGATTATCCAGATTTCAGGAAATGATGGAAAATATGAATATTGTAGATTAAATTTCAAAATATCATTCATACTTTATTTTTTCCTTTTCTGGAGATCAAGTTGTTAAACATCTACCTGAACAAATTGTTGCTTCTTACTTTAATGCAGCTATTTCTAAATCCTGGTTTACTGCCACACTTTACCTCCCATATACTGCCCCAGATCCACAGATCTTTGGGAAAGAAAAGATACCACTAAATGACCACCAAAGCATACAGGAAGATGATTATCTGATAAGGTGGTAAATGAGAGGAAAACTTCAAATTTCATAGAAAAAAAAGAATCAATAGGGACAGGTATAAGTTGATTATGCTCTGAATGTATTTTGGAGATCCCCAGATTCAAAGCCAGAAGAATCCCAGAGTCAGCAATGGAGACCTTCAATAGAAACTTCAAAACTTCTTTGAGATGATATGCACAATCTTTGATATACATATTCCTAAGGTTTAGAGTTGGAAGAAATCTTGGAGGTCATAAAGTTCAAACCTCTAATTTTACAGATAAGTCAACTGAAGGCCAGAAAAGTGATCTGCAAAAGTCACACAATAAGTGAATAAAGCAGGGTTTGAACCCAGATTTTCTTGGTTCCAAGGTCAGCACTGTATTCACTGTTCTATGCTCTCTCTACAAATATAAGGGCAGTGGGATGCATAATTTGAGACATAAATTGGGTGTGAGGTTGCAGTAGCTAGAGCAGGATATCAGAGATGAAAATTCAGAAGTAATTGAGTAAAGGAAGCTGCACCTTTGGAACTGATCGCATAGTACAATTGATACTGCATCTCTCCACTAAAAGGTTACTTTTTTTTGACAATGATCTTTTTTAAACAATTAATGCGAGTACTTTTATTTGAACTGGCCTTAAGTTACTATTCAGGGAACTTTCCTTTTCCCCAGGTACTGGCATCAAACTCTTTGAATTCCCAAGGCAACTATAAAAACCTTCAATCATAAGTATAGAGGGAAGGGAATGGGGCAGGTAGATAAAGGAGGGTGACATGGCTCTGACAATTTTTAAAAAGGGAACAAGTATCAAGAGGGAAGATACAAAAAGATTACATAATTTACACATAAGCAAAACTTATGCTCTCTCCCTTCCCCTTCCTTTGTCTAGATTTATGGAAGTAAAGGCAAGTAACTCCCTTGTAACAATGCAGTATGCAATATCTATAATGATTATTTAACAAGAATAACAAAAAGTACAGAGTCCTGAAGATGCATTGAAGGACTTTGGGGGACCTTTGTCTCCAACATACTTAGACTGCTTGTCCCTTTAACCAAACCAGTTTTTTTTTTAATCCTGGGTTAAGTGCTAAAGACACACATAGAGATAAATAAATAAAAAGATAGAGCCCTGTCAATCTTATTTCTTTTTTGGGGGGGCGAGGAGTAATTATCATGTCACATACTTGACAGGAAACAAAATTTGCAAGTGGACAATGGATTTCCCAGAACATCACACTCCTGCTTGTTCATCTACATTTGCTGGAATGTGGAATAGAAAGCCAAGATGGAGCCTCCAATCTGGACAAAGTTTTTGGACTCAGGTGTGGCAGTGATCTTGTCTTTCATTTTGCTATGAACATAGGGTTGTGATCTTCTTCTTCAATCTGGTGGTAACTGAGAACATGGTGATTCCACCAAACAATACATTATTGACCTCTATGGATCCTTTTATTGTTAATGTCATACTTCAAAATGAAGTTAAATGTAGCCTCATGAATACTACAGGATTCCATTCCTAAGAAAGATGACCAGAAGAGAATTTCTGGCCACATGAACCTCTCCTTGTCAATGGCAATAACTTAGATACAGCAGTGGCTGTATCTCTTCTACTCGAAGAATAAGTCAATATAACACAGCTTCTCCTTAATGTCAAAGACAATTTCCCTCTTGACTATGGTTTTGAAACTATAGTCTCTCTGTATTGGGATCTCCATGAGCTAGTTTGTTAGTTCTAGTCTGTCTAGGTATCTAGCCAGATAGAAGGTGACCTGGCATGGCATGACAACCTTCAGAGAAGAGTACAATGTGGGCCTAATACTAGTGATACAACCAGAGATATACAGGGCCAGTACAACCTGAATAGTGATGTACATGGCTATAGGTGCTGAAGGTCTTAAACATGATCTGAACTAGCTTTCCTCAGTTGACTTTGGGGATCAAAGGAACTTTTATGCTAGCAGCACAGGGTACTCTTCAGGGGCTACACAGAGCTCATTGTAGAAAGTATGGAACCATATCTTCTCAATGTTATCCCAGTTGGTGACAATACCATGTTCAATGAGGTGGTATGAATTCTTCTCTTATTCTGGGCCTCCTCCCTCATGGTAAGACATGGTCTTTCTGGTCCATATCAACTATACATTCTAATGCCTGGAGTACCCAATAATGTAGAGGAAGACTGCCTAAAGGCATCATCTCTTGCTAAGTCAGTTTTGTTCCATCTAGAACCATTGTCAACAATGAGAGCAACAATAATATTATCCATAGAGAATTTTGAAATGGCAAATTTAAACCCTTAAAACAGAAAGGAAGTAAGGGGGAAGTCTAATACACACTAGGTGGAGGAACTCACAACTACCAGTGATAAACTTTTAAAAGTTGTGATTGTATTAAACCAATAGCTAATAAATAATTAAATATATAATAAATAAATAATAAATGAAAATTCATTTTCTTTATTTAAAAGGAAAATTGACAACTGTAGTCAGTCCAAAAAGCCTGCTACACTGCCTGCTACAGACTAGTCACTGTCCTAGGCATTGGTGATACAAATCCCTAATCAAGTCTTCTTTGTTAAGGTCTTTTAATGCTACTGATATTCTAAAAACCAAAAATTTTCATTTTATTATCTATAGGATTTTTCCTCAATGAACCAAGTTCAATCCAAAACCATTTATTAAGCACTTACTGTATACAGAACACTGTGCTACATGCTGAGGGAAACCTGAAATTTATAAGCACCAAGTTTAATTTCCTGTCCTGATTTATGCCAAAGTAAGGGAAGAAAACATATGCCCCCATAACCATAATACAAAATGATTCATGTTAAAAGCATGAGAAGTACAAGCAAAATATTGTGGAGGACAAGATAATTTCTGACTGTAGACATCTTGGAAGACTTCTTGAAGGAGGTGACAGTTTTATTAGGCTCTGAGATATCCGTAGAACATTCAACTGATAAAAATAGGAAGAAGCACTTTTGAGATATAATAATAATCATATCTAGAATTCATATAATACATTAAGGTTTACAAAGAAGTTTACAAATATTTATTTTTTCTTCACAACCATGAGAGACAGGTATCTCATTTTTATAGATAAGGAAACAAAAACTGAATGACTTGTCAAGGATCACATAGCTAGTAAGTGTCTGAGATAAGATGTGAACTCCAAGTATAGCACCTAGCTGCCTCAATGTGAACTCTCTGTGATCCAGAGTAGGAAAAACAAGATAGAGGTACAGGAGAAGTTCTAAGATAGAAAATAGTTTACTTAAGCTAGACAATAATCATGAATGGAAGGCTGAATGATTTTAATTTTACTCAGCATGTAAGAGGAAGTATTAAAAAATTTTGAACAGAGGCATCCAGGAAGTGAATGTCCATAGTCCTAAGTCATGCTGAGTTCATTAAAGAGTCAGCTAGAAGGCTGCCAGCACCTAAAAAATAAAAAGATCAACTGTTTTCCAAACACTGTTGGACAAAGCATACAAAGAGATACTAAAACTTTCTTTACCTAGGTGAGTAGCAGCACCCCTAATCTTCAAGAATGGCAAGTGAAAAGTAAAATAATTTCTATCTCAGTAAATAAACATTTATTAAGTGCCTACTATGTTCCCAGAACTTATATACAAACAACTATATACAAGCAACCGTGTGAATAAGAAATAATTAATAGAGAGAAGACATTAGAATCAAGAGGAGGTTTGGGGGTGGGATTTCTGTACAAGATGGGATTTTAATTGGGACTTAAAAGAAGCCAAGGAAGATAGGAGATGAAGATGAGGAGGGAGAGCATGCTAGACATGGGGAACAGCCTGAGGAAATGCCCAGAGTTGAGAGATGGAGTGTCTTGTTTGAGGAACAATCAGAAGATCAGTGTGTCACTGGCTCTAAAAGTATGTAGCAAGGAATAAGATGTAAGAAGACTGCTTAGATAAAAGGGGTCTAGGTTATGAAGGGGTTTGAGCACCAAATAGAGGATTTTGTAGTTGATCCTGGATATAATAGGGAGATACTGGAGGTTATGGATTAGGGAGGGTGACACGGTTGGACCTGTGCTATAAGAAAATCACTATAGTGGCTTAATGGAGGATGGATTGGAGGGATGAGAAACCTGACGCAGGTAGACCAGTCAATAGGTTATTGCAGTAGTCCAGAGTGGTGGCACTGTCAAAGGTCAGAAGGAACTATATTCAAGAGTTATTGCAAAAGTGAACGTGATAGGCCTTGGCAACACATTGGATATGAGAAGGTAAGAAATAGTGAGGAAATGAGTCAAGAATAACACCTAGGTTGCAAGCCTGAGGGACTGGAAAAAATGATGTTGCTCTCAACAGTGAGATGAAAGTAGAAGGGGGGATTAGAGGGAAAGATGGGTTCAGTTTTGGACAGGCTGGGTTTAAGAGGTCTACCAGACATCCATTTGGAAATGTCTAAAAGGCAGTCTAAAAGTGGAGCAAGATTGGAAGTAAGCATAGAAGTTAGGGCAGGATTGGTAGATTTGAGAATCAACAGCATAGAGATGATAATTAAATCCATGAGAAGTAATGAGATCACCAAGGGAAGAGGTCTAGAGCAAGAAGAGAAGAGGGTCCAGGACAGAACCTAGTAGGAAACCTACAGTTAGAGGTCATGATCCAGATGACAATTCATCAAAGGATACTGAGAAACAGCAGTCAACTAGATTGGAGGAGCACCAGGAAATGATGGATTCCCAAAAAGCTAGAGTCAAGACTTAAGGAGAATGGGGGGACCTCTCCATCTTTGGAATGTGGAAAATGAACACTGAAAGCAAAGACTGTCTCAACTTTGATATTCATGTCCCAAGAAATTAGCACCAGGGCTTTGCACACAGAAATCTTATCCACATCCAGAGAAAAGAACTATGGAGTGTTAACAGAGTGTGAAGCAGACTATCTTGTTTTTCTTTTTTTATGATTCGTCCCATTCATTCTAATTCTTCTATACATTATGACTAATGTGAAAATATGTTTAATAAGAATGTATATGTAGAGCCTATATCATATTGTATGCCATCTTGAAAATGGGGGAGGCAGAGGAAGGGAGAAAATTTTGAAAGTTATGGAAGTGAATGTTGAAAACTAAAAATAAATTAATTAATTTTAAAAGAAAGATATTTTTGGGGTGGAGCCAAGATGGCAGAATGGAAGCAGTAACTTTTCTAAGCTCCTCCTTGAATCCAGTCATTAAACTTTAAAAAGTGAATCAACAGATTTTGGATTGTCAGAATCCACTGGGAGACAGAGTATGGCAGAATTCAGCCCAGGAAAGTGCCCATGTGGGTCTGGGCAGGGGAAGCACAGAGCACACAGGGCTGAAACAGCCTGGACTAGAGAGTGGACTACAGCTGAGTGAGAAGGAGCCCCAGCCAGCAGACTCACCTACCCCAAGGGCGATTCACAGCCTTCTCAGCAGCATTTCACCATGGGATGGGAGGATCCCTCGGATCTGGGTAAGAGAAAGCTCAAGGCCCGCAGCAGAGACAGCAGCTTCTCCTGGGGCTATGAGCCCACAGCCTGAAAGTGTAAAAATCACCTGCCTGATTTTCCAGGGGCCAGGATGGCAAAGTAAACTCTGGTTGCTCTGATTCACCTTCCCTGACCAAGAAAACCTAGAGATAAATGTCCCATCAAGAGTAAAATCCTGAAATAGCAGAAGTAGCCTCAGGCTTAGGAGTCAAGGAGAAAGGGTGTAACTGAGGCAGTAAGGAGTCTGAAGAGTAGAGCAGGAAGGGTCCCAAGAAGCCCCACCTCACTTGACCAAAGCCTGCCTGAACTGTAGGCCAGAGCCATAGAGGCAGAAATCCGAAGTGGCCAGACCACCCCTCCCCCACAGATTACTCTGTGAGCCTCAGGGAAACTCAGGGGAAACACTAATAATCCTGGCCTTGACCTCAATCTAGACACTCAGAGGCTACAGCATAAAAAGCCAACAACCAGGCTCATAGCTCCCAGCCTGAGAAGCTTGGGTCAGTACCCTCTGTACTCCAGGAGCAGAAATACACTTTAAAGGACAGGAAATAGGCAATTACAATGGGCCCAAAGCAACTTGCAAAGGTAAGACCAAAGACAATAGAATCCTATTATTCTCAATGAGAAGAATCACTTTCAGGAAACACCATAGACTCTGTGTCCACACCTGAGACCACAGATGGAAATATGAACTGGGCTCAAGCCCAAAAAGCATTCTTGGAAGAGGTCAAGAAAAATTTTAAAAGCCAAATTAGGGACGTAGAAGATTAATTTAAATCTGCGATGACAAAGTTGGAAAAAAAGTCTTACTGAAGAAAACAAATCCTTAAAAAGTAAAATTAGTGAAATAATTAGAAAAAATACCTCCCTAAAAAAAGGACCTTCAAAAACTAACCAAAGAGAATAAATCACTAAAAATTAGAAGCAGTCAAATCATAGCTCAGGACTCTATGATACACCAAGAGTCAATCAAACAAAACATGACGATTGAAAAATTGGAAGAAAATGTAAAATATCTCACTGGAAAAACAACTGACCTAGAGAACAGATCCAGGAGAGATAACTTAAAAATTATTGGTCTACTGGAAAACGATGATGAAAAAAAGCATCCTGGACAACATCTTCCAAGAGATTGTCAAAGAAAACTGTCCTGAAGTCCTAGAATCAGAAGGTAAAATAGTTATCGAAAGAATTCACTTGTCTCCTCCTGAAAGAGATCCCAAATGGAAAACTCCAAGAAATATAGTAGCAAAATTCCAGAATGACAATATTAAGGAGAAAATATTGCAAGCAGGCAAAAAGAAATAATTCAAATATTGTGGAACTACAGTCAGGATTACACAGGACCTAGCAGCTTCTACATTAAGAGATGAAAGGGATTGGAATTTGATATTTTGTAAGGCAAAAGAGCTAGGACTGCAACCAAGGATTAACTACCTGACAAAACAGAGCATAATCTTTCAGTTAAGGAGATGACCACTTAATGAAATAAGGGACTTCCAGACTTTCCTGATCAAAAAGCCAGTGATCAATGGAAAATTTGATCTCCCATTCCAAGACTCAAGAAAGATATAAAAAGGTAAACAAGGAAAACACACACTCACACATACACATATGCACACACACACACACACACACACATAACTTGGGATGCAATAAGGGCAAAATGTTTACATTCCTACATGAGAAGCTGATAACTGTCAATATCAAAATTTAAATGATTATCATGACCTTTAAAATGTTTATACGTAGATAGAGGGTGTGGGTATAAATGAACTAATCTGATGATTAAAAAAAACCTTATTTAGGGGGTCAAAGGGATTGTAATGGGATAAAAGGAAAGGATGAGGCAGAAAAGGTAAATTATGCCATATGAAAAGAAAAAAAAGACACCATAGTAGAAGGGAAGGAAAGAGGAAGAGGAACATCATTTGAACATTATTCTCACTGGTTCTGGTTCAAAGAGGGATCAACATAATAAATTAAGTTTAAGATTCTAATGTGAAAAGACACAAAAACTCATTAAATAGAGGGAAAGGAGGGAGGGAGAGGAGCACTGCATGAAATTTACTCTCATTGGTTTGGGGTAAAGGGGGGAATAATATACTCTGATAAGTAAAAAATCTATTGTGTCCTATAGGCAGTAGGAGGGCAAGGGGGAGATAAGAAGGGAGGGATTAGAAAGGATGGAAATAGTAGTAATGGGAGAATGTAGGTAAAGAAGGGGTGGTCACAGGGAGGGAACACTGAGGGAGGTGGTGGTCAAAAGGAAAACCATTAAGGAAGGGAAGGGAGAAGGAATAAACAAACACATAAGAAGGGAAGGGAATAAAATGGAGGGAAAGAGACAGATAGTAATCATTACTGTGAAAGTTAATGGGATGAACTCTCCCATAAAATAGAGGTGGATAGAAGAATAGCTTAAAAACCATAATCCTACAATATGCTATCTACAAGAAACACATTGGAAACAAAGGGATACCCACAGGGTAAAGGTAAAAGGCTGGAGTAGAATGTATTATGCTTCAGCTAAATTAAAAAGAAAAAAACAAGGTAGCAATCCTTATCTCAAATAAAGCAAAAGCAAAAATAGATCTAATTAAAAGAGATAAGGAAGGAAACTATGTACTGCTAAAAGAAAACCATTGAGAATGAAGCAATATCATTACTTAACATATATGCACCAAGTGGTATAGCATCCAAATTCCTAGAAGAGAAGTTAAGGGAATTATAGGAAGAAATAGATAGCAAAACTATACTAGTGGGAGACCTTAATCTCCCCCTCTCTGAACTTGATAAATCTAACCTCAAAATAAGCAAAAGAAGTTAAGGAGGTGGATAGAATTTAAGAGAGGCTAGATATGATAGATCTTTGGAGAAAACTGAATAGGGAGAAAAAGAAATATACTTTCTTCTCAGCGGTTCGTGGTGAATACTCAAAAATCGACCATGTACTAGGACACAATTCAGTGCAGAAAGGCAGAAATAATAAATGCATCCTTCTCAGACCATGATGCAATAAAAATCATATGCAATAAAGGGCCATGGAAAGATAGACTAAAAACTAATTGGAAATTAAACAATTTAATCCTAAAGAATGAGTGGGTCAAACAAGAAATTATAGAAACAATCAGTAACTTCAATCAAGAGAATGACAATAATGAGACAAAATACCAAAATTTGTGGGATGCAGCAAAGGCAGTTGTTAGGGGAAGTTTTACATCCCTGAGTGCATACGTGAATAAATTATAGAAAAGGGAGGTCAAAGAATTGAGCATGCAATTGAAAAAGCTAGAAAAAGAACAAATTGAAAATCCCTAATTAAATATTAAATTAGAAGTAATGAAAACCAAAGGAGAGATTAATAAAATTAAAATAACATTGATAGACCCTTAGTCAATATGATAAAAAAGAAGAAAACCAAATTACGAATATCAAAAATGAAAAGGGTGAATCTACCTCCAATGAAGAGAAAATAAAACCAATAATTAGGAATTATTTTGCCCAATTATATGCACATAAATTTGACAATCTTAGTGAAATGGATGAATATTTACAAAAATACAAGTTGCCCAGATTAACTGAGGAGGAAGTAAATTACTTAAATAACCCCATCTCTGAAAAAGAAATTGAACAAGTCATCAGTGAACTCCCTAGGAAAAAATCTCCAGGGACAGATGGATTTACTTGTGAATTCTATCAAACATTTAAAGAACAATTGGTTACAATATTCTACAAACTATTTGGAGAAATTAGTTAAGAAGGAGTCCTACCAAATTCCTTTTATGGTACAAATATGGTAATGATACCTAAACCAGGAAGAGAAAGAAAATTATAGGCTAATTTCCCTCATGAATATAGATGAAAAAATTTGAAATAAAATATTAGCAAAAAGGCTACAGCAACTTATCACAAGAATAATACACTTTGATCAGGTAAGATTCATTCCAGGAATGCAAGGATGGTTTAATATTAGGAAAACCATCGGTATAAGTGATCATATCAACAATAAAACTAGTAGAAATTACATGATTATCTCAATAGATGTGGAAAAGACTTTTGATAAAGTACAACATCCATTCCTATTAAAAACACTGGAAGTATAGGAATTAATAGAGCTTTCCTTAAAATAATAGGTAGCATCTATTTAAAGCCATTAATCAGCAAGTATTATATGTAATGGGGATAAGCTAGAAGCATTTCCAATAAGATCAGGAGTGAAACAAGGGTGTGCATTATCACCCCTCTTATTCAATCTGGTACTAGAAATGTTAGCATTAGCAAGTAGAGAAGAAAAAGAAATGAAAGAAATGAAATTAGGCAAAGAAGAGAACAAGCTATCACTCTTTGCAGATGATATGATGATATACTTAGAGAGTCCTAAAGAATCAAGTAAAAAACTACTTGAGAAAATAAATAAATTTGGCAAAGTTGCAAGATATAAAATAAACCCACATAAATCCTCAGCATTCCTGTATTTTTCTAATGAAATTCAAAAGCAAGAGATAGAAAAAGAAATCCCATTTAAAGTTACTGTAGACATTATGAATATTTGGGAATCTACCTTCCAAAACAAACTCAGGACCTATATGATCACAATACAAAACAGTTTTCTTCTTCTTCTTCTTCTTCTTCTTCTTCTTCTTCTTCTTCTTCTT
>NW_027185655.1:34260755-34263874 GCF_028583685.1 Petaurus breviceps papuanus
TTTACAAAATTCATTACCACAATTCCTTGAGTTTCCAATTTTCTCTCCTCCCCCATGGCAGCATAAAATCAAGTATAGTATATGCAAATAGTTTTACATTGGGCATTAGTCAGGTTATAAAAAGGATTGTATCAGATGCAATGAAGAATTGGAAAGAGGAAACAAAACCAAACAAGAAAAAGAAAAAGGGCAGGTAGTTTGCTTCAATCTGGGTTCAAACTCAGTTTTTTTCCTCTAGATGTAAACATCTCTCTCCATTATGAGTCTTTTGGGGTTGACTTGTGACTCTGGATTGCTGAGAAGAGTCCAGTTTATAAAAGTTGGTCATCACACATACCTTGTGTGCAAGTTCTTCCTGTCTCTAGTCTTCTTACTTAGCATCAAATTGTATAAGCCTCTCCACGTAAATATGAAGTCCATCTGCTCCTTGTTTCTTATAGTACAATAGTATTCCATAACATGCATATACCACAACTTGTTCAGCCATTCCCCAATTGATGGGCACCCCCTTAATTTCCAATTCTTTGCCACCAAAAAAAGAGCTGCTATAAATATTTTGTATATATGGGTCTATTTCCCAGTTCTATGATCTCTTCGGGATGCAACTCTAGAAGTGGTATTACTGGGTCAAAGGGTATGAAATTATTTATAGCCCTTTGGGCATAATTCCAGATTGTTTTCCAGAATGGTTGGATCAGTTCACAACTCCACCAGCAATTCATTATTGTTCCAATTTTTCCACCTCCTCTCCAGCATTTGTCATATTCCTGTTTGGTCATCTTAGCCAATCTGACTGGTGAGATGTGGTACCTCAGAGTTGTTTTGATTTGCATTTCTCTAATCAATAGTGATTTAGAGCATTTTTTCATATGCTTATACATATCTTTAATTTCTTCCTCTGTAAACTGCCTATTCATATCCTTTGACCATTTATCAATTGGGGAATGACTTGTGTTCTTATGGATTTGACTCATTCTCTGTATATTTTAGAAATGAGTCCTTTATCAGTGACATAGGTTGTAAAAATTCTTTCCCAATTTCCCACTTCCCTCTTAATCTTGGTTACATTGGCTTTGTTTGTACAGAAGCTTTTCAATTTAATGTAATCAAAATTATCTATTTTGCATTTCATAATGCCCTCTAATTCTTCTTTGGTCATAAAGTCTTCCCCTCTCCACAAATCTGACAGGTAAACTATTCTTTGCTTTCCAAGTTGGCTTATAGTATCAGTCTTTATACCTAGATAATGCACCCATTTAGACTTGATTTTGGTATATAGTGTTAGATAATGGTCTATGCCCAGTTTCTGCCATACTATATTCTAGTTTTCCAGGCAGTTTTTGTCAAATAGTGAGTTCTTATCCCCAAAATTGGGGTCTTTGGGTTTATCAAACAGTAGATTACTATAGTCATTAACTACTAAGTCTTGTGTACCCAATCTATTCCATTGATATACTACTCTATTCCTCACTCAGTACCAAGTTGTTTTGAGGACTGTTGTTTTATAATACAGATTAAAATCTGGTATAGCTACTCCACCAGCATTTCTACACCCTAGCATTTCTTTTCATTAATTCCCCTGATATTCTGGACCTTTTGTTCTTCCAAATGAGTTTTGTTACTATTTTTTCTATCTGTATAAGGTAGTTTTTTTGGTAATCTGATTGGTATGGCACTGAAATATAATTTAATTTAGGTAAAATTGTCATTTTTTTATATTAGTTTGACCCAGTCATGAGCAATTGATGTCTTTCCAATTAGTTAGATCTGACTTTATTTGTGTGAGAAGTGTTTTGTAGTTGTGTTCATATAGGTCTTGGATTTGTTTTAGAAGGTCGATTCCCAAATATTTTAAAATGTCTCCAGTAACTTTAAATGGGATTTCTGTTTCTATCTCTTGCTGTTGAATTTCATTAGAAATATACAGGAATGCCGAGGATTTATGTGGGTTTATTTTACATCCTGCAACTTTGCCAAATTTATGTATTGTCTCAAGTAGTTTTTTACTTGATTCTCTAGGAATCTCTAAGTATATCATCATATTATCTGCAAAGAGTGATAGCTTGGTCTCTTCTTTGCCTAATTTGATTCCTTTGATTTCTTTTTCTTCTCTAATTGCTACTGCTAACATTTCTAGTACCAGATTGAATAAGATGGGTGATAGTGGACATCCTTGTTTCACCCCTGATCTTATTGGAAATGCTTCTACCTTCTCCCCATTACATATAATACTTGATGATGGCTTTAAATAGATACTACCTATTATTTTGAAGAAGGTTCCATTTATTCCTATTCTTTCTAGTGTTTGCAATAGGAATTGATGTTGTATTTTGTCAAAAGCTTTTTCTGCATCTATTGAGATGATCGTGTGGTTTCTACTAGTTTTATTGTTGATATGATCAATTATACTGATGGTTTTCCTAATATTAAACCATCCTTGTATTCCTGGAATAAATCCTACCTGATCAAAGTGAATTATTCTTCTGATAAGTTGCTGTAGTCTTTTTGCTAATACTTTATTTAAAATTATTTCATCTATATTCATGAGGGAAATTGGTGTATAATTTTCTTCTCTGTTTTATCTCTTCCTGATTTAGGTATCAGTACCATATTTATGTCATAAAAAGAATTTGGTAGGAGTCCTTCTTCACTAATTTTCCTGAATAGTATATAGAGTATTGGAATCAATTGGTCTTTAAATGTATCATCGAATTCACTAGTAAATCCATCTGTCCCTGGAGATTTTTTCCTAGGGAGTTCACTGATGACTTGTTCTATTACTTTTTCAGAGATGGGGTTATTTAAGTAATTTACTTCCTCTTCATTTAATTTGGGCAACCTATATTTTTGTAAATATTCATCCATTTCACTAAGATTGTCAAATTTATGTGCATACAACTGGGCAAAATAGTTCCTTATTATTGTTTTAATTTCCTCTTCATTGGTATTAGGTTCACCCTTTTCAATTTTGATACTCATAATTTGGTTTTCTTTTTTTATCATATTGACTAAGGGTCTATCAATTTTATTGGTTTTGTCATAAAATCAGCTCAGTTTTATTTTTTAATTCAGTAGTTTTCTTAATTTCAACCTTATTAATATCTCCTTTGGTTTTCAGC
>NW_027185655.1:34263974-34272483 GCF_028583685.1 Petaurus breviceps papuanus
TTGGAGGGTAATTGGGGTTAAGTAATTTGCCCAAGGTTACACGGCTAATTTGGTGTGTGTGTGTTTGTGTGTGTGTGTGCATGTGCGTGTGTGTGTGTGTGTGTGTGTGTGTGTGTGTGTGTGTGTGTGAATGTTAAGTGTCTAAGGCCGGAACCAAACTTGGGTCCTTCTGTCTTTAGGGCCGATGCTCTATTCACTACGCCACCTAGCCGCCCGGTTTTCAGCATTTCTAATTTAGTATTTAATTGGGGATTTTCAATTTGTTTTTTTTTCCTAGCTTTTTCAATTGCATGCCCAATTCACCGACCTCTCTTTTCTCTAATTTATTCATGTATGCACTCAGGGATATAAAACTGCCCCTAAAAACTGCCTTTGCTGCATCCCACAAATTTTGGTATGTTGTCTCATTATTGTCATTCTCTTGAATGAAGTTACTGATTGTTTCTATGGTTTCTTGTTTGACCCACTCATTCTTTAGGATTAATTTGTTTAATTTCCAATTAGTTTTTAGTCTGTCTTTCCATGGCCCTTTATTGTATATGATTTTTATTGCATCATGGTCTGAGAAGGATGCATTTATTATTTCTGCCTTTCTGCACTGAATTGTGAGGATTTTATGTCCTAGTACATGGTCAGTTTTTGTGTATGTGCCATGTACCACTGAGCAGAAGGTATATTCCTTTTTATCCCCATTCACTTTTCTCCAGAGATCTATCATACCTACCCTCTCTAAAATTCTATCCACCTCCTTAACTTCTTTCTTGTTTATTTTGAGGTTAGATTTATCAAGTTCAGAGAAGGGGAGATTAAGGTCTCCCACTAGTATAGTTTTGCTATCTATTTCTTCCTCTAATTCCATTAACATTTCCTCTAGGAATTTGGATGCTATACCACTTGGTGCATATATGTTAAGTAATGATATAGCTTCATTCTTGATGGTGCCTTTTAGCAGGATATAGTTTCCTTCCTTATCTCTTTTAATTAGATCAATTTTTGCTTTTGCTTTATCTGAGATAAGGATTGCTACCCCCTTTTTTTTTACTTTAGCTGAGGCATGATATGTTAGTCCAGCCTTTTACCTTTACCCTGTGTGTATCCCTCTGTTTCAAATGTGTTTCTTGTAAACAGCATATTGTAGGATTATGATTTTTAATCCATTCTTCTATCCACCTCTTTTTTATGGGAGAGTTCATTACATTCACATTTACAGTTATGATTATTATTTCTTTCTTTCCCTCCATCTTATTCCCTCCCATGTTAATGCTTATATTTTTTCTCCTCTTCTCCATTCCCCTCCTTAATAGTTTTCCTTCTCACCACCACCTCCCTCAATATTCCTTTATCATCCCTACTCCCTTTTCCACCCCTTCCTTCTTACTTCTTCCCTCCCTACTAACCACCTTCCCCCTTTCCTAGCCTTTTCACCTTCTTACTGCCTGTAGGATATTTTTATACTTAATGAAGTATGTTATTGCATCTTCACACCAAGAGTGACAGGGACAAATCTCATGTGAAGCCACTGTCCCTCCCCTTTTTCCCTCTAATATGATACATTTTGCATCTCTTCTCCATAGAGTCCTGTGCTTAACTCGTTGTCTTTCTCTCCTTGACCAGAACCAATGAGGGAAAAGCTCATATGATTCTCATCTCCCTCCCTTCTTTTCCTCTGCTATATTGTTTTTATGCCTCTTTGTGTGGCATAATTTAACTGTTTCCACTTCATTCTTCTTCCATTGAAGTCCCTTTGTAGCACTTCATAAGATTTTTTTAAATTGTAATTTTGTGTATTTTATACTCATACCCTCTACTTGTCTATAAACAATTTGCTCTTATTAAATAACAGTGTGTGTGTGTTTTCCTTGTTTACCATTCTATGTCATTCTTGCATCGTGTAATTGGAGGTTGAATTTTCCATTGAGCTATGGCTTTATCATCAGGAATGTCTGGAAATCTATTATATCATTGAATGACTATCTCTTTGCCTGGAAGAATATGCTCAGTCTCTCTGGGTAGATGATCCTTGGTTGTAACCTGAGCTCTTTTGCCTTGCAGAAAATTGTATTCCACTGCCCCCCATATTTCAGTATAGAGGCTGCCACATCCTGTGCAATCCTCACTGTGGTTCCTAGATATTTGAATTGTTTCTTTCTGGCCACTTGAAGTATTTTCTTTTTTACCTGGGAGTTCTTGAATTTGGCCACAACATTTCAAGGACTTTTCAGTTTGGGACCTCTCTCAGGAGGTGTCTGGTGGTTTCTCTCGATTTCTATTTTACCCTCAGGTTCTAGTATCTTAGGGTAGTTTTCCTTGATGAGCTCTTGGAGGATGTTGTCCAGGCTCACTTTTTCATCATGATTTTCTGGTATACCTATGATTCTCAGATTATCTCTCCTGGATCTACTTTCCAAGTCAGTTATTTTTCCATTGAGATGTTTTACCTCTTTTTCTAAATTTTCATTTTTGTTGTTTTGTTTGACTAATTCTTGGTTCCTCTGAACCGAGTTATTTGTTTCAATTTATTGTTATTTGTTTCAATTTGGTTGATTCTAGTTTTTAGCAAATCATTTTCCTTGGTTAGTTTTTGGATCTCCTTTTCCATATCATACACTTTTCTTTTTAAGGAGCTCTTTTCTTCATTATAATGTTTTTCTAATTCTGCAATTTTAATTTTAAAAGAATTATTCATTTTGTCTTTTATCTCTCTCATTTGGTTTTTAAAGTTCCTTTTGAGCATATCTAGGAGAGGTTTCTGTGCTTGGGGTTCCCTGTTGATGTTTCAGCTGTGGATGTGAAATCCACATTGTCTCCCTCTGAGTTTGGTTCCTCCCTCTGAGAATAGTAGGACTCTAGAGTCTTTGTAGACTGCTTTCTATCCATTTTCAGGCAGGGCCTTAGCCTTGCCCTTCCTCTAGGGTTCCCAAGCCTTTACTGTTGAGGGTTTTGGCCTGGGGCAATAGTTCCTATGTTTTCAGGGTCAGGGAAGGGGGGTTGGAGCCGGTGGAGTTCACTCTGCCATCCTGGTCCTTGGAGGTCCTGATAGAGGCTTTTTTCCAGGCAGGGGCCCTGCATGTGATTCTTACCTTGCTCTTTCCAGTCCCAGTCCTTTGGTGATAGGTCTGTTAGTGGCCCTTGTGTTGGTGGGACAACTTTCCCCCCTCGTTGATCAGGCCTCCTCCTGGCCTGCCTCTGTGAGCCATGCCTTCATTTCCCAGCCTGCCTCCAGATCTACAAAACACTTTTAACACAAATAAAGTCAGATCTAACTAATTGGAAAAAAAATCAGTCGCTCATGGCTGGGTCAAGCTAATATAATAAAAATGAAAATTCTACGTAAATTAAATTGTATATTTAGTGCCATACCAATCAATTTACCAAAAAAACTACTTTGTAGAGCTAGAAAAAATAGTAACAAAATTCATTTGGAAGAACAAATGGTCCAGAATATCAAGGGAATTAATGAAAAGAAATGCTAAGGAAGGTGGACTAGCTATACCAGACTTTAGTCTGTATTATAAAGCAGCAGTCATCAAAACTACTTAGTACTGGCTGAGGAATAAAGAAGTGGATCAATGGAATAGATTGGGCACATGAGACTCAGCAGTCTATGACTATAGTAATCTATTGTCTGATAAACCCAAAGGCCCCAGTTTTTGGGTGAAGAGCTCATTATTTGACAGAAACTGCTAGGAAAACTGGAATATAGTATGGCAGAAAGTGGGCATAAACCATTATCTAACACCATATACCAAAATCAAGTCTAAATGGGTGCATGATCTAAGTATAACAGCTGATACTGTAAGCAATCTGGGAAAGCAAGGAATAGTTTACCTGTCAGATTTGTGGAGAGGGGAATCTTTATGACCAAACAAGAATGAGAGAGCATTATAAAATGCAAAATGGATAATTTTGATTACATTAAATTGAAAAGCTTCTGTACAAACAAAGCCAATGTAACCAAGATTAAGAGGGAAGTGGGAAATTGGGAAAGAATTTTTACAACCTATGTCACTGATAAAGGACTCATTTCTAAAATATACAGAGAACTGAGTCAAATCCATAAGAATACAAGTCATTCCCCAATTGATAAATGGTCAAAGGATATGAACAGGCAGTTTTCAGAGGAAGAAATTAAAAATATTTGTAAACATATAAAAAAATGCTCTATATCACTATTGATTAGAGAAATGCAAATCAAAACAACTCTGAGGTACCATGTCTCACCAATCAGATTGGCTAGGATGACCAAATAGGAAAATCACAAATGCTGGAGAGGAGGTGGAAAAACTCGAACAATAATGCATTGCTGAGGTGTGAACTGATCCAACCATTCTGGAAAGTAATCTGGAATTATGCCCAAAGGGCTATAAATAATTTCATACCCTTTGACCCAGCAATACCACTTCTAGGGTTGTATCCCAAAGAGATCATAAAAGTGGGAGGAAGACCCATATGTACAAAAATATTTATAGCAGCTCTTTTTGTGGTGGCAAAGAATTGGAAATTAAGGGGGTGCCCATCAATTAGGGAATGGCTGAACAAGTTGTGGTATATGCATGTTATGGAATACTATTGTACTATAAGAGACAAGGAGCAGATGGACTTCATATTTACATGGAGAGGCTTATACGATTTGATGCTGAGTGAGAAGAGTAGAGACAGGAGAAATTTGTACACAATTACAGACACAACCTGTTTGATGACCAACTTTGATAAACTGGACTCTTCTCAGCAATCCAGAGTCACAAGTCAACCCCAAAGACTCATGATGGAGAGAGATGTCTACATCCAGAGAAAGAACTAGAAAAAACTGAGTTTGAATCCAGTTAGAAGCAAACTACCTGATATTTTGCTTGTTTAGTTTTGTTTCCTCTTTCCCATTGTTCATTCCATCAGATACAATCCTTTTTTAGAACCTGACTAATGTCTAAAGTGAAGGTATTTGCAGATCCTGTACTTGATTGTATACCATCATGGGGGGTGGGGGATGGGGAGGGAAGGGAGATATAGAAAATTTGAAACTCAAGGAATTTTGGAAATTTTAAAAATAGAAAAAAAAGAAAGATACTTTTTAATTCATTCATTCACTCACTCATTCATTCATGAACTTTGATTTTTTACCTTGTCCTTTACTGCCTGAAGATTAGTATTCCTGATTCTGTTTTGCTTCCTTAGAAGTCAAGCACTAGTCAGAAAACCAATTTTTGGTGGTGGTAATACACCCGAATGGACTGATAACAATGCACAGTTCTGTGTTCCAGAGTTGTGTTACTCTGAACCCATGCGTTTTCCTTCCTCATGTGTTTCCTTGTTGGGTTCCTATGTGTGTGCTCACTCTTCACCATAGATATTGGATGCATTTTGGGGAGAATGTGATCTAGTTTTATGTATGTATTGTGAGGTAGTTTATTATTTGTGCATTTGCTTTAATATATTAATATTTATATTATCCTTTGTTTTGTCTTATTGTTAAGCAAATGGTTCTGTTTATGATCTAAAAATGTCATAATTGTAAGAAGGCCTTTGTGTTAATCACATCCTGTGCCATTACCTTTTGTGTAGCTTATTGTGTAACTTGAGACCATATTGGACGGAAGCTCCCTCAACAGGGCTCACCCTAGGATTCAAAAAAAGAAAGAAAGAGAGAGAGAAAGTAAGAAAGAGAGAAAGAAATAAAGAGAGAAAGAAAGAAAGAGAGAGAGAAAGAAAGAGAGAGAGAAAGAAAGAAAGGCAGAGAGAGAGACAGAAAGAAAGAAAGGCAGAGAGACAGAAAGAAAGAAAGGCAGAGAGACAGAAAGAAAGAAAGAAAGAAAGAAAGAAAGAAAGAAAGAAAGAAAGAAAGAAAGAAAGAAAGAAAGAAGGAAGTAAAGAAAGAAAGAAAGAAAGAAGGAAGGAAGGAAGGAAGGAAGGAAGGAAGGAAGGAAGGAAGGAAGGAAGGAAGGAAGGAAAGGAAGGAAGGAAGGAAGGAAGGAAGGAAGGAAGGAAGGAAGGAAGGAAGGAAAGAAGGAAGGAAGGAAGGAAGGAAGAAGGAATGAAGAAAGGAAGGGAAGGAGGGATGGAGAGAAGGAGGGAGGGAGAGGAGGAAGGGAGAGAGGGAGGACAAATTTAAAAAAGAAAGGAAGGAAAGGAGAGAAAAAAAGAAAACAGCTGTGTGTGATAGTCAAATATGAAGGAATGGTTCATTGCTTTGAAAGCATTAAAAAATCCATGTATGATGTTATTCTTTAGTTTTGGAGCTGTTTCTGGTAACAGTATAATGTAAGGGGGTTAGAAGAAAAGGCTGCTTCAATCTTTAGCCTTCTAAATTCCTGTGCAATGAACATTATCTTAAAAAAAGAATAAATATTTATTGTGATTCACCACAGGCATTCTTACACATTCTGTCCCATAGGGAATGCAAGGTAGTAATCTGAAGAAGGAACTCTGAGAAAAGAATCAGAGCCTTTTAAAGAGCGATTAGGTTCATTGCTTATGACAGTCATGGAAACTATGAGTCAACTCTGTTCCCATACAGAAAATTGGGTTTTTGAAACAGATACAAGGCTAGTACCTTGAAACAATCACTGTGCAGGTCTGAAATCATCCTGTTTGGTATTTTCCTTTTAAACCTATAAAATTTTCACTTGACAACTGCACTTACAAATTAATTTAGACAAGTATAGGCAATAATTTCAGTTTCAGAACTTTTGAAAAAAAAACCCAAGGTTGCCATCTCCATAAGGGTTTTTAAGAGATATCCTCTGTATAAAACATATTGGGAGAGAGCAGGAAAAAATAT
This sequence comes from Petaurus breviceps papuanus, assembly GCF_028583685.1. Lineage (NCBI taxonomy): Eukaryota > Metazoa > Chordata > Mammalia > Diprotodontia > Petauridae > Petaurus > Petaurus breviceps. The sequence goes on from NW_027185655.1 coordinate 34,270,750, forward strand.
CCACACTGCATGGATGAGATTAGTTGGAAAATATTTTCTATTATTATAATGGACATAGACAGTGTAGAGTAGTGCATAGAGAGTGAGCCAGGAGTCCTTCCTCTGTTACAAGCACTGGCCCTGGATACACAGAATATTCGGGAGGTATCTATGGCTTTCAGATGCAGAGAAAGTGTTAACTTGAAATAGTAGATGAAGTTTTCCCACCTGGGATTTCTCCATATTAATGAAATCACCAATCTATTCCTTATCCCTGACTAATGGATATCACGGCTCAAGACCTCAAAGACTGATTTAAGGAATGCTTTCCTTTAAAGTATGTCTCTTCAGGATGTGGACTTCACGGGATTTGCACCTCAGATTCTACGATTTGGTTAATGCCTAACTTAAAAATTAACTAATTTGTTTTTATTTATTAATTTTAATTTTATTAATTTTCTTATTTTTTATTGTCATTTCTATTTTTGTTTGTCATATGTAATTGAATTAGAGAGAGGTGAAGCTTAGCAGATAGGGAGCTTGCTTTAAAAATATATCAAAAAAAGACATTTTTCCCCCTAAGATGTGCTATGTTGAAAAATAACAAAAAGTACCTTCATTATGTATAGTTTTACAGTTTCAAGAGCAATTTTTCATGCATTATCCCAGTGATACTTACCAAAAACAACCCTCTAAGGTAGATAGGAAAGGGCTTACAGCTTTTTTTTTTTAAGCAATTGGGGTTAAGCAACTTGCTCAAGGTTACACGGCCAGGTATTTCTGGGTGTGGTGCTAAGTACCTGAGTCTGGATTTGATCCCCAGGTCATCCCAACTCTGGGGCTGGTGATCTTACTCGCTGTGCTACCTGGCTGCCCCTCCTTACAGCTTATTTTTATGAAAGGAGGAAACAAGGCATAGCAGGTGAAATGATCTGCCCAAAAGCTTCCTGGCAATTTCACTCTCATTTTCCTTCCTAACCTCTCCCTCTGGAATACTCTCCCATCTCCTGGCTTCCCTGGATTTCTTCAAGTCTCTGCTGAAATTCCTACTTTCTTCAGGAAGCCGTTCCTTATATTCTTTAAATCTAGTGCCTTTCCCCTGAGATTATCTCCAATTTACCCTTTATATATTCTTTTTTGGTATAGTGTTATGTTCCCCACTAGACAGTAAATGACTTGAGTTCAGAGACTGTCTATTGCCTACCTTTGTATCTCTACTGCTTAGCACAATGCCTCCCAGATAATAAGTTCTCAATAAATGTTGATTGACTGATTAAATGGAAGAGAACCAACCCACCCTTTCTAGTCCTCTACTGCCAATGACAGCTCTTCTTCTCCGACATGTAGATTGTCTCCAGAGGTCTTATATGGAGCAATGTCATGGAAAATGCCAGGTTAGAAGATTCATGAGGCCAAAGTAACAGTGAAAAGTAAATGTTCTGTTTATTTAAAAAAAACATAGAATACTTGTTATCACAACTCTTTATCTGTCTATCTATTGATCTATATCTGTCTGTCTATCTATCTATCTACCTATCTATCTGTCTGTCTGTCTGTCTGTCTGCCTATCTGTCTATTTGCCTATCTGTGTGTCTATCTATCTATCTATCTATCTATCTATCTATCTATCTATCTATCTATCTATCTATCTATCTATCTGTCTGTCTGTCTGTCTGTCTGCCTATCTGTCTATTTGCCTATCTGTGTGTCTATCTATCTATCTATCTATCTATCTATCTATCTATCTATCTATCT
>NW_027185655.1:34272493-34281611 GCF_028583685.1 Petaurus breviceps papuanus
TCTATCTATCTATCTATCTATCTATCTATCTATCTATCTATCTATCTATCTATTGTGCTTCCTGGTTTGCAAAGCCCTTACTTCACAACAACCATGAAAGTAGGTAAGTTAAGGAACATTGCATCCAATTTATACATGACAAAATTTTGATTTAGAGAGTCTCAGTGGTTTACCATTATCTTACAGCAAGGAAATGTCTGAGACAGAAGTAAAATTCAGTTCTCCAAACAAGATCATGATTTAGGGCAGGGGTGGGGAACTTGTGGCCTTCAGGTCAAATGTGGCCCTCTAGGTCCTCAAGTGAGGACCCTCAATAAAAGGATTTGCTCTGTAAAACTCAGACTCAGTCAAAAGACTGCACCTGAGGACCTAGAAGGCCACATGTGGCCTCAAGGCTGCAGGTTTCCCACCCTTGGTTAATATAATGTGTGGTCTAGTGCATAATTATTTCATGTATTGTTGTTCAATTGATTTTCAGTCACATCTGACTCTTCATGACCCCATTTGGGATTTTCTTGGCAGAGATGCTGGAGTGGTTTGCTGTTTCCTTCTCCAGCTCATTTTACAGATGAAGAAACTGAGGCAAACAGAGTTTAGTGACTTGTCAGAGGTCACACAACTAATAAGTTTGTGAGGTCAGATTTATAGTCAGATCCTCCGGACTCCAGATACGGCACCTTATCCACTGCACCACTTAGCTGCCTTTATATATTGTTATGGTGTTTTAAAATGTTAAAAAAAAATTTATTGTAGGTTTTGTAATAGTATTGGAACAGCTAGGTAACAGAGTGGGTAGAGTGCCAGGTGTGGAGTCAGAAGGACCTGAGTTCAAATGTGGCCCCAGGACCTTTATTAGCTAGGTGACCCTGAGCAAGTCACTTAACCCTCTTTGCTTCAGTTTGTTCAACTGTAAAATGATCTAGAGAAGGAAATGGTGAACCACTCCAGAGCCTTCGACTAGAAAATCCTAAATGGGGACATGAAAAGTTGGCAAACAAACAATAACAATATAATAATATCTTCTGGGATTTTTTTTAAACAGATTCTGATATGGTCATGTACTCAGGCTGCTTATAAAAGGAATTGTTTTTTAAAAAGCATCAAAAATGCTTTGACATTCCTGGAATTTCCCAGCTAGAGACAAGAGTCATCAATATGGGTTGGCTGAGGTCAAAATAAGCACCAGAATCAAAATAGCAGCTTCTGCCAATCCAAACATCAATGTTGTTGTTCCAGGGCAACTTTGGGTTAGCTAGTGTGTGCTTTTAGGTGGAAGGAAGAATAGCAGAATTTTTCTCATTCATGACTGTCATGAAGGTGATGGTAGCCAAACCCTTTTCTGTTATTTTTTATTATTTATTTTTATTGTTTTGGTTTTTGGAGGGCAGCTGGGGTTAAGTGACTTGCCCAAGGTCACATGGCTAGATTTTGTGTTAAGTGTCTGAGGCCGGATTTGAACTCAGGTACTCCTGACTCCAGGGCTGATGCTCTATTCACTGTGTCACCTCACTGCCCCAAAAGAACAAGTGCCAAACCCTTTTCTAATTCCTCCCATTACACATTAAAAATATATATATATTTATACATATTGATATCATATTATGTGTATATGTACACACATATATTATCATGTGTTTGTATGTGCATGTGTTTACATGCATATATATACATGTTTATATGTGTATTACATATTTATATACATGTGTATATTGTCTTTCTAGCCTCACCACCCACCACACAGTAGATAATAATGTTAGTTGTTTAATTAACTGGACTCTTTGAGTTGGAAACCATGAGTTTTGAGAGTCCCTCAAAGTAGGACAGAACTATCAGTGGACAGGTAAATATTTAACAATTGGCTCTCTGGAGGGGAAGTAATGTTCCCACGATGCTCTTATAAGTTTAATTTGGATTATTAACATTTCCATCACTTAACCACCAAACAATAAATCAATTCCTGAGTTTTAGGATTTGCTTATTATCCTAGGTGTCAGTCAGTCAATAAGCATTTATTAAATACCTACTATTAAGACAGTCCCTGCCTTCAAGGAATCCACAGTTTAATAGGTGTAAGAGCTCATGTTTTGTAACTGGTTTCTGGTACACCCATGGACTGAATTCTTATCCAGAATGGAGGAGTGAATAGAGGTAAGATTTGTGCTTTCCAGAAGCCCCACAATGGACTCTCCAGAATGTTCTGTTTTAACCTACATTTTCAGGTCTATATTGGTTCTTAAAAACTGTTCCACTTCCTGGAATGTAGGCTTAATAGGTCTACATAGGGATAGGGACTGGATTCATGATCCATTAATACAGAGAGCTTCTAGGTGAGAACATTCCATCTACCAAGATTTCCAGCACCTTCTCAGCAACCTCCCTAGTCTTTAAGAGTTGCCTAAAGCTGCAATGAGCTCTGGGTTCCACAGCCTATTTGGCCACACATTGATTTAGAAAACAACAGGTTCGTATTATCTATGTTGCATTGTATCTCTATCTATTTTGTGAAACATTTCCCCATCACATTTTAATCTTATTTGAGATGTACTATGGGGTTTTGTTGCTGTAGCTTGTCACCTTCCACCTAAAGAACTGAGAAGCTAAATGACATTTTAGGGTCACAGCCATGATGGGTCAAAGACACTTGAAACCATATCTTCTAGGTTTTGATGACAGCTCTCTACCCATCATGCAACACTACTTCTGAAAGGAATTATATAGTGAGAAGCAAAATCCTTCAGAGAAACAACATGGTTATTGTAGAAAGAACTAAACTTGGAGTAATTTAACCCAGTGATGCCTATTTTAGACTATAGGAGATTCCTATCACTAACACTCTTAAAAATTTTACCCATTCCATAGTGATACCAAGCCATAATGATAAAGAATGGCTGAGGTGAACAACTGGGGAGACCCAACTCTTGACACTGCATATGATTTAAATTCAAAATCATGACAGCAAGAAAAAAACAGACCTTGGGAAGCATCAAGATCATAGCATTTCTAGTTTGTGATATTGTTATTCAGTCATTTTTTAATTGAATCTAAATCTTTATGACCCCATTTGGGGTTTTCTTGGCAAAGATACTGGAGTGGTTTGCCATTCCTTTATTCAGTTCATTTTACAGATGAGGAAACTGAGGCAAACCAGGGTAAGTGATTTGCCCAGGGTCACACAGCTAGTATGTGTCTGAGGACAGATTTGAACTCAGGAAAATGAGAGTATTCCTGAAACTAGAATCAGCAATCTACTCACTGCACAACCTAGCTGCCCTCTATTTTGTGTAGAAAAGTGCAAAACATTTCACCTATCCTTGATATTAAAACTACAAAAAATTGCATGTAAAGACTTCCCCCAGCAGAATGGGTAGATGAGAACAATTTGTTACAATGGGCATGAAAATGGCTGAAGTGAGCGCTGTTGAGTGTTTAGAGCTTAGTCAGACATTGAAGATGACAGGGTCATCCACTGTATCCTGGGCCATTGCCTGTCATCTTGACTTTTGTCTTGTCACTGGAATTTGGTGACTCTAGAAGAGAGAGGGAGGTTGATGATTCTGAGAAACTCTGCCTCACTTAAGTCCAATTTATGAGCAAGTCAAGACATAACCCCATGATGTCACTGGTCCTCTTGGAAAATGAAGGAGGAACACCAAAGATAACAACAGAATGAGTTTTCGTGTCAGTTTTATTTGCTCTCTGTGTGCCTGGAAAAGCCACTTGGATCTCAGTTTCCTTCTTAATATAAACTAGGGATGTTAGACTAGATGTACTCTCCGACTCCATCTAAACCTATGACCTTCAGTTGATTTTTCTTTTTATCTTAAAAAGTTAAACATAGGAATAGGTCTTTAAGAAAGAAAGCATTTTTTATTCATAACTTTAGTAGAACCTCATGATAATATGGCTCATTCAACAGAACTGGAAATACAATGGAATAAATCATGCATCCTTCAAAGCCTGATTCCCTAAAAGCTCTAGCAATGATCTGACATAATGAGAATTTGCTTGGCCCACTCTAAGAACCTAATCTGACCCTGCCCATGGAGCCTTTTTGAAGCTGAATAAACCCTTGCCCCTCATGGCGTGAAGGAACAAATACCAGACCATAAATTCCTACAGATCAGCAGGAAGAGCCATATGGACATCTGAGAGTGCAGGATGCCTGCCGAAAGGATATTGTATGGTTGAGCTTCAACAGAAGAATGGCATTCCTTGAAAGTTTGTAATGCAATTGTTCTTTCTGATCTACTTCCCCAAAGATTTACATTCAGCCCCTCAAGAAGTTGAAAAGATAATGCTAACAGAGAAAGCACAATTGATTTAAGAAAATCATATTAAAATGAAGCCAAAATCAACTTTTATGAGGTTGGATTTTCCCATCCACACCTTTAAGGTATAATTATTCCAGGGGTCCTTAACTTTTATTGTGTCATGAATCCCTTTTGTAGTCTGGTAAAACCTATGGATCCCTCCTCAGAAACATGGTTTTGTTTAATTTCAAGAAGGAAGGAGATGCTAAATTTTAGTTTAGAGATTAGAGAAAATAAACATGCATTTTTTTTCCCATCCAAGTTCATGGATCTCCTAAAATCTATCTATGACAGTGGTCCATGATCCTCAGTATAAGGATCCCTGATTATTCAATGTTCAAATATTCAATTTTTACTTATCCCAAGTAGAAAAATTAATGACTCACTTTTTTTTATTCCTTCCTTTATCTCTGTTTTATTCCTACAAATTATTTTCATGCAAAAGAGAATGTTTTTAATGTGAAAGAAACTGGCAAAGACAGATTCTGGTTTTATAGTTAAATTTAATAATAATAGCTAGCATGGGCATAATGCATTAAGGTTTAGAAAATACTTTACAAATATTAATTCATTCTCTCAGCAAAAATGGGGAAAGGGTGAAATTGATATCCCATTTTTACAGATGAAAAAACTAAGGCAGGAAGAAATAAATGATTTGCCCAGGGTCACACAGTTAGCAAGTGCCTAATTGGTTTTGAACTCAGGTCATAGGATAATAGATTCAGAACTAGCCTTAAGTTCCATCCACTCTTTTTATAGATGAGGAAACTGAGACATAGAGGGGGTAAAATGACTCATTCAGGGTCATATAGCAAGTAAGTTTCTGAGCCAGGGTTCAAACTCAGGTCTTCCCAATCCCTGGTCCAACCCTCATCCACAATACCACTCGGCTGCCTCAGATAGCATATCAAATAAGATAATGTATGTAAAGAACTTTGCTCTCTTAAGATTTCTTAAAGTTCAACAAAAAAAATGTGAGCGATCACCACTATTATTATTCATTATTTGTATTTTGGAGGATCTATGATCTCCTCAAGGTAGATATTTCCTCCAACAATACAGATAGCAACTTTAATTTCGTATTACCATGGAGCCCAATAAATGTGATAGTAATAAGAAGCGAGAGAGAGAATTGTAGAAAAACCTATTTCATTTTGTACAATAGAGCATCTTTTCCTTCTTTACTGAAAAGATAAATCAGGTCATCTAAAGGGAATTTACAAACCCAGTAAATCAGTCTGGCTCCTGGGGGATAAGCAAATCACGTATATTTATATAACACCTTTTGTAGGAAGGAACTATACAGTGGGACAGAAAATGTCATTGCAAAAGATGAAAATAGCTCACATACATCCAACAGGAAAACATTAATCAGCAAAGACCAGAACAGGCAGGAAGCTTTTCACCAAGCACTTAAAGCTACCTATGAGACAAACATAACTCACTGCCAGAATTTTAGAGTTAAGAAATACTTGAAAGTGCAAAATCCAAATTTATGACAAGAGTCTTTTCATATGTGGGATGACTAATTGTTGCTGGCCATTTGGTGTGAAGAAAACTGTATCTCAATGTCACCGTTTCTGTGTGCTCTTGCTATGATTATCCCCGATCGGATGAAAAAGGTGAGTTGGGGGCTAACACTACCAAAAACTCACTGGTTATTTTCTTCCTTCTTAACTTTATATTCCTGAAAAGACAAGACATGTTTTAGGAATGATTAAAGAGCATTCCAGTTCGATTTTTCTCCATTGGCATGAAGATAAAAGAATGCAAGGGGCCAGAAACAATCATTAGAGGAGGGAAGGTTATAACTTAAAGAGAACAATAATCAAAGAGAAAGGCTTTCAAATCAATTCAAAATTGAATTTAAAGTCATTAGGAAACACTTTTATGCTCCACATTTCCAAAAGGATCCTACTCTCCCAAGTACCATCCTTGAACTTATCCTCTGCATTTGTTTCTAGTAGAGAGTGAAAGTTGTTTATCGAAACATTTCCACTTTCATTTTACTGCCAGGGACTTGCCCCTGAATGTTTATCAAATTGATTCCATGAGTGTTTTATTAGGCACTCATTGTGTGTTCAATACTAAGTGAAGTGTTGCAGGAGAGACAAATGATGAAGACATGGCCATGATTTCCAAAAAGCTTAAAATCTACTTAAAAAGACATGTACGTATCAGAGGAACCACAGAATTATTCCAAGGAAACAGAAGCAATTTGTATGCCAGTATGCTATAGACTGGTTGCAGTAAGTGCTGAGGACATTCACAAGTCAGAGAATGGCTGAGCATGTAGTCCCTGTTTCTGTGGAGGCTAAGCTTAGTGGATCACTTGAGTTCAAGAGTTTTGAGTTACTGTAGAGATGAAGTCAATTAAGTGTACTTGCTAACTCTTTACCAATATGGTGAGCTACTGTAAGAGAAAAGTCACCAGGGTTCATAATAAAGGAGTGACATGGCCTTATTATGAAAAATAGATCAGGGGGCGGCTAGGTGGTGCAGCAGGTAAAGCGCTGGCCCCGGGAGTCAGGAGGACCTGAGTTAGGTTCCGGCCTCAGACACTTCACAGCCAACACTAAAAACTAGCCACGTTACCTTGGGCAAGTTACGTAACCCCAATTGCCCTCCAAAAAAGCAGCAAAAGGGAAAAAAAAACAACAGAAAAATAGAGCAGGTTTAATCTTCCAGCTAGGAAGGCTGGGCAGCTAGGTGGTACAGTGGATAGAGAACCAGGTCTGCAGTTGGGAAGATCTGAGTTCAGATTTGTCCTCAGACACTTACTAGAGCTGTGTGACACTAGGCAAGTCACTTTACTCATGAGCCTTGCCATCTGCTCCATTGTTGAACCCTTAGGACTTCCAAGCCTTTCCATCTGCCCTGAAGCTCAACTTTCTTTTATGTGTTGTCTATCTCAAATTAGAATATGAGCTCTTTGAGAACAAGAATCATCTAGTTTTTTTTTATTTGTATTCTCAACACTTAACACAATGCTTGCTACCTAGTTGGCACTTAATAAGTGCTTATTCATGCATTCATATATTCATTCAAGGAATGTCCACTTTTGTATTTATTATCTTTTTTTTCTCAGTCTCCTCAACTTTAAAATGGAATAATAATACCACCTACTTTCCAGGGTTGCTGTAAGGATGAAATAAAACAATATTTGTAAAATGCTTAGCACAATGACTAGCATATAGTGTTGTTTGTTGTTCATTCATTCAATCATGTCTGACTCTTCATGACTCCATGGACTATATAGCAGGCCAGCCCCTTCTATCCTCTCCATCTCCCAAGTCTGTATAAGCTCATGCTCACTGCTACCATTCCACTGTCTATCCATCTCCTCTTCTGCCATTCCTTTTTCCTTTTGTTTTCAATCTTTCCCAGCATCAGGGTCTTTTTCAATTATTCCTGCCTTCTTATTATGTGGACAATGTATTTAAGCTCTGGTACACAGTAGGTGCTTAATAAATTCTTGTTCCCTTCTAACCCTCCCCCCACTCCCAACACTTAGCAAAGTACCTTTATCATGGTAAACACTTAATAAATCTGATATCATCTACTCAACTCCACATCCATCTATTTAGAGAAAAAAGGGGAAAGAATGATTTTCATATGTCAAACCATATTCTTTTTTTTTAACTCACAGGAGAGAACTGATTGCTCTCACACAAATACAGTTGGATTATCCTAAATGGCTCCCCATCTATCTCTTCTAATTTCATTGATTTCTCCCTTTTCAGGATTACTTAAGGTTGAGCTATGTCCAGAGGTCTTGAATTATGCCCTCTAAGGATAAATAGACTGAAAGTCTTACAAAGTATTAAATTGTACTTGAGATCACATACCCAACTGCTTTTGGAATTTTATCAGTTCAGCAGGCACATGGCCAACTAAAATGTTTGGAACTTTTAAAGTGTGAGAATTTATAGGTTTATAGGACTGTAATATTGAGACATAGAAGGGATCTTGGGGAACATCTAATCCAAACTTGTTTTGTGGGGAAGGAGGTGCACACTATTTATTTATGAGGTTTTATTGATGCTTTTTGCATTTACATCATTGGAAATTCCCCAAACAATGTCCTATCCCTTCCCAGTGAACTTTTTTCCTTGTAATGTAGAAAAAAATAGTTAAGCAAAACCCAATATTACATTTACTGCATTTGATGGCATATGTGACTCCCCAATCTATCTTGCACATCTTGCTTGTGTGTAATTGTTTTTATGCTATTTGCCCCATTAGACTGTAAGCTCCTTAAGAACAGGTACTCACTTTTGCCTTTCTTTGTGTCTTCAGTTCCTCACACAATGCCCAGAACATAGCATGCACGTAAGTTGGTAAGTGCTGATTGACTGACTGATTAACAAAGTTATCCCTTCTCTTTCAAGAGAAGACATGTCTCTCTAGAACAGGGATTCTTAAATTTTGGGGGGAGCATGGTCCCCTTTAGTAATCTGGTAAAACTAATGGGCCTTCTTTCAGAATCATATTGTTAGATGCATAAAATAAAACACATAGAATTACAAAGAAAACCAATTCTATGAAAAAACAAACATTTATCGTTTTTTGTTTTTTAAGTTTGTTGACCTCAGGTTAAGAACTCTTGCTCTAGGGACAGAAATAAAGGTGTATTTCCTCATTTTGTCTCCAAGACCTGGATTGGTGACATAATTAAACAGGATTCTAATCCCTAATGGTGTCTATCTCTATCATATCCATATCCATATCCATGTCCATGTCCATGTCCATGTCCATCCATATCTATCTATCTATCTATCTATCTATCTATCTATCTATCTATCTAT
>NW_027185655.1:34281621-34297366 GCF_028583685.1 Petaurus breviceps papuanus
TATCTATCTATCTATCTATCTATCTATCTATCTATCTATCTATCTATATGTCTATCTGTCTGTCTGTCTGTCTATCTAATCATCTATCTATCTATCTCCAAAATTAAGGCACAAGGATAGCAGATGAACTCCACAAGGTTATCAAGATAGAAGAGGCTGGATTCTAATCCAGGTCCTCTACCTCCAACCCACTGTCCTTTCCCACTTAACCCTCTCCTATTTTCCCTAAATCATCTTCTGCTATTTGGGTTTACATTCCTATATGCCTAGCCTTGACCTCATGATTTCTCCCTTTATTATTTTATTGGTTACTACCCATAATCCTTTGCCTTCTTGACCTTCCATCATTCTTAATTTATAGATTGTCATTCTAGGGTAATCTACACCATTCATTTTCTTAGTTCCTGCTCCAGGGCTACTGACTATGCCTGGAGAAACTCACAAAAATTGAGATTATTTAATCCATTATGAATTCATATAACATAGCCTCAGTTGGTCCCTCACTACTACTCAAGAGTCTTTCTGATCTACATTTATCACCCTCTCATCTTATTCCCCATAGTGACTATCCAAATTCATTTCTTCTTTCCTTTCACCACTAACCATGCCTCTGCTCACAGTAGGTAGCTAAGTTTCTTTCTTCTCTATGCAGATAGAGGCTACCTGAATTTAAATTCCCTAAGCTTCTCTACTCAATTCCTCACACCTTCCAAACACATTCACTTTCTCTCCCCTTTCTCACCAGTCACGCCCTTTTACACAGAATACCTACTACTTATTTAAAGCTAGTCTCTCACAGCACCCATTCTCTCATCTTTCTCCTCCTACAGAATCACCCCTCTTTCTCATGTATCGTTAATCTCTATCTTGTTATAGTTGTTGTGCAGCAACATCTAACCCTCCATGACCCCATTTGGAGGTTTTGTGGCAGAGATACTGGAGTGGTTTGCCATTTTCTTCTTCAGCTCATTTTTTCAGATGGGGAAACTGAGGCAAACAAGATTAAGAGACTTGACCAGAGTCACACAGTTAGTAAGTGTCTGAGTAGCATTTGAGCTCATGAAGATGAGTCTTCCTGAACTCCCAGTCCCACACTCTATCCACTGAGCCCACCTAGCTGCCCAGTCTCTACCTTACCCAAGACTTCTTCCTGACTGTATAAGCATGCTCAGGTCCTCTCTGACTTAAAAAAATATAATCTTTTCTCACATTTTCTCACCCTTCTAATCTTATTTTTTCCTTCTCTCCACTGTTAAAATGTTTGGAAAAAATATATTTTACACATAGTGGACCTGAATTTCCTTATTAGCCACACTTTTCAGTTTCTCATACATAGGCTCCTGTCCCTGAACCTGCCTTCTCAAGAGTCACCAATGACATTCTAATTGCCAAATCTAGTGGCCTTTATTCAGATCTCAATCTTGACTTCTATATAGTTTTTGATGATTCTGTACTATTTAATGTTCTCTCCTTTGTTATAAACATTGCTCCAGGAAAGCATTTGTGTATATAAATTGATGCCTGCATCAAAATGAGCACAGGAAGAACTGAGAAGTGTGGAATGATGGACACGAGCCAGGCGGGATCTGTCATAGTAGTTCCGATTAATTGATCAGAGGGCAGGGTATATATAATGAATGTAAAGCAATTATCTCTTAGGTTCCCATGAGAAAATGTTTAATGTCCTTGTTCATTTATGCACATATGTATGTTTTAATGTCCTTGTTTCCTTCCATGCATCTATGTCTGGGTCACTGCTTGGTTATCACGTCCTAAACTCCTGCAAGTTAGGAAGAAATGGTGAGGCAATCTTAAGACATAATGTAGCCTTCATGGGGAGATGGCTTGGGAGAAATCCTAGACCAGAGTCTTCCCATGTATGGACTGGGTCGTAGACTGGCCATCAACAATGATACTCTTATTTAGAGACAGTAACTTGGAAGATAGGAGGGGAAGGAAGAGCGAGAGTTTGAGGAAGTGGGAAAGGGGGTAGAGAAAAGAGAAACAGAGAAAGAGGAGGAAAGGAAGAAAGGGAGAGAAGGGAGGGAGATGCAAAGAGAGAAGGGGAGAGAAAAAGGAAAAAGAAAAGAAGAGATAAGGAAAGAGGGAGGATGAGGGAAGAGGGAAGAGAAACAGGGAAGGAGGAAAAGGGGAAGAAGGGAAAGTGGAAGAAATGGGGGAAAATTGAAGGAAATAGAGAAAGAGACATTTTTTTACTGAGGAGTAGCAAGCACATGAATGTAGAAAAATTCTAGTTTAGTACAAATACACTATAATATTTTTAAAAATCTGTTTAGTCTACCACATAGGCTGTATACCACAGCCCATCAATACCTGCTTATTATGCATGATTCTTGTTTTTTTCCTTTAGTTTTTCTACAACAGGGAGTCACTCAATGTGCCAAAGACCAATTTCTTGAAATTTTATAGCTAGTAATGGAATACATGGGCTGTTCATTAGTTATCCTGTCCTCTTACCCAATTTCCCCCTCTGTATAGCTTCACATTTGTAATTTTTTTATAGACTACATGTGCTCACTATGTATTTTTCCATTGCTCTTTGGGTGATACTGAACTTCAATTCTTCAGGGATTATAGTATCCCATGATTCATAGCCATACATAGTAACCAAATTATTGACATTACAAAAAAGTCCTTTTCTTGATTGAGTTCAATAAAAGCATTTAGCAATTTTCTAAAGGCTTTCTCTTCCTAGTGTTTAATTCAGGGGCCAGCTCACTGTCTAATTGCAGTGTCTGCCCAATGGATATATACTTATAGATGAATTCCAAGGGTTGCACATCTAACTGCATATCATAGTCTGGACAATAGGCATTCTTCGTCCAGTTTTTTTTCCCTACATCAGTTTTTTTCCTGTGTAGATAGTTATAATAATTGCTCTTTTGAGCAATTATAGATTCTATTTAGGAAAATCTGCAAAATTCTTTGGCATGGTGCAGCCAACACAATGTTACCTATGAGTAGGAACATCTGGAAGACTTCTCCATCTATTAGGACTCCCTTCAATTTGGACTATGTGGGATTACAGTTACAAATGACTGTGTTGTTGTTTAATTGTTTTCAGTCTTGTACAACTCTCTGTGACCTCTTTTGGAGTTTCTTAGCAAAGATACTAGAGTTTTTTACCCTCTCCTTCTCTGACTCATCTTACAGATGAGGAAATCGATGTAAACAGGATTAAGTGACTTGTCCAGAGTCCCACAGTTAATAAGTGTCTGATGTCGAATCTGAACTCAGTTCTTCTTGACTACAAGCCTAGTTCTCTATCCATTGAGCCACCTAGCTGCCCCAACAAATGAATAGTTAATTTTTTATTGTCCTTAGTTCTCAAAGATGACTCAAATAATATCACTATGTTAGAGTCAAGGTGCAGTGTGTCTGACTATAGATGATCAGACCCATATTAGCTGAGAAGACAATCACAGTTTGGGCACAAAAGTCCATGTGAACTTTTGGACTGGAGATGTCACTAAATTTGCACATTTCATATTTCTCTTGAGCTACTGCAATTCTGCTTCACTTATAATGCATAAGTGCCCCCTTCTTTAACGAGGGCATGCCATGCTGAAAGGTCTTTTGCCAGTGTCTCCCACTTTGATTCCAAAATTCTTCAGAGAAACAGTGAGAGTGTCTTTATATAACTTCTTCTGATGGCCACATCAGCACCTGCCTTGTATGAGTTCTCTGTAAAATATTCTTTGAGGTAAAAATACATTTGGCATTCAAACAATGTGGCCAACCCATCAGAATGGTAATCTCTGTAGGAGAATTTGAACACTTGGCAATTTAGCTCAAGAAAATAGTTCAGTATTTGGTATATTATCTTGCTTGGTGATCTTCAGAATCTTCCTAAGGCAGTTTGAATGGAAATGATTCAGTTTCCTGGCATGGCTTGGGTAGAAAGTCCAGGCATGCAACAATGAGGTTATTACAATAGCTCTGTAGACCTTAAGTTTTGTAGGCAATCTAAGATTGATTTTCTCCCATATTTTCCTTTGGATCCTCACAAACACTGAGCTAGCTCTGGCAATGTACATGTCAACCCCATTATGAATGTCTACATCACTGGAAAGTATCCTGCCAGTATTACTTACCCAGAGTGTCAAAGTCTCTCCATTTGTTATAACTGATAGTTCCACATATAGATAGTATGTTGGCTGGTGGAGAACTCATGTTTTTGATTTTGTTTTTTTTGGTGTTAATTGTTAGGTCAAAGTTTGCATAAGCAGCAGAGAATTGATCCATACTTTATTTCACCTCAGTTTCAGAGGCTGCATTGAGTGCACAATCATCTTCGAACACAAAATCATGTACCAACTTTCCCTCAATTTTTGTCTTGGAACATCATGCTAAAAAGCATGGAAATAAACACATAGTCTTACTTCACTCCAGTAGTGATTGGTAAAGCACAAGAGCATTGTCCAGTATCCAGAACCCAGGTCAGCATGCCATCATGAATGGATATCTGTCTCATTTGACAAATGAATATTTGCCTCATTTTCTGACTTTTTTGTATTAATAAGTACAGTGGCTAAACAAAATTATATGTCATGTTTTTTCAAGGAGTGGGAGACATTCTGTAAATTTTTAAGGTAGCCTTTTGCTCTGACATTTCCAATGCTTTTGATAATCAAACAATATATATAGGATTTTATATTCTCTTGATCTTTCAGTTCCTTGGGTAACTGTAAACATATGGCATGCTGTAAAAGCCTTCCTGTCCCTTGTCATAGGGGATGGCCAATGGGAGCTCCATCCTCAAAGAATGAGCAGCACATTTTGTCTGCTGCCAGCCCAAGAAGAAGAGACTGAGGACCTTGATTCTGGAAAGATGCGATGAATATAAAGGCCCTGAACCCAAGTTTAGATCATGCCCAGACTTTCTGTTACTAGTTTAGTCATCTAACCAGAGGGTAAAGAATTGGACTTCTGATTGACTGCTGAACCAGAAGTGAGAAGCATTCAAAAGACACTAATCAGACAAAGTAAATCCCTTCCTCTTTCCTGCATAGCTGTGTTCAGATGAGGAAGCAAAGACTTCTTCAACCCTCAAGGATGAGAGACTTCAAGCCTTCATCTCCCTATCAGGGTGACCTCAAATATTCCTGCTATTACTTAAGCCTCTATGGTGTTTATTCTTTCAACTTTTAGGTAAAAGCATATGAGAGATGGCTATGACTTTGTGAGTTCTGAAAGTACCAGGAGACCAGGAGATGGAATCTATGTAAAGATTTGCTAGGAGGCAGACAGGAAAGAGCAAAGTCCTGAGCAACATTTCAATGCTTCCAAGATCAAAGGCTTCCAAGAGAGAGAGAGACAAAAATTCACCCATTAAAATGCAAAATTCATAAGTGAAGCTGGTAGAGTAAAAGTTCGGTAGAAACTGTTTTAATATGATCAGAGGGTGAGTGACACACTCCTGCTTCCGCCATTTTGTGGGAATGCTTTGTAATTTCTGTTTATGCCATATCTTCTCATTAAATATCCCTTTGATAAAGTTTATTGGTGTTCATTCACAGCATGAAACTGGGGCACTAATCATTGGTGCTCCTTATTTGCGAGAATATAGTAAAATAGGCACTTGCACCAATAGTATTAAAAATGACATCCCAGCCCTTTAAGGGTGCCTGTAGAACTCAGAGGATGCAATGTATCTGGTCTCTCCCTGGGAGAGTGAGTACAAAGTCTCACCATACTTTCATCAAGGACGCCCTTGATGGGTATTTAGATTACTATCATAAAAATTTTGTAGGAATGTGAAAGTAGCTATATCAATTTGTAGTTGCAAAGGAATAACAACAAACATATATATAATACCTTCCAAGTTTTGGCACTGTGCTAAGTGCTTTATAATTATTATCTCATGTGTTACTCTTATAGAAACCTGAGTGGTAGGTATAGATATTATCCACATTTTACAGATGAAGAACTTGAGGCAAAGAAGGCAAATAGAAATTAAGTGACTTTCCCAGGGTCACACATCTAGTAAGTGTCTGAAGCTGTATTGGAATTCAGGTGTTGTGGACTCCAGGACCAACATTGTCTCCTTTACCACCTAACTGCCTTTTAGTACTAAAAAAAAAATTATCCCATGCCTTTCGTATGGCATGCTCAAATTTGTGGTGCCACTTCTTTTCAAAAGAGAATTCAATTTTGGGTCAAGAGGGTCTAATCCAGTCAGTAAGGAAGAGTAGTGAAAAATATATTGTAATACTTAATATTTATTTATATAGCCCCTTTTAAGGTTTTTGTTGAGTTTTATATATATTATCTCATTTGAGCCTTCCAGCACCTCCAGGAAATAGGGGCCATTATTATCCCAATTTTATAAATTGGGAAGCTGATGCAGATAATGGTTATATAGCCCAGGGTCACAAAGCTAGTTAGTGTCTGAGAAAAGACTCCAACTGACTCCAAATGCAACAATCCACTCCCTATGTCACCTCATTCCAATATCATGGCAGTTTACTGTCTACCTTTCCCAAGAACAATCATTTGGTTAATTTTGGGAGGAGAATGTTATTATTATTACCCTCCCCCTTCCCTGTTTCAAACACCTGTAAGGTTTGAAATTTATAAGCTATATGGTATCTGTTGAGAATTATACCATGAAAGGCAATCTCCTAACACCATTCTCTTGACTCTCCTCTTTCCTCTGTTCTAATGGTCTACTCATTCTCTCTGTAACTCCTTAATATACACATTACCCAAAGCTATGATCTTGGCTCTTTTTTCTTTCCTTTCCATATTTTTTCACTTGGAAGTGTCATAAATTTCTCAGGCATCTCTGCAAATGGATCCCAAATATATATATAGGAAGCCATGGCACTTCTAGGATCAAGACTTGCCTAAAGGCCATCCTAACCTGGGTGGTCCACCTGAAACTACAACTCAATATATCCAAAGCTGAGTTCATTCACTTTCACATAGAACCTTGATTTCATTATTCTCTGTGATATTCACAAACTACTGTGGTCACAGCCTTGGTATTTACCATTTATTCTGCCTTAATTTCTCAGATTCAATCAGATACATCATTCAAAACTCTTTCCTTCTGCTATATGAAAAGTAACACTGGAGACAAAAGCTTCCTAAATAGTCTCCTTTCCTCATCTTTCCCCTCTCTAATCTATTCTCCTCACTGCTACCATTTTTGTCTTCTGAGGTACATGTCCAACCATGTCACTCTCTTACTCAATAAGCTTTGATGGTTACCCCTTTCTTCCATATTGAAATATTATCACTTCTGTTTAGTATTCAAAGTTCTTCACAAAATCCTTGCTCCGATCTTTTTAATCTTATATTAAATGACTCTACTTTCCAGTTTCTACAGTATGTCCAAACTAGCCTCTTTACTTTTCTTCATGTACCGCACTCCACCTCCATTCTCCTCACCTTTACATTAGCTCCTCCCCCCCCCATTCCTCAGATTCTGATTCCCAACTCATGGAATCTCTCATTTTCTTCAAAGTTCTTCTTCTGACACTTTCTATATAAAGGCCTTCCTGACCTTCCATTCCCAGATGTTAGTGGCCTCCTGTAATGACAAGCACAGAAGTAGTTCACACCTTTTGTCAGCTATTGAATTAACACGTTGTTTCAGTTCAAGTTTCTGTTAAGCCTTGTATCAAGTCTGTTAAGAAACAGAAAGTGTGAACCCCACAACTTGTGAACCTTATAACTTATGAACTCCTGCAACAAGAAGGGGAGGATCTAATGACCATATATAAGGAGAGGCCCAGGCTAGAGACAGCAGAACTGAAAAAAGGACTCTTGTGGTGGCAGAGTCAAGAAGGAGAAAACTTGTGGTATCCTGGCACTCTGTTTGTCTGCTCTTTCTGTGTTGATATTTGTTTGTGAAACTTTGTACAGAAATCCTGGGACCTTAACAGAAGCCCTGAAAGAGTCCTGAAAAAGTCCTGGAGGAGGGTTCTGGAGGTCCTCGGACTTTACTGATGATTTGTGCTGACCTCTTGGACCTTGTTTGTGCGTCTGTATTGATTTCTATGTTGATGATTTATGTTGAGTTCTCAGACCTTATTGGTGGGTCTGAGTTGATTTCACAGGCAGATAGTGAATTGATAATAGTGCCGGCAATGTGTATGAATATGATTGTGACTCTGTCAAGCTTTGTTTTCCCAGAAAGAAGAACTGTGAATGACTTGGGGTGGACTGAACATTGTGAACTTCAAAATGGAACAGGAACTGAATGAAGAACTGGACAAGGAGCTGGACAAGGAACTGGGAGCTGCCTGCCTTTGAATTCAGGTGACAGTTGGAGCTGGGACCATGGAGGAGGAACCATGGAAGCTGAGAGCCAGCCTCTAATCAAGCTGAAAGAAGACTTTACTTGGATACTGTGTACTGACTGAGAAGATTATGATTTACTGTGACCTAGGAATGGAGAAGTTTGACTTTTGTACTTTGTGATTGAATTAAGGATTTTGTGATTGACTAAATGAATGTACTTTGTTGAAAACTATGTGATGGCTTTGGTGGAAACTATGTGGCCATTTTAGTGATAAGTTATTGAGTTGTGATATGATGAATGCTGTATTTTGATTTTCTATGAATGTTTTGCTCTTATTTGTTATTGAATAGAGAGTTTGCTATATTATGTAATCAGAACATTGAAAGCTATTCAGAGCAGCAGTCCTCTGGAAAGCTGCTCATGTGTGGCTTGACACCTCTTTCCCAATTTTTCCTTGAATTTATTTTGTATAAACTTGTTGATAAATGAGTTGTCTCTGATGATAAAATGTAGAGTCCATAAGGGCACAGACTTGACATTCTGTTTTTGTATCCCTAGCATCTAGCACTGTTCCTAGCATGTAGAGGACTCTTAGTAAATGTTTGTTGAATGATTATAATTTCTTTGAACTTCTCTTCAGGTCTTCCCATCTTCATTCTCTCTCCTCTCTCAGTCTATTCATTATATTTCTGATAAAATCTCTTTGGGAAGTAGAGCATAGATTCAGTCATGTCACTCCATGACAGATAAAATTCAGATCTCTCTAAAGGATCTCCACAGCCTGGTACCATCACGCTCTCCTTTTCCAACTCTATACTTTGCTATTTTACCATACATTAGACTCTGCTTCCTCCCTCCAAGCCTTTGCTTAGACTCTCCCCTAGGCATGAAATACCTTCCTACCATCTGCTTGCCATATGCTTTCTTTTTTAATTTCATTTTTGCTTTCTTTTTTTCCCAATTAGCAAGCATTTTTTTTTCTCCTCTCACATCCCCTCCACTGGAAAAAAAAGAAAAACAAAATACTCTGAATCAAAATGTATAGTCAAGCAAAACAAATTCCCACATTGGAAGTGTATAAAAATTTGTTTCTCATTCTGTATATTGATTATTACATCTTTGTTAAAGATAGGTAGCATTCTTCATAATTAGTCCTTTGGACTTGCAATCCTTCAATCCCAAATCAAATGTTACCTATCTTCCTCTCCAGAAAAAGAGCTTTTATTCAAATTTAACATAATACTCTTTGGGGTGGGAAGAGAGGTTCAAATGCATTTTTAACCTAATATTCTGAATTATAGTTTTGTATGTTGGTGTTTTATTGTCTTATAGATCCTTGAGGGCAGAGATCTACCCTTTCTATCTCATCTAATGCTTAGCACAGTGCCCTGCACACATGACATGTTTAATAAATAATTATTGTACAATTGCTATATTATTATGTGGTAACTATGTAGGAAAATCAAAAAAGGATGAAAAATGTTTGTTTTTTAGAAGGGCACATGTGATTGAGTAGGTTTATTGAGTTAGTCTATTGGCAAATAGATATTTGACCAGCATAGGAAATGGAAAATGATCTGAGTCAATAATTTAATAGATTGGCCTGAATTGTGTTTGTTAAATTGCATAAAACTTTCAATCATCCCAAGCTATTTCCTACCACAAAAGCCCATCCTTTAAACACCAATATTCCCTTGATGATGTTCTATGGTTATGAAGCAAGGAACATCAGAGTCTTAGAAAAATCAAAGTGGCAGGTGGCCAAAAGAGCAGGGGAAAGATGTGTGGGGCTATGAGTATGCTTCAGCATAATAATAAAAAAGGGCTTGCATATGAAAAGTAGCTTAAAAGACATCGGAGTCTGGCCAGGGACATATTAAGAGTGAGGGTCAATTAAGAAAAGCCTGAATGCTATGCTGATAGCCACGATATGTATTATTTAAAGAATTTTTTTTCTTGATTATATATAAAAACAATGTTTAACACTTATTTTAAAATAATTTCATAGTTTCAAATTCTCTCTTCTTCCTCTCTTCCCTTTTTGAGGAGGCAAACACCTTGATATAGATTATACATGTGCAGACATGTAAAATATATTTCTATATTAGCCATGTTGCAAAAGTGAACATAGATGAAGAAGTGAAAGGAAGGAAGAAAGGAAAGAAAGAAGGAATGAAGGAAGGAAGGAAGGAAGGAAGGAAGGAAGGAAGGAAGGAAGAAGGAAAGAAAGGATGAAAGAGAAAGAAAGGATGAAAGAGAGCAAGAGAGAAAGAGAGAAAGGAAGAGAGGAAGAAAGAGAAAGAAAGGCAAGAAAGAAAGGAAGAAGGAAGGAAAGAAAGAAAGGAGGAAGGAAGGAAAGAAGGAAACAAAGAAACAAAGAAAGAAATTTTAAAAGTACACTTCAGTCTTGCATTCGGACTTCAGTTCTTTCTCTGGATAGCATTTTTCATAATGAATCCTTTGAAATTGTCTTGGATTGTTGGATTGCTAAGAGTAGCTAAATTACTCACAGTTGATCATTGTTACAATGTTTCTGTGACTATGTACACTGTTCTCCTGGTTCTGCTCATTTCATTTTGCATCAGTTTATATAAGTCCTCCCAAGATTCTTTTTTCTGAAACCATCCGATTTGTACTTTCTCATACCACAATAGTATTTCATCATAATCATACACTTTAACTTGTTAAGCCATTACCAAATGGATGGGCTTCCTCTATGTTTCCATTTCTTTGCTATCACAAAAGAATTGAATAACTTTTAAAAAGAACTAGAGAAAGGTTTTTTAGCCCAGTGGGAAAATCCCCTGTGCAGAATTTGTAAAAAAAAAATACATGGATAAAAATCACATAGGATATGAAGACTATAGGTATCCACCATCATATTAAGTTGCTATAAAAATTTCTTAAAGGATTTCCATGTCTAACTGAGAGTCAGAGTGATGTAATGGATACAGTGTTGGATATAGAGTCAGAAAGAACTGTGTTCAGACATATACTAACTATATGACCCTGGACAAGTCACAATCTATCTGGGCCTCAATTTTCTCATCTGTAAAATAAGAAGGATGAACTCTATGACCTTAAAGGTCCCTTTCAGCTCTAAACCTATGATCCTATGAATTATGATGAAAAAGGAATTATTTTAATTATCTTCAATGACCCAGTAACATCCCATTTTTGAAAATGCTTATATAACTTATTGGACTGATGACACTGCAATATGTATAAAGCATTTATGAAATACTTACTTTGTGCCAAACACTATGCCTTGGAGTTACAAATAAGAAAAGTGATTATAAAGTGGGTTGTGGCTTAGGTATG
Organism: Petaurus breviceps papuanus; assembly: GCF_028583685.1. NCBI lineage: Eukaryota > Metazoa > Chordata > Mammalia > Diprotodontia > Petauridae > Petaurus > Petaurus breviceps. Next base: position 34,293,215 of record NW_027185655.1, read on the forward strand.
AAAAATTGTTATGATTTTAGTCCCTACCAAGGTTTAAAGGGCAAGAAAAATAGAACTTAAGGTCACACTGTCCAAAGATTCTGAGCTCATAAAACAAAGGAAAACTATTGAGCCTGCCTCATATTTTAACATATTCATCATTATTTTAAAATTTCACTAAATATTTGATCCACTTTCATAGAAACTAATCAATTGATGGAACTTATCAATTTACCCTCTACTTTAAAAAATGAAATGATGGGGGGGTGGCAACTAAGGTGTGGTTCACTTAAGATAATTGCATTCTAGGTTTTGGTCAATAAAATGAGGAATTGTTCATTGAAACTAATTAAATGAGACAGTAACTATGGCTAGATATTCCACTCCTTTTTACATGGATTAAATATTGTCTTTTTCCTTAATATATTTCCAATTTAAAAAGAGAGCTCTTTCTCTGTCCCTCCACCTCTGTGGAAGGCAGAGCCAAAACTAAAAAGATTTTCACCTGGGGCAAAAAAACACTTGGGATGATGGAAGGTATAGAGAATAGGCAGAACATCGATACAGTTGCATTAGAATAGGGGACAATCTGAATTCCATGCCCATGGGGGTTGCCAGGAAACTGGGGCTCAGTAGAGAAGTGCCATGAGAATGTGTTGCAGGGGAGGAGTAGGTACCTTTCTTTGGAAATCAACAGCCTACAACTAAGCCCCATTTGCTCAGCAATCATTACATTTTTTTTGGAAGATGAGATTAACATGGTAAATTCTGCAGTGTCATTTAAATAGACTTGCATGGTCCAGGAGGATCAACAACTTTTCCAACATGTTTCCTAAGTGATGGGTTAACCACCTTATGCTCCAAATACACCCAGCTCCAAAAAAAAAAAAAAAAAAGTGAAATAGAGAAAAATGACTCTGTGGTCCTCTCTGTCCAATCTCCAAAAGATGTTTATTAAAGACTGTGTCACTTTGACAGAGTTCAAACTTCTCTGAGACAGTTGAAACCAGTCCCGTAACGGAGCTCTTGTAAAGTAAGAATGTACATAGCATGTTTTCTCCAAACACACATGCTATGAATAAAGATATCAAGTGTACTGACATTTCAGCATTACTGCTTAAAATAACATCCTGTGTGACTCCTATATACTGTGCTGTTAGCTCAATTTCAGATTTTCTAAACACTAGGTTTGCTTTCAAAGAACCTTATTCCAGTTCCTGTACTCTGTGTGTGTGTGTGTGTGTGTGTGTATGTGTGTGTATGGGCTCTCAAGCTGGGAACAAAGTGAAGAATGTGTGGGTTTTGGCTTCAGAATTAGCCATGCTTTAGTGATCTACCACACTAAACTGTTTCTTATTAATAGATCATGCAAATACCCACCATTCTGTACACCCCTCCCCCACCCTCCACCCCCAGTCTGACACTTTCTCAATATCAATAGCAAATGTTCCTTCTGGGAGATTTTTTTTTTTTTAGAAAGCCCACCCTGACTTTCATTGTGATATGAAACAACCAAGAAATTTTCCTGCTTGGGGTGTCACATGTTTAAAATAAAGCAATACATGTTTAAAATTTTTCTTGGTAGCTTTTGAAATATAATATTTATTGGATTGACTTTCCCTGTTCTGCAAAAAAGCAACTTTAAGCTGGCTTTCAGAATACAGAACCAAGGATCAACTAAAGTTATATAGGAAGTTAGGGAACAGTGAAAAAAGCTGTGAAATTCCTCATTAAGTACAGTTCTTTTCCCCTTAGGCTCAAATTTGAAAACCTTTGTTCATTAATTGTTGTTGTTGTTCAGTAGCATCTGGCACACTGTGACCCCATGAACAAGTCCACAGGGTTTTCTTGGCAAAGATAATGGAGTGGTTTGCCATTTCTTTCTCCAGTGTGTCCCCATTTTACATTTGAGGAACTGAGGCAAATAAGGGTTAAGTGACTTGCCCAGGGTCACTTAGCTGGTACTAAGGCTGAATTTGAACTCCAAGCTTCCTGATTCCAAGTCCAGTGTTCTATCTACTATACACCTAGCTGCCTACACTTATTCCTCCTATTTTTTATTTTGCTTTTTGGAGGGGGGAAGGTAGGGCAATTGGGGTTAACTGACTTGCCCAAGGTCACATGGCTAGTTTTGTATTAAGTGTCTGAGGCCAGATTTGAACTCAGGTCCTCCTGACTCTAGAGCAGGTGCTCTATTCACTGTGCCACCTAGTCTCCCCTATGCTTCCTATTATACTGATTATATAGCACTTTAAGGGTTACCAAAGAGGCAGTATAATATGATAGTAAGAGAAACTGTTTCAAAGTTGCAAAGGCTCGGGTTCAAATTCTGCTCCTGACCAATGTTAGCTGTATAAAGGGGAAGGAAAGGGAAAGGGAAGAAATATTTATTAATCACCTACTTTGTTTTAGGCACTGTGCTAAGTTCTTTACAAATACTATCTCACTGGAGGATCCTTACAGTAATGCTGTGACAATTCACCTAACCTTGTTAGATACTGCACTATTCCCCTCAGGTTCAGGTCTACCTTTCTATCCCTCACCTGTGCCTCATCTGGATAATGATAGTTCTAAATATCTAGCACCTTAAGGATTACAAAGGAAGCAGAAGGGCAAAGGCGTAGATAAACACAAGTTTCTGAATTTAAAGATTTGCTCCAAACACATCCTGGTTATGTAACATTGGGTAAGCCACTTCATCTGTCAGTGCCCAAGGCAGCAGAATCTAACATTGAAAGTTAACAGCTTAATGTGTGTGTGTGTGTGTCTGTGAGAGAGAGAGAGAGAGAAAGAGAGAGAGAGATTTACAAAGTACTTTACATACATGACCTCAGTTAAATCCAATATTATTATCTTTTTATCATTATTTTTATTTTTATCCTATTTATTATTATCTTATTATTCTCATTTCACAGCTGAGGAAATGGAGGCTCTGCAACACTTGGCTTACAGTCAATAGGAGATTGAGGCAGGATTTGAACCCAAGACTCCTGAATCTAAGGCCAACATTCTCTGCACAATGCCATATTAGCTCTCATTGTGTAAATTCTTAAATATTTTACCAGCAGAATATGTAAGATATGGCAGGTCCTATCAAGCTGGAAAAGCTTTGCACAATAGACCACATGCAGTCTGAAGACTAGCCTTGCCCAAGTCAAATGTTCACTGCAAGGCTGTCCACCAGCTGATAACTTGTTTTTTTCAGTCACAGAAACTCACAACACTATACTTGTTGGTATTAATAATAACTCACATTTGTGTAGCATTTTATTGTATACAAAGCACTTCCAAGGCTGTTGGGAACAAAAATCCTTCCAGGTGGGTAGTATAAATATCAATATCATTATTTTACAGATGAAGAAATTGATAGAATTTAATTGGTTTGCTTCATGGCATGTGACTAGAAAGTGGTTGACCTATGACTGAAAACCAGGACCTTTGACTCTTAGATCAATTGAACTACTCCACTTCCTCCCCATCAACCACTACTATGGAAACCAGTTCCCCCTCCTGTTTTTCTTCATCATCTTCATGGCACCTCTTTTCCTTCAGTTTCCCAAGTTCTTTCAACTTTCCATTATCTCTTGCCTGGGCTACTGCAATTATCTGTGGTCTCTCCCAGGCAAACCCAACTATGAGTTGACTTCTTCCAAAAGCAGTCCATTCCATGTTGGTATTCCAATTGATAGCAACTCCTTCATAATAATATGGCAAAGTCTGTTTCCCTACAGCACTTTGCCATTAATCCTTGCTCTGTTCCTGGAATTATGCTGAATAATTCATTTTTATCTTTTTCTAGATAATATCTGACCAATTAATCACATATAAGCACAACATTTTGAAAACCTTAAAACACTATATAAGCATTAGCTATAATTAGTATGGTTTTTGCTCTTGTTAGTAGTACTAATACTAGTAGTATTTGTTTTTGCCAATATTGCTCAGAGTCTCCTATATTACCAGCACTGTGGTAAACATTCTAGAGATATTGTCTCATTTGAGACATTATCCTCTTCTTCATTATATTCCCTACAATTTTCTAGCTGCAAAGACCCTGAGAGTTGTATTTCTCCCCATTGTGGGAGGAGAAAAAATTAATAGTAGATCTAGATGGGAAAGCAGAGTTTCTTCCCTACAATAGGAGGGGATTTGTTATTGTTTTTTGGTTGAGGA